>NC_050593.1:1726000-2038750 GCF_013368585.1 Megalops cyprinoides
ACATTTTAGCAGCTAATATTGAGGTCTTGCTCAATCGTTACTCTTTGTTTTGTTTAGTCGTTACTGTTCTTTAGATAGTCAAACTGATTTGAGGTCGTTATCATTCTTTCATCAACAAAATTTGCATTTGTAACATAGACTGTGATTGAAACATGACCGATAAGTTTCAAATTTGTCCGGTAAAATAAATCCTTTTCGGACACCGGACCAGCAAGAAAAAAATCCTAACGGAAACCCTGGTTGGCTACTGTCTTCCTGAATCATTTCCGCAGATGCGCAGTAAGATCATGGAATAGTCCAATGTAGTGGGGACTTCTTAATCACAAGTTTATGAAGCATTTTATAGGGCCTGTAGTGAAAGGCAGGAGCAGTCACCCCACCCGGCCTTGAACCCGGGTCTATAGGGTACCAACCATGCCGTGACTGCCATACCAACGAGTCTGGCTCTTTGGCGTCGCAGTCAAAGTCGCATGGTTGGTACCCTGTAGACCCGGGTTCAAGGCCGGGTGGGGTGACTGCGCTCGCCCTTCGCTACAGGGCCCTTGGTAGCTTGGGGCCTAAGGCACTTGCCGACCTTTGCCTAATGGTAAAGTCCGCCTCTGTGTTTATGTGTGTGCGTGTGTTTGTAATGAAGGCTAAATTAAGATATACTCAAAGACTGTGCAGCTTGAATGTACAGAGACTGGTAAACGCTAAAACTCTGATTTGAACATGCTAAGTCCTGTGTTTGTCCTGTGTCATCCTCACAGTAGCCCAGATCTGCTGAGGTCAGACATCCCATTCTCTCTGAGTGAGAGACACTCCTCCAGTGATTCTAACAAGGCATCCAGCGGGGAAGTGTCCCCTTATGATAACAACTCCCCTGTGCTGTCAGACCGACTGCTGCCCCAGCAAAGGGAGGGGAGCCCACGGGTTGACCACCTGTTCCGTGTCCCAGAGCAGTACATGCTGGTTAGACATGTCAAAAGCTGTGCCAAGGAGACCCCACCCCCACAATGGACTGTCACGGGTGAGTGGTATTGAGCCGGGAGCATTCTGCAATCAGATCATGGTCCACACTGAACCACAGTCAGACCGCAGACCACACAAGACCATCATAACATCCACATACAGCGACACTGCACCATTTAATACATTCAATACAATACAATACTACACAGTCATGGTCCATAAGATTTATATCTGATGGCTTACATTTGTGCAGAACATGTATTATAGGTAAAGACAGATGCACTCCTAAGGGATCAGCTTGTGTTGAAGCACACAACAAATCAGACTTCTGTATACCATGTTTTATCAATTCAATTCAATTCAATTTTATTTGTATAGCGCTTTTTACAACACAAGTTGTCACAAAGCAGCTTTACATTGTTCCCAGGCCTGAGACCCCCTGAGAGCAAGCCTAAGGCAACGGTGGCAAGGAAAAACTCCCCAATTAACAGGAAGAAACCTTGAGCAGAACCCAGCTCAGAGGGGGAGCCCAACTGCTTCTGGCCGGCACTGGGCAGATAGAATTAGAGAGAGACTTAAAGTTGTACAATGTACTTTAAGATATTTGAGTTTGATAGACAGCAGTAATTAACGACATAGTCATTATAAAATCTATTGTATAATGTCCGGTTCTTGGCACGTAGTTGGCTTGATGGGCAGGGCAGCAAGGTGGCAGGACTGGAAATCAGGATGTGATGCTTGGGCTACAGCTCCAGGCAGGAGCCCGGAGCATGGATAGGAAACACATAGAAAACAGTGATTAGTGCATGTTAAGTGCAGGAATTGAAACATAAAGGCATAAAGGCAAAAATGGGGGGAACAGAGGGGGGAAGAGGGACGCATGTATGTAATAAGGAAAAATCCCGGCAGATAAGGACTAATGCAGCATGCCTAGGGGACGAGAGGCAAGGGGCCAGCACAGTCATGAGGGTGACCCAGGCAGTGAACACCAGACCACAGCAGGATCAGCTGAACACAGAGTACCCAGGCCGTGATGTAGTGACAGCAATGACCACTTAGTCCACCAGAGACTCTACGATCAATGTCAGCACCATGCTGTGTCCCTCAACTAAAGGATCTGAAATAAAGATAAGTTTTTAGCCTAGACGTAAAGGTGGAGAGAGAGTCTGCTCCCCAAACTTCAGTGGGTAAATTGTTCCACAAAAGAGGGGCTTGGTACGAAAAGGCTCTACAGCCTATAGTACTTTTACCCACTCTTCGACAATGAGAAGTCCTGCACTTTGGGAACATAGAGTTCGTTTTGGTGAATATGGGCGAAGAAGGTCCTTAAGGTAGGGGGGGGCAAGCCCATTTAAAGCTTTAAATGTAAGGAGAAGTATTTTTAAATCAATGCGGTATTTGATAGGTAGCCAATGGAGAGAGGCTAATACTGGGGTGATGTGCTCAAAGTGCTTTGTTCTGGTTAGAATAGGAGCAACTGCATTTTGAACCAACTGAAGGGGCTTTAGGGAGGCATATGCACATCCTGACAAGAGGGCATTACAGTAGTCCAATCTGGATGTAACAAAAGTGTGGATTAGCTTTTCCGCATCATGTATTGATAGAATTTTCTTGATTTTGGCAATATTCCTCAAAAGAAAGCAGTCCTGGAGGTGTTTTTTATATGTGTGTCAAAAGAGAGGTCAGGATCAATTGTGACACCAAGGTCTTGCACTTGAGGCCAGTGAGCCACCATCAAGATTTAATGTAATATTGGTGAGTTTGCTCCTGATAGACTTTGGGCCTATAATCAATATTTCTGTTTTTTCCAAGTTTAGAAGGAGGAAATTATGGGCCATCCATGTCTTTATGTCTTTGGGGCAGGCTTTCATGATTGATATTTCCAAGCAGACATCAGGTTTGGCTCATATGTATAACTGGGTATCATCTGCATAGCAGTGGAAATTAATGCCATGTTTACAATTGATATTTCCAAGAGGGACCATGCATAAAGAAAAGAGCAAAGGTCCAAGCACTTGTGGTATTCCATGTATTACTCTGAAGAGTTTGGAAGACTTATTGTTAAGACAAAGTGATGTCACTCTGAAAGATAAGACCTGAACCAGCATAGAGTCTTTCCACTTATGCCAATCAGGTTCTCAAGTCGGTGTAATAGATAATCGATGGTATTGAAGGCTGCACTTAGGTCTAGGAGCACAAGTAGGGAGATACAGCCATTCTCAGAGGAGAGAAGTAGGTCATTGATTACTTTTAGGAGAGTGGTTCCTGTGCTGTGATGCGGTCTAAACCCAGACTGAAAGACTTCCAGAATATTATTGGACTGTAAAACGGAACAAAGATTTTCGAAAGGAATGGGAGATTTGAGATGGGCCTGTAGTTCGACAGGACAGTCAGGTCTAGAGTGGGCTTCTTCAGAATAGGCTTGATGACTGCTAGTTTGAGGGACTGAGGTACATGTCCGAAAGCAAGGGAGGCATTGATAAGATTTAATAACGGAGTGCCAATTTCAGGTAGCAGCTGTTTTAAGAACCATTTTGGAATGGGGGTGTGAAAGAGTCTAGTCAGTTGGCTGGCCTATTGGACATCTCTACGTTATCTGAGGTTGGACAGGCCAGGCTGGAGGCAGAATTAGAGGAGAGTTTTTGAATTGTGTCACGTATCTATGATTTTGCAGTCAAAAAAATTCATGTAGTCGTCCCTACTATGAATTGCTGGAATGCAGGGGTTGGCTGATGCAGGGCTCTTAACTAATCTGGTGATGGAGCTGAACAAATACCTGGGATTGTCCTTGTTTTTCTCTATTAGGGTAGTAATGTATGCAGATCTGGCAGCTCTGGGTGCATGCTTGTAGCTTAGAAGACTTTCTTTCCAGGCCAGGAGAAAGACCTGTAATTTGGTGGAGTGCCATTTCCTTTCAAGTTTCTGCGCAGTTTGTTTGATAGCACGAGTCTGGTCATGATACCAGGGTGCTAGTTTTTTGTCTGAGACTTTCCTCTTTTTAAGGGGTGCAATGGTATCTAGGGTGTTACGCAGTGTGGACTCAATATTTTCGGTGAGTTGATTTATTTTAGCCGTACTAGGGTTTGTTAGCAAAAGTCCCAAACACCAAAACGTGTTTCGTTACAACAAAGAAGCAGATTCGATGTTCGTAGAAAAAGACAGGAAGGTTTATTTACACAGCCGGCCGTGGGAACATTAGCACTGAGCAGAAGTTCAACTAGTATAACATTTCGTTCTTTTTTTATACAGTTAATAGCAGGCACATTTACATATGAGTTATGATGACCAGCGGGGGTGCTGTTTCACCAGGTAATGGTTGGACAGTACAGGATTGTGTGGCATGGTTACTACATTGTTACTTTCAGTGCCATAAGTGAGGGCCAGATCCAGCGTGTGGTTGCAGCAATGTGTGGGTTTATCCACAAACTGAGAGAATCCAATGGAGTCAATAATGGACAAAAATGCTGTTCTGAAGGGATCATGTTCATTGTCCATATGAATGTTGAAATCACCCACTACCAAAACCTTTTCTGTGTTGACAACCAGGCTGGAAAGAAAGTCTGCAAATTCAGATAAAAAAAACAGTATAAGGGCCAGGTGGCCTGTAAACATTTACTAGGGTAGACACCTGAGATGCAGTCTTGTCAGGATGTGCAAAGCTAAGTACTAACAATTCAAATGAATTAATGTTATGGCCAGATTTAAAAGTGGCACAAAGATTAGAGTTATATACAGCGGCAACACCACCACCTCTCCCAGTTGAGCAAGGGACCTAGTAGTTACTGTAACTGGGAGGAATTGATTCATTTAAAGCAATAAATTCATTTGGTTCAAGCCAAGTTTCATTCAGAAATATGATGTCGAATTTATGGTCAGTAATCAATTCATTTATTAGTATTTTTTTGGGTGTTAAAGACCTTATATTTAATAACCCAATCCTAAGGACCATTTGTTTGCAGGTATTAATTTCAGATTCACCAGATTTAATTTTTATCAAGTCATGAGGGCAAATGCCCCTAATAGATTTCTTTAAACAGTATGGGACAGAAGATGGGGGCACAGACACTGTCTTTATGAAACTAAATTTAAGTGGTGTGGTGTTCAGGAAGTGCGAAGCAGGAAACAGGTAGTGAGCGGAGGTAGCGACCAATGCTCATTATCCACTTTTTTAGATTATATTAGATTTCCTTTATTGTCATTTTATCATGCACTTGCGTACAATCAAGAATGAAATACCGTGTCTCCTATACCAACAGTGTACATAAGTTAAAAAAGAGAATTAAAACAAAATATATCTATATAAAATACACGCAGTACACATACACAATGTAGCTCAATGCACATGGTGTACCAAGACAAGCAGAAAATTATCATTACATTTGACGATAAAGGAGTGGTGGTGGTTATTGCCTTATCTGTGGACCGTTGGTTCTAAGCGAACTGTAGGGGGTCCAGATTTGTGGGGAGGCGGGCCTTAATGTGTTGCAGGACCAGTTGCTTAAAACACTTCATTGCTATCGGAGTGTTGTTTTACCTGTTTGCTGGGTGCTGGTGTCAATTTCAGCACTGTGGTGCTATTAGAGGCCTTGAAACACGTGTAAAAATTATTTTGTCTGGAAGGGAGGGGTCACCGTGACATGTTTGAGGGGCAGGCTTGTAGTCTGTTATGGTCCGGAAACCTTGCCACAAGTGGCGTGTGTCCTTATTGTCTGTAAAGTGACTGTTGAGATTCTGCCCATACTTCCTCTTTGCCTCTCTGATACCCCGGGACAGATTATTTTTGGTCAGTCTATACGCTGCAGTGTACATTTCGGATCTTCAACAGTGAGTGGACTTCCCCAGTCACCCAGGGTTTCTGGTTGGTGCACGTCTTGATGGTTTTCACAGCAGTTACATCCTCGATAACACTTGTTAATGTAACCAATGACAGACTCTGTGTATTCCTCCAAGTCAACGCTGTTGTTGTGTGTGGCAGCCTCTTTGAACACGTCCCACTGGGTGGTTTCAAAACAGTCCTGCAGTGTGGGGATGGCTCTCTGTGGCCACAGTCTCACTTCCCTAAAAACCGGTTTTGCCTGTTTCACCTGTTGTTTGTATGCATGCGTTAACATAACAGTTAGGTGGTCAGAATTGCCTATGTGGGGGAGGGGTGTTGCTTTTTAGGAGTTCTTTATGTTAGTGTAAATTAAATCCAGTGCATTATTTTCTCTTGTTGCAAAATTCCTGTGCTGGTAGAACATTGGTAAGACAGACTTGAGACTTTCCTGGTTAAAATCTCCAGCAACGATGAAGAATGCGTCGAGGTGGGCCTTCTGTTGCTCACTGATTGCATTGTAGAGTTCGCACATAGCCTCCTTCATTTCAGCGCTACATAGACTGCCGTTATAACAATTGCTGTCAATTCCTGTGTCAAGTAGAAGGGTCGGCATTTCACAGTCGTGAACTCAACATGTGGTGAACAGAGCTGGAAAACTACCTAAGTGTCCTGGCACCACGATTTGTTTACGTACACAGCCGGACGGCCTCACCATAGCTTACCAGATAGCAAGGCTACTCTGTGCAACAAAATGCATGTACCCATGTACCAATGTCCATGCTTGAACTCATGCTGAGTAGCCTATTATTAAAAATTCGTTAATAAAAATTCAGCCACCCTCTGAAATGACCAAGATGCAAGAAAAGACAGAGAATTGGTGATTTTGATGGGGACCGGTAGGGAATGCGAGTGATTACTGTCACTGGAAAGCTGTTCGTCCAGGAGTCTGCACAGGTTGATGATGGCTTCACGAAATCACTGGATGTACTGCACATGAGTGAGCCCCAGTATATCCAAATGAGGTCGGAATACTTGTGGCTGTCTTATTTGCGCTTGGCAAGCTCTTCTCCGACTTTCCCACTCTCTCAGGAACACAAGCAAATGCAGAACAGGCATTTTGGTTTAGGATTGTCAAGGCATAGTAGAAGATTGGTCCTATTTGTACTCATCTTAATTGATATTTCTGTTTTATTCTAATTGAACTAATTATTTACCAGGCTTGTTCACAATACCATGTGATGTAAAATGTTTTTTTTTCTGTTTAACAATGTAATATAGGTTTACAAGAAATGTGATTGTAGTTTAAAAATTATGACACATAAATATCTTAAATTTTGAACTTTATTTGTACATGTATAATAATGTTAAAAGTAGGCCTACCACCAACTTAAAAGGCAATATGGCATTTCGCCATGTAGTGGCGTAAATGGTGTTCACATAAGAAATGCCCAGATTTTGGGGTGGCTCCACCCGAAGCGTGTAACTGCCTTCATGGTGCACAAATCATACACCCAAGTCAAGGGGAGTTTGACGGAGCGCAGCGCGTCCGTCACTGGGATCGGTGGCTTTTCCGCCTCCGTATGAACAATGACATGATGAAACCGCAAATAATGCTTTTCCGTTGGTTTCTAGGATGTTAATGTGTTTGTTGGTAAGTCTGAGATAGCAATTAAAAGTGGTAATGTATCAGAAACAAGGAAAAACGTAAAACACGGTACATTAATTTAGAATCGCAGTTTATTTAAAGCGGCTATGTAAGAGTTCTTTTAGTTCGCACATTGAACATCAGAACACTTGCTGGTTGCCTGTTTATGCTGTTTCTAAATGTATCGATCTACTTACTGGTGGTTCCTGTACTCCTGTTGTCTTCTGCATGTGAGCGAGCAAACTGGGGTGCAGGACGGGGAAGCTTTTTCTGCGCTCTTTTCGCGCTCCGATATGGAAGCGCTCATTGGTGCAGGGGTGCTCCGTGCAAATTTATTTTAATCGTCAAAGAAGTGTCTAAGGGCATTGATAAAATAAACACCTGATTGTTTGTAAGGGAGGTGTTTTGCCTAGGTGCTGTTAGCAATGAAATATGGTGTGTAGTAGTTAATTGATTTATCTATGTGCAATGGATGAGACCGGGGTTTTATATGGCTGCTGTGTAGCTCAGACGGGGAGATGCCTCTGAAGTGAGAGGTCATGCCATGGGACCTGTGTAATAGGGCCTAGCTAGAATATGGGCATTGTCTCAGTGTTCTTTTCCTTTTCTTTGCCAAAGTGTTTTGTTTGTTTGTCTAGTGTGTTTGCATGCTTGTAACCCTGCCGGTAGCCTAAAGTAAATAAAAAGTTTCAAATTGGAAACTTTGTCTGCAGTTGTCCCTCCTTCAGTCTTGACCACCTCTCCGCTCGGGCACACTCCGTTACAGGGAGGATACGCGGAGGCTGAAAAGTGCATAGCTGCGCACTTTTTTTGACTTACGCGCATGGGAGAATACGGCCTTTACTGAAAAAATAGGCAGGTTACTGCTAATCTCAAACATGATTCAAGTAATTATATGATATACTGCTGTTTATTTTGGCAAGGCCATTTTGTGATAAACAATATTTCCAGAAGGACTTTGATAATGATCTGTTTTGAGCATTGTGCTGTTTCCTTCAGACTCCATGGATGAACATGCAAATATTTGGGGGGCGTGGCACGCGACCCTTAAGTCAGGACTGAAGGATCAGCAGCTTGCAGGTACAGCAGTGTTATGGCACCTGCATTAGACCTTTACTGTCATAGTCAGCCAAAAGATGTGGAAAACACCTTTACTCCCTCACATTTCTGCAGAAATGAAAACATTTTTAGAGATCTGAATACTGAATTCCTTTGAATCCAAGCATTCTAAAGCTTAACCAGAGGAGACCGTTATCTGTATGTTGTTACTATGCTTGTATGTAACCCTGTATGTAACCCGAAAACTGTTTTCAAATTCAGAACTGCATTGTCATTAACTGTCACTTTTAACATAGTGTATATGTCACCTCACTCAGAAAGCTGATCTCTTGCTCTCTTTTTCTTACTTTCTCCCAGGCTCTCATGGGAGCATGTCTGATTGCGGATCCTCCAGCCCATCAGAGGGGCTTCCAGGTTACCTAGGCAACAGAAAACAGCCAGTGCGCCGGACACAGACTTCGTCGGGCGTGGCTGAGTGTAGGCTGCACCCCCCAGTCACACGTACCAGCAGCAGTCCTCAGGCAGAGGGCAGGCGCAGATATCTCCAGCTGAGCCTGGACACACCATCCTGCCATCTCGACAGCCAATCAGCATCCAGCAGCATGGAGGACCTCCAACAGAGAAGTGGCATCTCTGCCAGCCTAGCCTATAAAGCCACTCCTGCACACAGAGTCGACAGCAGGCCTCCACCCCCCTACCCTGGACCCTCCAAATTATCCCTTGCTGTGACTTTGCCCCCCTCCACACACAAGCATGGGTCTCCTGCCCCTCAATCTCGCATGGCAGGCCCTGAGTGGCAGGACTGGCAGAGGGAGAGATGGCAGATCTGGCAGCTCTTATCTTCAGACAACACAGACACGCTGCCAGAGACACTGGTGTGAGTCCAGTCCACTCCAAACACTGCACTCTGTCTGAGACAGTGCCCCCTGTGGCAGGATACATGTACAGCTGGTGCCTACAAGCGTGTAACTGTTTCAGTTTTTCTTTTCTGTTTGTTAATTTTTGTGTGTGTGTTTTACAGTTAATGCTGAGCTTTGCTTTTGTGTTAATGTATGCTCTCCACTAGAGCCCGACTGATATAGGATTTTTAAGACTGATACCGATTTCGATATTTGAGGATTTATAAATCTGATAATGACATATCGGCCGATTTTTTTTTTTTCAGAAACGCATTACATAAGACTTTCCCTAACATTTGTTATGTGTAGTTATTTGAGTCCTCACCAAGATAACATGACACAATGCAGTTTAAAAATAAACTTGTTTTATTGTCATAAATAGTACTTTGAGCAAAAGTACAACAAAATATGTAAAAGTTTTGATAAATGTGACAAATGTATAAAAATACAAAAAAGTTAAAAAATATATCATGCCATCTTAAACTATGCAGTAAACTGATACAGTGACCTAGAGTAAACGCTGCTGTTGAATGCATCTGATACTACATGACTGTCTGCAACAAGGACTTGCGACTTTTGGAGTGTTTTTGTGGGAATTTGTGCCTATTCATTCTGTAGAGCATTTACGAGGTCAGGCACTGATGTTGGACGAGAAGGCCTGGCTCGCAATCTCTGTTCCAGTTCATCCCAACGGTGCTCGATGGGGTTGAGGTTAGGGCTCTGTGCGGGCCAGTCAAGTTCTTCCACACCGAACTCATCAAAACATGTCTTTATAGTCCTTGCTTTGTGCACTGGGGTACAGTCATGTTGGAATAGAAAAGGGCCTTCCCCAAACTGTTGCCACAAAGTAGCAAGCAATGTCTTGGTATGCTGAAGCATTAAGATTGCCCTTCACTGGAGATAAGGGGCCTAGCCCAAACCCTGAAAAACAGGTGTGGCCAAATACTTTTGTCCATATATATATATTTGTCCAACTTATTTTTTTATGCTATGTAGCGCATCGTTATGTTTTCATTAGCGTTAGTAAGCTTCTCGTAGTTTTCAGTTAGCATTTGCTCTAATTTTAACGTTAAATTGCTGTTTCCTCAAAGCTAAATTTAGCTAGAACTTTTCCAGTGTTCTAATCGCACGAGTTTTAGCATACTCGCTAAACGGCTAATCACACCGGTGTGACAGTAGGAGTGAAAGGGTTAACAATTTCCAGTGCACTGACTGTAACTACAGACATGCAAGTCGCAGATTGTTTTATTTAGGCAGAATAAGTTAGACGCTATAGTTTAACCTCTCATTAACTTTTGCAGTCTTTCGCTGATAAACATGGCATTGGCTAGCTTTGTGGGTAACCTAATTTAGCAATGCCATAAGCGATGTTGCCAGAGAATTTTTAGAAATGGTGAGGTAGAAATGATAGGACTGTTGTTTGTTTACCCACTAGAAGTGCCACACTGTTTCATAAGTAAACCTACAATCAAGTTTGTCAACAGCTTAGCCTACACCACTCAAGTACCGTAACGTTAAACGTAATTTTGATGTTTGACTGACGGTACCGGCTTTCACATTACTGCAGCAAAACCAGGCATGCCTGACATTAATGTTGTCAGGCTTATTTAGGCTAAGAGGAAAAGTGATGGGGAATATTTATTATTATTTAAGTAATGTATTTCACGTGACAATTATCAATTTACCATGAACACAGATGATCTCTGTGGTGTGCTACTCTGCTAGACTCTGCTTGGATCAGCTGATTGTTGTGATCCGTGGCATTCCAGACACGTGTGTTGCCAATAGTGGAGTTGCAGTGTGCTCTCTGGTAGACAAATCTTGCAATGACAACACTCATAACATGGTTGAAGGATCCATCCTCCGTCTCTCTGTTTCTTTTTTAATTGTCATTTATCGGCTGTTATAAACACCGATACCGATCTGTCTGCAATTAGCTCATATCGTCTGATAATATCGGCATGCTGATTTATCAGTCGGGCTCTACTCTCCATATATTTTTTGAAATATTTTTTGATGTGCAGAACTCTCCATGATAGCCTTAATGGTCAATTTCATATACCTCACAAGAAATTTACTAAGAAGTGCATGATCAAACTGTTGTTGGAAAGGAAAATTTACTTTTGATTGCACTGTAATGAAATCAGTAATTACTCTTTATCTGCAAAGAAACACACATTATTGCATACATTGATTACAGAAAAAGTTAGTGCTGAGTTCAGAGTTAAGGGTTGGAATAAGAATTTAAGATGTGTTTAGGCATGTGTGCATGTCATTTCAATGACTGTGTAACAGGATGCATTTATATATAGCAGTGGCAGAGTACTTACAGTGTAATTCCATGTGAATTACCTACTTGGTCTTAAATGTTATTGTATAACATATAACAGTTATTGTACATGTAAACAGTATATGAATATTCACCATTATTTTTCAATTAATCACCTTAAGTAACTAATATCTTTTATAAGCTGTGTAAATGTACTTGTTCGTTTTCACTGGTGAAGAGGTTTTGATGGAATGCAGACAAAGAAAGTAGTTTGAATCTGTTTTTCTGGCATGCATTTACAATATGTTTGTTACAATGTTTGTTTGACAATCTTAATATCTAAAGTACGGTCATCAGACTGCCCTATTCTCAGTGATCCAAAGAGATTGTACCATTGGAATAGCTATGTGGCAAATCCCCTGCTTTTTCTTTACATCTTGTAAAAAATGTGTCTGCCCTGCCAAAATGAAATAATTTTACTCAGTGATAAAACACATTGTGTTTCATTTTAACTCATTTAAATTCATTTTCTTAGTAGAAAAAACATACCTTATTAACTTCCCTATTCCATTCTCCACACTGGTTCTGAATACCACCTTACCATGCTTGGTACTATGGTTCATGGTGTAGCGTAGCTTATTTACAGTGTTTATTTCAGGAGCGGCTTGCATTCATGGCTGTTCTTTTCTACTAGCCATGTGTGTGGTGTGTTATGCACAGTTTAAAAATGTAGCCATGGCAATATTGAAAAAGTAACATGAGGTGTAATCTGGTTTTGTAAGGGTGTTTTGAAGGTGGGCCTAGACTTTAAATGGAATAGCACTAAATGGCTGAAGGGAAGCTGTTAAGGGCTTTGTGATTGCAGTAAACCCATAGGAAACCCATAGGAAAGTGTACAACAGAAACGCTATACACTATATACTTTCTGTTGTATTTATGTATATTATATTTTTAATGCTTGATCTCCCAGTGCTATGTGTTGTGTGTGTGTGTGTGTGTGTGTGTGTGTGAGTGAGTGCATGTATGCATGCTTTTGCTTGTGGTATTGAGAGACCAAGGTTAAAGGCATTTCCATGTGCCCCTATGAAACCCAGAAAGCCTCTAAAAAGTGAGAAGCTCCTGCTTCTCAAAAACACTGAATCTGTAAAGCATAAAAGACTTGTACATTATGCCTTTTATCAAATGTAGTCATAGTAACAGAAAACAGCACAGGGGAATGAGTCACTCACTCATCATCTAGTCTCTTATTTCAAGTCCCAGTTTCACACCACAAGCCTCTGGGCAGAAATGTGTAACTATGCAGAAAGGGTAGAATCCTGATAGTGCTGAAATTATTATTCCAAATAATTCACACTTTCTCTGATCTATATTTCTCTGATCAATATGCTTTATTTTAAATCTCATATAGGCATTATAAACATTATACATGCATATTAATTAAAACAAGAGGAGAAAATTGTGTTAACTCAAACACCCTATAATAAGTAATATTAACGATTATGTAATAGTCCTCTGTATTGGAGCTGAGGCTTTTAGCCTTTAGCCCATGTGTTCCTAGGCCCTGGTTAGACCAACACCAACATGTAATACATCTTAGATTGTGTTAAATGTGGGACACTGTCCTCTAAAATGACTTGCAAGTTTCTACAGTTGGAGTTAGTGATGCTGGGAGTAGAATCTCTCTTTAAAAATCTACATAGAGACAAAATGGTAAGCTAAAGGTTGTCTCTGCTCTCTCTCTCTCCTCTAATGTTCCACTTTCTAACTGCTGTCCTCTGTTCCTACTGGAAACGCAGTGTTTCCCTTCTCCGTTCAGAAATCAGGTTCAGATTATGCCAAGGGGTTTCATACTGTAGCTTGCCAGCTGACAAAATGTGTCCTGCACTCTGGTAGATTTTGAAACTTTTTTGTTGTGATACAAGCTAGCTGCCAAATATAACTGTGGATAATAAATAATCCATATTTTGTTTTGTTCAGGTCACTCCCCTTTTCAGCAGGTGGACCCACCTTCCATCTTCAATCCTCCATACTCATCCATTCATTTTTTTGGGGGGGGGTCAGGGCACTGATGGGGGCTTGTTCATCACTCTCATGTGCATTTACAAGCTCTTGTGTCAATATTGTGTCAAAAATTGCTCATGTAAATCACATTAGGGAAGCAACCAGGCCTCCCTATAATATGTTATAGTCCGCTGTTTATCTGCTCTGTGGCGCTGCCTGGTGTCTGGGACATTAAAGGATTCATTTGATTGTCTGTTTGGATTTTACTACAAAGGTATCAGAGTTTCAAAGTCAAGTACAAGTCAAAGTAGTCGTGTATTTTTTTGTGTGGGGGGAAAAAAAGAAACTGGAAATTTTGAAAATGATACACAATCATCATACAACATATGCTGAAAAGCTTTTGGAGCTACAGGAGACTAAATCTTGGAAAAGAAAGTTGTACATTTTATTCAATCAAATGTAATTTAGCCCAGAACTTAGTAACTCAATTGGAATGTATATTATTTTTATCCTTCCAATCAAGCATTGCTTTTTACTGTTGCTGAAATATTTGCTGGCAAATATTACATGTTAGTTGTGGACACACCCCATACTTAAATCTATTCAGTAACGGCAAAGGTGTTTATTTTTCTCCTAATGCTTCCTCTTGGTAATGTTCCTACCAGACAGGTGTTTGACATGATTTCTTGCAAGTCACCTTTGGACAGACATGGTTTAAGTAAAAAAGATTATTAATCTTTACTGTTTGTACAAAATGCATTCATCGCTTGGTCTGTGGAACTGACTCCTCTCTCCACTGCCTTCTGTCCTCTCTGTGGTCTAAATGGGCAGACATCTTTTTAATATGATGAAATTATTTGAATATTAGAATACCACATTTATTTGTGATGGTACTACTTTTATACTTTGTGATCCAAAACAAAAAGATATTTTTTATTCAGTTTTGTAATATATAACTATGTATGTATTCTAAATCCATGTATATTTGTATGTTCTGAAGTCCTTCAGTGGTCTGCTTTGTGATCTGTACTGTCTTAAGTACATCATGATGGAATAAATCTAAAGTTAACATGGTTATACTTGTTGTTAATTGTATTTTTTATTATCTTATGATGCAGTTTCTCTGCTGGAACACAGTTTCACTTTCATCTGTTAGATTCACAGGCTGACTTTCCCTCACTGGGTCATTACTTACACACTGTTCAGAGGTCAGGTAATGTCCGCTAGTGTGTGGAAGTGTGTCTCAGGTGACATTTGGTGATCATGTGAATGGTGTAAAACTGTGAAGCACCGTTATTTGGGAAAATAAAGTTTTTTATGTAAGTTGAAGGTTTTTTAAGCAGGGCTTGTAACCCAAAGGCTACTGATCTGACTCACAGATGGGGTATTGCTGTTGTGCCTTTGGTCGAGATGCTTAACCCAAATTAGTAAATATCCACCTGCATAAAAATTGTAGCCTATACAAATCTCTCTAAATACATTTGCTTAGCAATTGTATGCTAATGATAAATACTCTGTATAACCCCCATTTTGATGGAATTAGTTCTAGACCCTAACCCTTAAGTGAACCTTACCTAAGAACTGAAAGCATGGTTCTGTGAATACTGCCTGCATGTGCCCTCACCAAAATGGACTGTATTTATTTATAATTGTAAAATACCTGATGAAACTAATAAAAGAGGATTTACTTTATCATAAACAGGATGAAAGGTGGTTCAAACCTTGATATTACATTACATTATTGGCATTGAGCAGATGCTCTTATCCAGAGTGGCTTACATCAGTTACACTTTGTTTTACAATGTTATCCATTTATACAGCAGGATATTTCCTGAGGCTCTGGGTTAAGTACCTTGCCCAAGGGTACAGCAGCAGTGCTCCAGTGGTGAATCCAACTGGCAACCTTTTGGGTACAGGTCCTGCTCCTTAACCACTACGCTACACTGTGGCCCCCATGTGATCATGCATTTACATTTATTCATTTGGCAGATGCTTTCATCCAAATCAACTTACAAGTGATCATACCAAGGGTAAACAATACTCTGAGTTTGAACCATTATATACTTTAATATCCCCAGATAAAATATGACCATTCTCCACAGGCTGAGAGAATAACTGTCCTGTAAGAGCCAGTGTATGTATTTTATGATATTTTGTTTGTTTCAATGGTGTCAATTGCTTTGTGTTTAATATGATTTAAGACATTTTGTGCAGGTACAACTGTTTTTTTTGGGCATTGATTAATTGTCAGTAGTTTGTTTTATTGCACATGTGCAAACGTAAAAGAAGTTCAGAGTTAAGATGCAGACTAAAGAAACAATAAGCTTTTGACCATAAACAACAAAGCATAATTCTTATATCAGAAATCATTAAAGAATAAAGATATGAGTCAGAAGTAAATTGATCTGCCCACAGGAATAGTAGCTTCAGCTAATTTTTGACATTGCCTTTATATCAAGTCAAAAGCTTATTTCTCATTTGATTGGAAACAGAATGATGAGCAGCATGTCATTAGCCTTGACTAATGTTAATGGAACAAAGACAGTAGCTAACTAGCTGTACCAGAAGGGCTACCTAGCTTATGTTACAGAAAATGAGAAATGCACTCCTGCATTAAGGTTGAATTGTATAGAATGCATTCAAGAAGATTTTCAATCTAAGATGATCCCAAAAGAAGCTTGTTTTTTGACAAATAATCTTAGCTAATTGAATTCGATTTTGTACAAATTAACATTGGATGCATTGAAAATGGTGAACCAGAGAGATGATGAGGGTATCGTCATCAGTTCTGACCACAAGAGGGTGCTCACTGAGACAGTTAACAAAAAAATCCAACGAAATTGAGTTGCTTATGTAGAATGACAATAGTTTAAATGACATTGAGCACCGGCATATGAAGACTTATAAAAGGCTGTATGATGAGTTCCTTGAACTTAATTCTTCTGTGTTGTTGTACCTGAAAGAAGAAAAAAAGGAGGCAGATCAAGAATTCTGATTTCAGCCTAAATTAGCCCACTGCAAGGAGTTTATGGAAAAGACTGAGAATTGGTTTGAGGAAACTAAAGAGTGCATTAAAATATCACTATTGTGTGACAAGGAAGTAACACCAATGGACAGTGTTTAAGTTTTTGGATTCAAAGGTCTGATAGATGTGGAAGTGGAAATAACTCTGTTTCTGGAAGATCTTCAGTATCCACTGCATCCTCAGCTCGCCTGAAAGAAGAGGCCAACAGAGCAGCTCTAATGGCCAAGGAAGCAGCTTTAAAAGAGAGGCACAGATCAAGGCTGAAAAGGGAAAATTTCGAGATTGAAACAGTCCTGGCAACAGCCAATGCTAAAATAAAAGTGTATGAAGAGTGTGAATTGCAACAGTGTCAGGCAGGCATGAACATCTCAGGTGAGGTGCAGCTCAGCCAAGTGTTTTGTTAGGAGCTAGGTCCAAGAAGACAAATGCTGTAAATACAAGGCATGGATAAGCAAGGGATTCACCACACAATGACCACGATGCAGGGGAGCTTTACAGAATGATGCAATGCCAAATAGACATCACAGAGATGATTGCAAAAAATCATCAGTTGTTACACTTACCTCAAAGAGATGTTCCCCTGTTCCATGGAAATCCATTTGAGTTTAGATCATTTATAAGAGCATTTGAACATGCCATTGACTCCAGAGCTGACAGCAGTGCTGATAAATTGTACTTCCTGGAGCAATACCAGGGGAGAACCCCAAGATCTTGTGAAGAGCTGCCAGCATATACCAGTTGATTGTGGCTATGTAGAAGCATTGAGACGGTGGCAAGACAGGTATGGAAATTAGTTAAAAGTTGCAACAGCGTTGATGGAAAATGCATTCAGGTGGGCTGAAATAAAATATGAAGGCTCTGAGTGCTTTCTCACTATTCTTGGTGACTTGTTGCAATGTTATGAAGGATATCGAATACATGGATGAGCTAGACAATCCTATCAATATGAGAATTATCATCTCAAAGTGGCCATATAAAATAAGAGAAAAATGGAAAGCTTTTGCATATGATATCCAGGAGCGCAACCAAAGCAGAGCTAGGTTCACACAACTGGTAGACTTTGTTGATCATCAGACAAAGGTAATGTCAAATCCACTCTTCTGAGATTCTTAACATTGCCGTAGTTGACAAGAAAAACACAAACAAGCCCAATCAACAAACCACAGTGAAGAAAGAGGGAAAGAAGGAAGTAGTTTTGCCAGTAATGTAAAACAAACTGCAGATAACTAAGGTGATTCACCTAAGTCAGAGATTGATACTGTGTCATTCAGCAGTGCCTTTACTAAAACATGTATGTTTTGTGAAAGAAATCACGCATTGGAAGAATGTCATCAGTTTAGAGACAAGCCATACAAGGATAAATTGGAGTTTATGAATAAGGTAGGACTTTGCTTTGGCTGTCTAGTTAAAGGACACTTAAGCAGAGACTGTAAGAGGAGAATAACATGTCAGTGGTGTGCAAAAAGGCATCCTAGCGTGTTGCATTTCTCCAAACAAGAGAAAGCTTATAAAACTGAGGTGGTGAAAGCCACTGAAGAAAAGACAGCTGCCAGTGCAACAACAAGTCAGTCATGAGACAAGTGCCTGTACTGGGGCTGGAGACAATTGTGTTCTTTCTATTGTACCTGTAAGAATAAAGTCCAAGAAGAGCAACAATGTTGTGGAGGTCTATGCCTTTAGAGACCCAGGGAGCTCAGCCATGTTCTGCACTGAAACACTAGCTAAACAGCTAAAATGTTCAGGGCAGAAGTATGGAGCTCATCTTGAGCACCATAAATTCCAAAAGGCAGGTAGACAGTCTCATGCTTTCAGACTTGGAGATTAGTGGATTAAAAGAAAACTTTATTGACCTGTCCAAAGTGTTCACGCAAAAAGTATCCCAGTCTCAAGGGAGAACATTCCCCAACAACAAGATGTTGACAAGTCGCCTTACCTCAGTGAAGTGAAATTTCCTCACATTGATGTTGGAGTGTAACTCCACATTGGTACTAAGGAGCATAGGCTTTTAGAACCGTGGAGAGTAATCAATAGCAAGAACAACAGGCCATATACCATCAAGACTGCACGTGGGTGAATTTTGAATGGTCCACTCAGAGACTCAGTTGAACACAGTATAGATGACAACACAGTCAAGTGCTGTAGTCAACAGGATCTACGCTGAAAACACAGACCAGATTCTTATACAGCACTATAATAATGACTTTCCTGAGTGTAATTGTGATGATAAGGCTGAGATGTCACAAGAGGACCATCTCTTTTTGGACTCTGTATCTGGCTAGGTAGTTTCATTGAAGGGAATTACTGTATAGACCTTCCAATGAAGAAAACCATTGTCCACATGCCAAACAACCAAACCGCAGCAGTTCAGCGGGCACTGAATCTGAAAAGACAACTCAAGAAAAATGCTGCATTCCATGAGGAGTACACAGATTTCATGAATGACATGCTGAAGAGTTGTGCAGTCAAGATGCTGAAGTCATATCTAAGCCATCAGGATGGTCACATCTGGTATGTCCCTCACCATGGGGTGTATCACCCTCAAAGGAAGAAACTAAGAGTAGTGTTCGATTGTGCTGCTAGTTTTCAAAGAACTCCATTGAACAGTGAGCTTCTATAAGAGCGAGACATGACAAACTCTCACATTGGAGTACTCACCCGCTTCAGGCAGGATCCAGTTGCTATGATGGCAGATGCTCAAAGTTAGAGCTCCCAAAGAAGACACCGACCTTTTGCGCTTCCTGTGGTGGCCAGTAGGAGAGCTTAATTAGGACATGGTTGAGCAGAAAATGTTTGTTCACCTATTTGGTGCTACATCTTCTCTGAGTGTTGCTAATTTTGCACTTAGGAAAACAGCAGAAGACCTGAGGCTGTAAATACAGTTCTCCAGAACTGTTATGTAGATGATTGTTTAAAATCTGTATCAAACTGCACTCAGGCAATTACCTTGTGAAAAGACCTCACACAGATGTGCGCAAGTGGAGGATTTCATCTTACAAAATGGACAAGCAACAGCTGTGCATTGCTACCTCTGTTTCAGAGTGTGAAAGACAGGGTGACCAGACGTCCTGTTTTTCCTGGGACAGGCCTGTATTTCAGTCCCTTTTCACATGTCCTGACTTATTCTGAGAAAATCTTGATTTGTCCCGTATTTGTACCATATTTCAATGGGTTTTCTGACTGCAGTTGCCATTATTGTAGGTTCTCATTGCATTATGCACATGGCCCTGTATGCTCCTGCACAATGATGGCACAAAGTATGTGGACATCTTATCAGCACCAATCACACCATATCATAAAAAAATCGATCCTATCCCTGCACCCCCAAGCCCACCTGCGCAGCATGCGCTCCCGATTGAAATGTTACAAGATGGCTGATTGCTACTGTAGTTCTAGGGATGGCTAAGGGCTAGCCAGATAACTACGAAGTTCATTAATATGTCACAAAAGTGAGCCTGTAGCTTCAATGAAGACCTAAAAAGGAATTTAAATTTCTCAAGAGGGATCAGTCAGTTTCTGACGCAAGCAAAATAATCTACTGGTACTTGTGGGATTCATTTTTCCTTGTGGGATTCATTTTTCCATTGCACATGGAGGCCGGAATGATATCTCCGAGCATATCCACACCAAGAAACATAAGGAGGCTGAGAAGAGTAAGTGTGCTACCGGAAGTGTCACAGGGTTTTTTGTGAGGCAAAATTCAGAATTGGACAAAGTTTATGTAAGTGAAGGATTTTGTGCATCACTCAGTGGCACAGTTTCCGATGTAGTGACTGCACAGCTAAACTGATCAAAAAAATTTATGATCCCAAATTTTCCTCTGCATGCACTAAATCCCAGGCTATTATTTACAACGTGCTAGCTCCGTTATCAGAGGAAGAAGTGCATTGTGATTTGGACAATTGTTCATGTCACATTAACCGTGGATGCAGCAAATCATAAGGACATAAAGCTACTCCCCATACTTGTGCATTACTTTCGGCCAGATAGTGCTGTTAATATTTAGTTGACTTTTCATCTGTGCCTGGTGAAATGTCGGATCTGCAAACGGAATATCTTGTTAAATTAATTGAAAAACTTTCTCTCGGTGAGAAAGCCATTGGACTTTGCAGACTATTGCAGACAATACAAACACAAATTTTGGTGGTGCTAAGCAGGCCAGGAGGAACAACGCCTGGAGGAAGCTAAAAGCTAAATTAAGTATAGACATTAGGCATTGGCTGTGCTGCTCATATTATGCATAACTGCAAACAGCAGCTGATTCCCTTCCGACCTACTTGGAGAGTTTTGCTGTGAAAGTGTACAAATACTTTCATATCTATACTGTTCATGTGGCGGAGCTGAAGGACTGTCAATTCATCCAGCTGGAGTACTCAAAATTGCTACAGCATGGTAGCACACATTTTCTCTCTCTTGGCCCAGCTCTTGAGAGAATATTGCTTATATTTGATGGACTGATGGCATATTTCCTTTCTCAAGACAAGTGCCCAACACTTCTGAAAAAGTCAGCCAGCGTCGTTGTCAGTTGAGCTAAAGGCAAATTGCCCCCAGCCTGTCGGCAACAACCCTAGTTAACCGGGTGTCAGGGCTGGGGATCGGGACACAAGCGCGGACCACCGGGTAAGCGAAAACAAGCGTTTATTGCGAATCGTCAGGCAGTTCGTAATCCAGGGGCAGGCAGGGTTCAGAGACACGGGAAGGCAGTCCGGGGGCAGATCCAGGATCAGGAGTCGGGGCAGGCAGAGTCGGTAACCGGGAGTTCACGAATCAGGCAGACGAAACCAAAACGGCAGGCGAAGGGCGAAGTCGAGAGTCAGGCAGGAATCCGAGATCAGAAGTCAAAACGTCAGGTTAGCTAAAGCGGGGACGAGACAGGAACAAACTCACTGCAACGAACAAGCAAACAGACAGGGACACGCAGGGGAGATATAGGGCAGGGATGACGAGGTGATAGAAATCAGGTGAGCAGACAGGCAGCGGGGCGGGGCTAGAACACAGGGGAAACAAACGAGAACACCGCGGCTAAGGGGGCGGAGCCCTGACAGTACCCCCCCCCCTACGGACGCCACCGGGCGTCACAGCGGGTTCGCCAGGGTGTCGGCGGTGGAAATCCCGGATCAGGGCCGGGTCCAGGATGTCCCTTGCAGGCACCCAGCTCCTCTCCTCGGGACCATACCCCTCCCAGTCCACCAGGTATTGCAGACCGCGCCCCCGACGTCGAACCCTAAGCAGGCGGCGCACGGTGTGAGCCACCGCACCGTCGATCAGGCGGGGCGGCGGAGGAGCCCGGGGGGCAGGGCAGAGAGGACTGCGGATAACGGGCTTAATCTTAGAGACGTGGAAGGTGGGGTGCACACGGCGAAGGGAGAGCGGGAGCTTCAGCCGGACAGCCGTAGGGCTGATTACTCTGGCGATGGGAAAGGGGCCGATGAAGCGGGGAGCCAGCTTGCGGGAGTCCACCTTGAGGGGAAGGTCCCGGGTGGAGAGCCACACCCGCTGGCCCTGGCGATAACGGGGTGCCTTGGAGCGGCGGCGGTCAGCAAACCGTTTAGCCCGAGCCGAGGAGCGGAGCAGGGTGGTGCGCGCGCGTCTCCAGGTGCGATGGCAGCGCTGCACAAACGCCGTTGCCGAGGGGACCCCCACCTCCTCCTCCTGGGCCGGGAATAGGGGAGGTTGATAGCCTACACAGCACTGGAAGGGCGACAGCCCCGTGGAAGCAGAGGGAAGGGAGTTGACGGCGTACTCGACCCAGGGGAGGTGCTGGCTCCACGCAGACGGCTCCCGAGATGTCAGGCACCGTAGCACCGTCTCTAGCTGCTGATTGGCCCGCTCGGTCTGGCCGTTGGATTGGGGGTGAAAGCCAGAGGACAGACTGACGGTGGCTCCCAGTAATTTGCAAAATGCCCTCCAAAAGTTCGACGTGAACTGGGGCCCTCGGTCGGACACCACATCGGAGGGCAGGCCGTGCAGTCGGAATACATGATTAATGAGCAGCCGAGCGGTCTCCCTGGCGGATGGCAGTTTGGGTAAGGGGACGAAGTGCACGGCTTTGGAGAACCGATCTACGACGGTGAGGATGGCGGTGTTACCGTCAGATGGCGGCAGGCCAGTAACGAAGTCCAGGGCGATATGGGACCAGGGTCGTCTGGGGACAGACAGGGGTTGTAGCAGACCGGCGGGGGGTCGGGTGGAAGTCTTGCTCTGGGCGCAGACGGAGCAGGCGGCGGTGAAGCTCCGGATATCCTCCACTAAAGTGGGCCACCAAAACCGCTGGCTAATGAACGCCGCTGTGCGCCGGGCTCCAGGGTGGCCAGCGAGCCTGGATGAATGCCCCCACTGCAGGACCTGAGAACGGACAGGCTGGGGAACAAAGAGGCGGTTAGGGGGACAGGAGCTGGGACCCGGTTCGTTCTGGAGGGCGGTGCGGACGGCGGCTTCGATGTCCCACAGTGCCGCTGCGACAACGCATCGGGCTGGCAGGATTGGGCTGGGTTCCTGGGAGTCCCCGGCAGGGGCGTGCTGGCGCGAGAGGGCGTCAGGTTTTCCGTTCTTAGAGCCGGGTCGATAGGACAGGGTAAAATCAAAACGGGAAAAAAAAAGGGACCAGCGGGCTTGTCGGGGGTTGAGGCGTTTGGCTGATCGGACGTACTCGAGATTCTTGTGATCAGTCCAAACCAAAAACGGAGCACTCGCCCCCTCCAACCAGTGCCTCCACTCCTCGAGCGCCAGCTTGATGGCTAGCAGTTCCCGGTCGCCGATGTCATAGTTGCGCTCGGTGGGCGTAAGGCGGTGAGAGAAATAGGCGCAGGGGTGGAGCTTGTTGTCGGCGGACGAGCGCTGAGACAGGACCGCCCCCACTCCCACATCCGAAGCATCCACCTCTACCACGTACTGACGAGCGGGATCGGGCTGGGTAAGGACGGGCGCCGAGGTGAACCGAGCCTTCAGGTTGCGGAAAGCCTCCTCGGCAGCCGAAGGCCAGGTGAACGCCTTGTTGACCGACGTCAGGGCGGTGAGGGGAGCCGCTACCGTGCCGTAGTTGCGTATAAAGCGACGGTAGAAATTCGCGAACCCTAGGAATCGCTGCAGCTCCCTGCGGGAGGTGGGGCGCGGCCACTCCTCCACTGCGCGGACCTTCTGCCGGTCCATACGGATGCTACCTGCCGTGATCACGAAGCCCAGGAAGGACGTAGTGTGCTGATGGAAGGCACACTTCTCCGCTTTCACGTACAGGTGGTTTTCGAGCAGGCGCTGCAGGACGCGGCGGACGTGCTGTACATGCTCGGGCAGGGAGCGAGAGAAGATCAGGATGTCATCGAGGTACACGAATACGAACTGGTTGAGCATGTCACGGAGGACGTCGTTCACCAGAGACTGGAACACGGCCGGGGAATTCGTCAGACCGAATGGCATGACGAGATATTCATAGTGCCCCGAGGGGGTGTTGAACGCCGTCTTCCACTCGTCCCCCTCGCGGATCCTGACCAGGTGGTAGGCATTGCGGAGATCGAGTCGCGTGAAGACGGTAGCGCCCTGCAGCGACTCGAAGGCGGACGACAGAAGAGGCAGGGGGTAGCGGTTCTTGATGGTAATGGCGTTGAGACCCCGGTAATCAATGCAGGGACGGAGGGAGCCGTCCTTCTTCCCTACGAAGAAGAATCCGGCTCCCGCAGGAGAGGAGGAGGGGCGAATGAGACCGGCCGCGAGAGACTCCCGGATGTATTTGTTCATGGACTCAGTCTCTGGTGGCGACAAAGAAAACAGTCGCCCCCGAGGGGGGGACGAGCCGGGCAGCAGGTCGATGGCGCAATCATACGGGCGGTGAGGAGGGAGCGATGTTGCGCGGGACTTGCTAAACACCGGTTTCAGGTCCATGTACTCGGGCGGCAGCGCCGACAGGTCCGGGAAGTCCTCGGTGGTGGCAGCGATCGGCGATCCAGGGGTGACGGCTGCCCGAAGGCAGTGGGAGTGGCAAAAGGGGCTCCAGCCCAGGATCCGGTTGCCCTCCCAGTCGATGTGGGGGTTGTGGCGAGCTAACCAGGGGTGGCCCAAGACCACGGCGGCCTGCGGGGAACGGATAACGTTGAGGACGATCTCCTCGCGGTGGTTGCCCGAAACGAGGAAGTTCACCGGGGGAGTGGCGTGGGTCACGCGAACCAGGGGAGCCCCGGTGATCGCGTGGGCCTCCAACGGCGAGCGCAGGGGGACGCGGGGCAGGCGCAGACGGGCTGCTAAGTCGGCGTCGATAAAGCTGCCATCTGCCCCGGAGTCAATCAGGACGGACACGGCGTGGCTCTGACCTTCGACGAGCAGGGTGGCAGAGAACAGGGGACGGGTCTGAGGAAAGTGACGCAGCGGGGTTACACTCACCTGTAATCCCCCTGCTGCGGGGGACCGCTGGCCCTTGGCCGGGCAGTTCGCCACAAAGTGGCCGGACTGCCCGCAGTATAGGCAGGACTGAGTGCTGAGCCTCCGTTGGCGCTCGGCGGGAGACAGGCGGGTGCGGTCGACCTGCATGGGCTCGGTGGTTCCCGGGGATGGTGGTGCAGGACCCCTGGCCGCCATCGGGAGGGGCTGCTCTCGGACGAGACCGGGCAGGCTGCTGGATGCTCTCTCCCTGCGTCTTTGCGAGAGGCGCTGGTCCACTCGGATCGCCAGGTCCACCAGGGCCTCGAAGCTGGCAGGCAGCTCTCGAGTGGCCAGCTCGTCCTTAATGGGCTCCGCGAGACCGTGGAGGAAGGCGTCAAACTGGGCCTCCGCGTTCCATCCGCTGGTGGCGGCCAGGGTGCGGAAGTCGATCGCGAAATCTGACACCGACCGACGCCCCTGGCGAGCCTGCAGCATCTCCCTCGCTGCCTCGCGGCCCTGCCTGGAACGGTCAAACACCCTTCTCATCTCGTCGACGAAACCGGCATACGAGTGGCAGAAGGGAGCGCCGGCGTCCCAGACCGCGGTACCCCACTCCCTTGCGCGGCCTGTCAGCAAGGTGATGACGTAGGCGATCCTTGCCCGGTCTGTGGGGAACGTGGAGGGTTGCAGCTCGAAGACCAGGGAGCACTGGGAAAGGAACGAGCGGCAGGTTCCTGGATCCCCTGCGTATGACTCGGGGGGCGGCAGCCGAGGCTCCCGGCCGGGAGGGGCTGGCGGAGCCGGTGGATAGGCAGCCGCCGGCGGAGCCGGTGGGTAGGCAGCTGCTGGCTGAAAGGGTTGGCTTTCTTGGTTGAGCTGCAACTGTTGCAGCCGCGCCGAGACCTCGGCGAGGCTGGTAGCGAAACCCTCCAGGGACCGGCTGATGGAATCCAGTTGGTTCTGGTGTCCCCCCAGCAGCGCTCCCTGGAGCTCCAGGGCCGTCCTCAGCTGCGGTAGGTCCGCTGGGTCCATACTGGCTTGTTCGTTCTGTCAGGGCTGGGGATCGGGACACAAGCGCGGACCACCGGGTAAGCGAAAACAAGCGTTTATTGCGAATCGTCAGGCAGTTCGTAATCCAGGGGCAGGCAGGGTTCAGAGACACGGGAAGGCAGTCCGGGGGCAGATCCAGGATCAGGAGTCGGGGCAGGCAGAGTCGGTAACCGGGAGTTCACGAATCAGGCAGACGAAACCAAAACGGCAGGCGAAGGGCGAAGTCGAGAGTCAGGCAGGAATCCGAGATCAGAAGTCAAAACGTCAGGTTAGCTAAAGCGGGGACGAGACAGGAACAAACTCACTGCAACGAACAAGCAAACAGACAGGGACACGCAGGGGAGATATAGGGCAGGGATGACGAGGTGATAGAAATCAGGTGAGCAGACAGGCAGCGGGGCGGGGCTAGAACACAGGGGAAACAAACGAGAACACCGCGGCTAAGGGGGCGGAGCCCTGACACCGGGTTTCAGGAAGTGATGTAACTGTAACCCAGCTGTAATTTAGCCAGCTTGTGTTCCTTGATTTTTTTTTCTTTTTCTAAATAGTTGCTGTCACTTTAGAGTACGACAGTAGAAATTTCTTTTTTTCTCAGTCGTGGTATACAACAGCAGCAACTGCTTTCTGGTTAAGTTAGGAAGCTCCCCTACTGTGCATAACTTTGCAATATTTTCCTGCTGGGTGAGCATGGTTATTTCTGTGTGTGATGTAATATGCATGATATAGATCCCTCACACAAAACAGCTGTTCAGGCTCTTGTATGTCAACATTGCCGGGAGCTGTAGCTGCTGCTGCTTCATCCATCCAAGGCCGCGTGTGCAATCATAAAGTCCGAACACCACAAATCAAAAACACTACAGCAAGGGGGCAGAGCACTGACAACTTCATTACATGCAAAATATTATACTCATAAAGAGATGACATAGCGGCATACCTTTATCTTTTGCATGTTTCTCCTCTTCTTCTTTCCTTTTTCCTAAACTGGGCACCTGACCTTTTCTTATCCATTTGTGTTGATTTGGCACTCGAGCATTAATACATTACCCATCTCCCAACACTGTCAACCACGCGTCAAGACTAAACCAATTCACCTTGGTGGTGTGCAGACTGGTTTTATATTTTTCTTAACGATTAGGCCCAAACCAGAAAAAATGCAACAATATGTCTGTGAAACTACATATTGACAGTATTATGAATGAATTGTGGTTCATTGGTAGCATTTTGTAGTGTGACTGATTTTACTAATTGCATTAGTACTGTACAAATTTAGAGGTGCACTATTTGATAGATTCCCCTGCACCTCCTACCTTCCAGTGGGGAGACCTGAGGTCAACCTACCCCTGCCCCCCTCCCCATCTCGTACTTCTGAGTGGGAGACCTTCTCAGGCAGTAGCCTGCCTAGCTCACAAACTAGAATCAGGGCGCCCACTCCGACAAGGTTAATTGACCCACATGGTAACATGATATTATTGACGTAACATGCAAATGAGTGATAGAAAAGCAATCGCGCAAATGTCACTGTAGTGGCGAAATTTCAGTCTTTGTTTTTTGTTATAATTAAGCCACTTCATTCACGTTTACATACTAAGGCAACTTCTGACTCGTATCCGTATCCCCGTCTACTTTCTATTATACGTCTGAACTATAATGGAGGTACTCACGATACCGAATCCAGTGAAGGTTGATGTCATTTATTTTTGAAGGTTGTCAACTTTACACATTCGGGTGTCCAGTGCTCACATTATTCTTAATCAAATAAAGTTTCAAACAAAAGGTACAGACCACGATACAGATCACGGTCAAAAACTGTGTGCCACCATCAATCTGCACGTGTCTCAGGAATTCGCTGAAAAGAAAGTTCCGTTTTCTTTAACACTATACATTGCACATGCACAATGGAGGATCTACAATAAACTAACATAAATTCCTTCAGTCTAATTAACCTTCATCTCAGAAATATCTAATTTGATACATGCAATCCAATACAAAAACATTGTCGAAGAAATTGTCCCAAGATTTGGCTCTTACAGTCACCATTCCAAATTATTTTGTCCCGTGTCGCCCCCGGCAAGATACCTCCCTGGGCGGCTGCCCATGTCGCCCATACCTAAATCCACCACTGGTTACCAAGCACTAGCCAAGGCTGTGGAGTTTGTTCTATGTCTGCCAGGAACATCAGCGCGTTGAGCGCGTATTTTCATTCATGAACGCCGCATGGTCACCAGAAAAATCACAACTCAGTGTGTCAACAATGAAGGCAATGCTGTTTGTGCGAATGAATTTTGGTTTGGAATGTTCTGCATTTTACAACAAGCTGTTGGAGGACAAACAAACCCTGAGAAAGATCAAATGAGACCTCAAATCAGAAGTACAGGTCACAGGACGATACACCCCGCAAGGAGACACTAAGCACTTCCAGCTAGAAACTCAATTGTAAATACCCATTGTTTTATTTTTCTTTAATTTCATTAATGATATTAAGATAGTGGTCAATGTGCCTGAGTAGCACCATGCAACATGTTTCTACTGGTGACGTGTTTGAATAGCGTCATCTATTACATTAATTCACGTGTTTTATTACTGCCGTCTACTGGTGTATGTATGAGTAGCACTGTCTACTGCAGTACCCTTGTGTGTGTGTGAGTACACGTGCGCAAAAGCTCAATATTAAAAATGCATCTATTGTGCACATATTTAAAAAAAAATTTTACATTTTTTTTTGGTGGGGGGGTGGGGGGGTGGTTCTGAATTGGGGTCCACTCTCCCATATTTGCCTCCAGGGAATCTGGTCACCCTAGTGAAAAAGCCAGACAAGTAAGAGACCTGGGGCCTCATTTATAAAACATTCTTCTTCAATGTTGGAGTACTGCAGGTATTCTCTAAGAGCTCTAAGAGCACCAACATGTCGTTTGCTGCCTAATTGTTCCCATTATTATTATTATTATTATTATCTCTTGCCTCTCATTACAACAAGCTGCTTTTCCAATATGTCTTACATCCTCCACCATCATTCCAGTGCCCCAAAAAACATCTGTGAAGTGTCTGAATGACTACCGCCCAGCAGCGCTAACACCGATAGCCATGAAGTGCTTTGAGAAACTCTGTGCTTTCACACATCAGAACCATCATCCCACCTGATCTGGATAAGCACCAGTTTGCCTATCGGGCAAACCACTCCACAGAGGACGCCATTACAACAGCTCTCCACACCACTCTGACATACTTAGAGGAACCCAACAGGCTATGGAATTTATGCAACTCTTACATTCTTTTGATTTTACTCAACATATTGCTGGGTCAACCCACAACTGTCTGCCACACCCTAGATTTAGTGATCTCTAGGGGTCTGAATATTGTTGTTGATAATATTGCTGATATTAACATATAAGATCACTACTGTTTGTTTTTCAGCGTGACTATCGCTGGTTTAGCTAGAAATGATACAGAGCGTTTCATTAAAAGACGCTTTATAAGTCCGTCTTCAGCCGCCAAGTTCTCTTATCATGTGCGTAGTCTTCCTCTCTCAGATGAAATCTCATCAATACATGAAAAAGTAAATCACTTCAGCTCTAAATTAAGATCTGCTTTCGACATAGTGGCACCTGTGAAAATAAAAAAGAAATAGCAGACTAAAGTAATGTCTTGGAAAAATGAGCGAATACGTCTGCTCAAGAGGGAGTGTCGTAGAGCCGAGCGAATGTGGAGAAAAAACAAACAATCCACCGTGAGATCTTTACAAAATCCACATATGTTTATAACAAAGCCTTACGCTGTGGGAGGCAGGCATACTTCTCTAAGATTATCAGCGAAAGCAAAACAGGCATCTGTCCAGATGCACTCAAAGCAGCCCTAGTCAAGCCCTTACTCAAGAAACATAATCTTGATTCTTCTGTTTTGAGCAATTTTAGGCCTATTTCCAACCTGCCTTTTCTGAGTAAGATATTGGAAAAGGCAGTGTTTAAACAGTTGGATGCGTTCTTACATGTCAATAAGATTCATGAAAAATTTCAGTCTGGTTTTAGAAGGGGACACAGTACTGAAACAGCACTTGTAAAAGTAATCAATGATCTTAGAGTGAGCGCCGATAATAACAAAGTTTCTAGTATCTATGGTGAAGCAGCTTTCTGTTTTTATGCACCAAAGGTTTGGAACAAACTCCCATTACAAATAAGACAAGCAACCTCTGTGGATAGTTTTAAGAAACAGCTCAAAACCCATTTTTATGATCTTGCTTTCAATTAATTCCACTCTTATTATTTTACACCATTTTCATTATTTCATGTTTCTTTTATATTTCTTATACTTGTTTTATATTTTGTGTACTTGTCTTATGCTCTTTATATCTTAGGATTGTCTTTATCATTATCAATTTATTTTAGTGCTATTATTGTCTTATTTATTTATTTATTTATTTTTAATCTTTTTAGGATTTTATTGTTTTACTGTTTGTTTTTGTAAACTATTTTGACTTAAAGGGAGCTTTCTGGTTCTGGGTAGGGTGAAACTCGCTTGCTCATAACCACAACACGCAATATTACAAATCGAATGGTTTTATTGCCTCAATTAACTGTTCATAATTCCTTAACTAAACAGTATTAGCACCCGATAATAAGGATCAAAACTCAACTTACGATTAGCTGCACGCACACAACACAAACTGCAGCATTAATGGTGTTTGCTCACTCTCGCTCTAATGCCATGATCTCGCGCTAGCTGCGAGAATATTAGCTTCAGAGTGACAGCTCTCCCCACTAGGGGGAGACTTTTCCACAGCCGCCCCCAAATTTACTGGGAAATTTGAACAACTGAAAAGGCACTAATAAAGTCACAAGGGGGGCTGATGGTTAAAGGGTTAGTCTTTATCAGTCACAGCAGGAAGGCAAACCAGGCATGCGGCTGGGCGGGTGTAAGTCCTGTCCTTTACTTTGACCTCAGCAGTCCGAACACGCCCATCAGTTCCTGGAAATACTTGGGTGATCACTCCAACAAGCCACTGGGCTCAAGGTAGTTGGTCGTCTACAATCATCATGGTCATCCCGACCTGCAGGTCCGTTGAATCAGTGCGCCACTTCTGCCGTGCTTGAAGACCAGGTAGGTAATTCCTGGTAAAGTGTTTCTAGAAGTGGTCAGAAAGGAGCTGGCTGTGTCTCCAGCGACGGTGGCTGAGCATCTCTGATTCTGGATATACTACCTGTGGAAGGGATGAATCAGGCCGCCCCATGAGCAGCATGTTGGGGGTCACTGGGTCAGGATCAGCAATGTCCGAGGAGGTATATCCAAGGGGTTTTGCATTGAGGATCCCCTCAATCTCCATGAACACAGTCTTTAACACTTCCTCAGTAACGACTTGGTTGCCCAGGGTGACTTGGAGAGCTGACTTTAGGCATTGTATCTCCCTCTCCCAACAACCTCCAAAGTGGGGGGCACTTGGAGGGTTGAAGGCAAAACGGATCTGCTGGCTAGCTAGTTGCTCCTGAATCTGAGGATGGAGGTTAGTAAAGGCTTCTTGAAGTTCTCGCTCGCCCCCTTTGAAGTTCGTTCCTTGATCTGAGTAGATTTCAAAGGGTTTCCCTCTACGAGCGATAAACCGCCTCAGTGCCATCAAGAAAGAATCCGTGTCCATGCTGTTAAGCAGGTCAAGGTGAGTGGCTCTGGTGGTCAAGCACTTAAAAATTATGCCCCACCTCTTTTCCTGTCGCCGACCAATCTTGATGAGATAGGGTCCGAAGCAATCCACACCCGTAGAATAGAACGCTGGTTTGAACAGGCGGAGTCTAGCTGGAGGTAAGTCTGACATTCTAGGCACTTGTGGCTTGCCTTGCCATCTTTGGCACTCCAGGCATCCACGCTGATATTGATGGATGGCTTGTCTTCCTCTAATGATCCAATATCTGCGCCTGACCTCCGCAAACACCCTATCAGGTCCTGGGTGATGTAGTCTGGAGTCAAAGTCCTCCATAATCAGTGTTGTGGTGGGGTGGTGTGGATTGAGGACAATGGGATGGATGGTATCATTCTCAAGAAGATCAGCCCACCTGAGGCGACCTCCAACACGGATAAGACCCGTTTCTGAGTCCAGCTCCGGAGCTAGTGATAACAGACAACTGGTGGTGGGTATTGGCTTGCCTGTCTTCAGATGAGCTACTTCGAGGGGGAAACTATCTTGCTGAGCTTGCTGAAGAATAGCCACTTCAGCTGCTTGATATTTATCAGCTGATAAAACATCAGTGCTTCCAGCCGCCCCATGGAGACTGCGGGCTACCGCATCCAAGAAGTCTGAATACCTTTGGAACTGCTTGGCATCGGGGAAAGTCAGATCTGGGGTTGGGGCAGTATAGCCACAGAAGGTAGGATGCCTTAGCTCATCTTCGTCTCCCACAGGTGGAGGGAGTGGATGCTGAGGCCATCTATCTTGAGATAAATGGAGAAATGATGGGCCTTGGTTCCACCTACATGGTTGAGCCAGTTCAGCCAGGGACTTACCGCGGGTTATGTCATCCGCGGGGTTGCTCTTGGAGTCTACATATCGCCAACTCTCAGGGTCTGTCAGCTCTTGAATTTCAGCAACCCTCGTACCTACGAACACTTTGAATCTGCATGATTCAGACTGAATCCAGGTCAAAACTGTAGTTGAGTCTGACCATAATGTGGTGTGACGGATGGGGATGCTGAGCTCGTTCCTCAAGACGCTGGCTAACTGGGCACCAGTTACAGCGGCACATAATTCCAGACGGGGAATTGACTGCTGTTTTTTAGGGGCAACTCTCGACCGTGCTGCAAGGAAGGCTATCTCTATATTCCCTATGGGCCCTTCAGTCCTCAGGTAGGCGATGGAGCCATATGCTCGCTCTGACGCGTTGCAGAAAACGTGGATGTCTCTGGAACTCTGAGGACGATCCAACTCTTGACTGGTGTAGCAGCGAGGTAGAGATATCATCTGGAGACTGGGAAGTTCACTTTGCCATGTCTGCCAGGAGCGCAGCAGATCGTCCGGAAGCTGGGGATCATCCCATTCCCTCTTCTTGCTCCAAAGGAGTTGCACTAACACTTTGGCCCTCGTTGTGTACGGAATGATGTACCCCAAAGGGTCGTACTGACTGGCTAATGTCTTGTAAATGTTACGCATGGTGGTAACATTGTACTCAATCGGTCGATGCTTGTAGTGCAGTGTGTCAGACAGACAATGCCATTGAAGTCCAAGTGTGGAGTCTGGCAAGTCAGGTTGTGAGTTGGTGAGCCACAATTTACTGCTGCTTGATCTAGCTTCAGAGGGGAGGTGGCTGATGGCAGAGGGTGTGTTGCTTGCCCATTGTTGCAGTTCAAACCCTCCAACGTCCAGAAGGTCTCTTAACTTTTGTACCAGTTTCTTGGCTTCCTCCTCTGAACTAAGACTGCGCAGACAATTGTCAACATAGAAAGCCTTCTAAACCGTCTCATGAACGTCCTCACCAGGGGTACTGTGGTCAATGACATGCCGCTGCAGGGCATACGTGGCGCAGCAAGGACTGCAAGTGGTCCCAAAGGGCAGGACCTGCCACTCATAGACTGTGGGCGACTCTTCTTTCTTAAGTTCTCTCCAGAGAAACCTAAGGAGGGATCTGTCTTCTGGGAGCAGCCGCACCTGATGGAACATGCCACGTATGTCACTGCTGATGGCAACGTGGTGTTCTCTAAACCTGAGCAGGACTGCCAGGAGAGAGGGCCCAAGGGTGGGTCCTGGCATCAGGAGCTTGTTGAGGTTTTCGCCCTTATATTGTAATGAACAATTGAAAACTATTCTGTTCTTTCCATTATGTTGCACCATGTGGTGCGGTACATACCATGCCTCGCTTGCCTGCTCTACTGCTTCTGGGGCTAACTTTGCCACGTAGCCGGCTTGCTCCAATTTGGTGATCTGTTTGGTATGCGGTGGCTTAGTCAGAGTTCTTAGCCAGCCACCTCTCAATACCTCTCAATAGCAGCAAGGTGGCTTCTTTGAGGGTGTGTAGTGTGGCCATGTTCTTAACACGAAGCAAAGGCATGGCATATCGCAGCACTCCCTCGAATTCAACTCTCACCGTTTTAGCTTCTAGCAGACGGATGGCCTCTTCATCTTGCCTGGACCTTGTGATAACCTTTGCACTCCTGTAAGGCAGTACATCCAACTGCCAAAATCTCTCCACCTGGCTATGTAGCTCTGCGGCAGGGGATGGGGCAGAGGTAAAAAGGCACTGTGTGGCAGACAGACTAAACTTGACCTCATGGGCTGGGCCCTGAAGCGTCCATCCGAGGCGCGTTCGGATGGCGGCAGGGCCTCCAGGCGGACCAAGATGAACTGGCTCGATGGGCGTTATCAGGTATGGGTAATCAGATCCAATGAGGAGAAGTGGGCAAGCTGCATTGATGGGCTGCAGAGGCAGGTTCTTAAGATGGGGATACTTCTGTTGCAGGGTACTGACAGGGTGCGTGTGTTCAGCTAGGCCCAGTGGTTCGGCAGTGAAAGCCCTTTGGATCCTGAACACCTTTGAGGGCTGTGCAACAGGGGATATCGTGAGGGTAACTGCTGCTCCATGGAGAATATGCGGATCTCGGCTCACAGTGCGAAGAGGTAAGTCTTCTGGTTGACCCTTCAGGCCGAGCTGCTTGGCGGCGGAGTGCAGGAGGATAGTCCGCTCGGACCCATCATCCAAGACAGCGTAGGTTTCCAGACTCCTGTCACCGTTCCTCAGGAGAACCTTACTGATCTTCAGTAACACCCTTTTACTCACCCTTGGTCGATCTACATACAGCACTTCTCCAGTGGTGTTAACAAGACAGGCATTCTCTGGTGAGCTGGTCTCTGGAGCACCCCCTTTGTTCTTCTCAGCCACCCTACTGTTTACCTCATGAAGAATGACCAGGTGCTTGCGGTTGCAGGTCTTACAGAGAGCCTTAAGGGTACACTTTGCAGCCTGGTGACCCCGGCCACAACGCCAGAAACAGTGGTTTTCTCGAATCCACTTCTCCTTCTGTTCTTTGGTCAGCTGCTTGAAGTTTGAACAGCCATTCAAGAAATGGCTGTTGTTGTCGCAGTATGGACAGTACCCCTTCTTCCCTTGTGTCTTAGTGCTGTCTTGTTGGGACGATGACTCTGGGGTATTGCCGTCTGATGCCTTCTCAGTGCTGACGAGAACGTTTGTTGACTTTGTTAGGTGCTTTGAATCCCTACGCTGTTCCTTTCCTTTCTTAGTTGTGACATCTTTGCGGGAATGGCTGGAAACTCCAACTGTGTCTTCATGTACTTGCATCTCGTACTCTAGCCAATCAGCAAGATCAAGCAGAGTGGGGATGGGAACCCGCAATGGATGGATAGATCTCCTGAAGTTGGATCTCAGGTCATAAGGAAGCTTCCCTAACAGCCTGGTGACATGTGAGCCGCACTCCAGCTCAACAAGGCCCTTTCTGCCCAGCTGCTGTAGCATGCTCACCAAAGAGCGGACACGCAGAGCAAACATCCTGAAGGCCTTTACATCACCACTGGCAATGTCTGGTCCATCCATGAGTTCTGCAATCCGTTGCAGGGCAAGCTGGTGTGGTTGTCCATACTGCTTATTCAGAGCCTCATTGTATCTGAGAAGGGGTACCGAGAATGGCTATACGAATCTGCAATGAGCAGGGCCTCCTCAAGCTTCAGGTGATCTGTGAGGATTTGAAACGTGAATCTCTCGGTGGCATCTGCTGGCAGAAGGTTCTCTAAGGCAATCCTCAGGCGAGAGACCTCTCTGGCATCAGCATGGACAAAGTCTGGGATGGTTGGAGTAGGACCTCTGTAAGTCCTCTCTTGACTGGGTGATACTGGGCGCTCCGATGAACGATATGACGATCGCCTCGGGAAGTCATGATGTGCTGCACCAGGCCCTGGACTGCTACGACCTTCATGCTGCCTGGCAGCGTAGCTAGGTAAAGAATACTCCCTGTCAGCATCTCCATAGGTCCTGTGGAGCTCCAGGGCAGGTCTACCTGAGATTGCATTTCCAAACGTCTCAGTCTTTCTTCAAGCTCAGCAGTAAAATGGGGGTCAGGGTGGTGTCTCACCTCTGCACCAGGGTAGCTCCCTCGAGACAGAGGAACATCTCGGGGGGTGCCTCGAGCACCGCTGCTGGCACTCTCAAGTTGCCTCACCCGCTCCTGTAATGCCACCGTTTCCTCCTCTAATTGCTGCAGCTGCTTCACAGCTTCAGGCAGTTGGCTAATCTGTCATCATAAATCATCATTCTCTCTCTCTATCCTGACAGCTTGGTGGCGCTCCTCTGTATACTGCCACTTAGCCCTTTCCAGCTCAGAGAGGAGTGAAGGAACCAACTTAGCTCTACGGCTAAGATCCTCATGCTCTTGCTCATACTCCTTGATGATGTCCCTCTGTATGTAGCTGGGTGGCTGACTAACTGGAGTGCTGTAAGGAGAGTGGGAGGTTGCTCCATGAAGGTCCTCTCGACCACTTGCCTCAGGGGGTGATGGAGGTGGCAAGGTCTGGGAGAGCAGCCTGCTCTGGCTGGTGTCTGTGAGGTCATAATCCGTCAGATAACTTGGTAGACGTATTTGTCTGCGGGGTCTGACATCTTGCTCTTTGTTCACAGCTCTTGCTTCTGAACCAAACTGTTCCTCTTCCTGTGGTAGTTCCATATCTGGCTTGAAGGACCAATGTAAACTATTTTGACTTAAAGGGAGCTTTCTGGTTCTGGGTAGGGTGAATCGCCACAGGCATCTCCGGTTAGAGATGAGTCATCAAGGATGTTCAGAGGTTCAGAAGATTTATTAATCAATGCCAACACTCCAGTGGCAATTTATGTTATGTGGTTCTAGAAAACAGTAACAACAATATATTAGAAACTGAAATCACAATCTCAACACAATCAATAATCGTAATATAATTATACAGTTTAGGGTAAATTCTTTACTGCCCCCTAAAGGTTACATCTTAGCAACATAGTATTCTTAATTGTACTTTGTACTTAATTGTACTTAATTGTACTTTATTGTCCCAGTGATTGTATTCGATATATGTATCCTTAGATCAGATTAGTTCTGGCTCGCTACACCGATCTTGTGCTCAGCTTCAGCACTATCTGCATTGTATGACCTGTACACATCTTGCCCTTGTGCCTGTTTGCCCACTATATGCACTTTTGTACATCGCTTTGGATAAAAGTGTCTGCTAAATGAATAAATGTAAATGTAAATGTAATGTAGTTTAGGTGCCGATAACTTGCATAGACTTTTTCATATTCTTGATCTGGCCCTCCAAAATGCAGAGTCTTGTGCCATTTTCTCACTAGATGCGGAAAAAGTGTTTGATCACTTAGAATGGCTTTACTTGTGGCTGTGCTTGAACGGTTTGGTTTTGGTCCCCTATTTATACATATGGTTTGTACCTTATACAATAATCCGACCACCTGCGTTCAGACAGGGTGAGTCATATCTACCCAATTTCCACTTAAAAGAGGTACTCGACAGGGCTGTCCCCTGTCTCCCCTTTTATTTGCCCTCTCACTAGAACCTCTGGCACAGGCTATTTGGCAAAGCTCTGAAATTTCCCCTATCTGTATTAAAACCACGGTCCATCATATTTCTTTATATACGGACGACATTCTGCTGTATCTTACAGACATATCCAATTCGATTCCAGGAGTGCTTGGTATGGTTGATAATTTTGGGTCTCTATCAGGCTATAGGATAAATTGGAGTAAATCAATTTTAATGCCTCTCAATTCTGCTGCTAAAGTTGTTTCCTTTTGTATTCCAGTTCAATCTAGTTTCATGTATTTAGAAATCAAAATTTACCCAAAATTTAACCTCCAGATGATTCAGAAACAAAACTTTTCATCTACTCTAAGCAAAATTAAAGCCGATCTCACTAGATGGGCTCCATTACAGCTTGCTTTACATGGTAGAATTTCAGTAATTAAAATGAATGTTCTCCCACAAATTAATTTTTTGTTTTCTATGCTACCCCTGTCACTTGTCACAGAAATATTTAGAAGAAATCAATTCAATGTGCAAAAATTTCATTTGGAATGGCAAACATGCCAGGATACAGTTGGCAACATTACAGTGTCCTAAAGTTTATCGTAGCCTGTCATTGCCAAATTTTAAATTTTATTATTTGGCTTTTCAGTTGAGAGCATTCAGGGTTTGGTTTGATTCTAATTCCTTTGCTTCATGGCGTAAAATAGAAGAGGCCATAATAAAACCAAATAGAATTCAGGATTTAGTATTTTCAGGCCTCAAAAAGATGTGTATTTCCCTTTGCATGTATATATAATTTCAAATTCTCTAGATGTGTGGCAACAGGCAAGTAAATATTTTGGTATATGTCTTAATCTTCATAGCTTGTCCCCTATTTGGAATAACAGTTTTCTGCTGACAGGATCAAAACCTTTCCATTACCCCCCATGGTCTAGCAGGAATGTGCATGTATTGGGTGATATTTTTGATGATACAGGTCTGCATACGTTCCAAAATATTAAGGAAATTAATTTGCTCCCTGGCTTCTATACTCTGTACCTTAGGCTCCGCTCAACTGTCCATGCATACAGAGTTCTGTGGAATAGGGCTCTCCCAACCCATCCTTTAGCACAATCCCTTTATTCTGCAGGTACCACTCAAGGCCTTGTTTCATCCCTATATAACAAGTTTGTATCCCATAACATTAACACTCTTACTGTTTGTACTATTTGGTGTAGGGAACTTAATAGCTTAGGCATTACTGTAGACTGGGGTTCAATCTGGCACAATATTTTTACATCCTCCAAAAATCTGGTTCATCAATTGATCCATTTTAAGGTGGCGCATAGGTTCTACATTACCCCATACCGCAGATTTCAAATGAAAATATCGCACACATATCTTTGTACAATTTGTTCATCAGGAGCAGTTGGTACATACCTACATATGTGGTGGGACTGCCTTCCAATGAAGGATCTTTGGAACTGTGTGGTATCAACACTTAAGGATTTTCTAGGTATGCAGATTCCTATGTGTCCTGGTTTGTTGGTGCTTGGGAATGATTCAGATATTGTGCTCAGTAGACCAAAAAGACATGCTTTATTGGCCGGATGGACTGCAGCTAAAAAAGCTGTCCTAAAGGGTTGGGTAGAACCTGGGATTCCATTGGCATAAGTCCACAGCAAGGTTACACCAAGCCAATGTGAACACATTAACTGTGTGGTCTGATATCATATTTTGTATCAGAAACCTTTTATGAAGATTCTCTTCATTATGACATTGTCATAGTTGTCTCTGCTTTGCAGTGATCATATGCTGCAATTATGTATTATTTATTTTGTATATTGTGTCATTGTCTTTTTTGATGTGATGACCCCCCCCCCCCCAAGCTAATGTAATCATATGCAAATATGGAAAATTTGAATAAAAAGATGTTAACAAAAAATTTAGGTGCTGTGGCTCAAAGGAGTTTAACCAGGAAGTGTCACTAGTTCTACCGCTCTATGTGCATCAGCAAGCTGTGTTCTTTGTCCTACTCCGTTCATGCCTGAGAGAGTCATTGCTTGTAAATTTTGTTAACTTGAACATCTTTTTAATTAACAAATAACTCACTGCAATATGTTTTGAGTAAAGATATATGTTTTATTGAATGGTAAAACAAATGAAAAAAATATGTTATTGTTGTGATGATAGTGTGATGTCACTATTTATTTCTGCACATGTGTTTGTTCACTGCCTGTACTTGTGAGTCTGTGTGTGGTTCTAAAACAATAAAGAGAAACAAAGGTCATGGCACTGATACCATAAACTGCATAACATGTACAAATACACAAGTGCTATATCAATATAAATGTTTTGCACAGCATGGTGGTATATTAACGTGTATTATTAACATCTTAATTCAAACTGGTCTTAAAATAGCTGAAATAACTTGGAAGCTGCTCGAAAACTTCTGCCGTTCTTCCTGCTGCTGCCTCTCCCTGCAGTTGCACCCACAATTCCTCACACACACACACACACGTCGCTGTTGCAACAGGTGCACGAGTCTCCTCGCAGTCTTTCGTACAGCCGCCCCTTTGTCTTGAGAAAGATTGCTCTCTGTGGGGGCTGAGTGAGCAGCTTGTCCTTCACCATCAGTGTCAGATATCCTAAGAAGGACCACCAGGCAAGCTACAGGTCGGGTGTAGCCATTGATGAGCATGTCAGCTGATCTCACGTGGCCGGCATCACTGGGGTGCACCTTGACAACCTTTCCCACTAGCCAGGATGCTCTCAGCATGATGACTGTGCCTTCGACTAAGTCCGTTGGCATCACATGCCACTTCTGCCGGGACTGCATGGTAGGGAGGTAGTACCAGAGGTATCTAGTCCAGAAATGGTCAGTCAGAATTTGGCAATGTCTCCATCTTCAGCAGCTGAGGCCCTCAGACTCCGGATACACTACCTGGGGCAAAGATCCATCTGGCCACCCCATCAAAAGGGAGTTAGGCGTGACTGGATCCAGGTCTGCCACACTGGACGAGATGTAGCCTAGCAGCTTAGAATTGAGCAGGCCCTCCACTTCAATAAGGACTGTCCTCAAAATCTCCTCCGTCACTGCTTGAGCCCCAACCGTAGCGTACAGCAATGCCTTCACCGACCTTATTTCCCTTTCCCACACACCACTGAAGTGTGGTGCAACAGGGGGGTTGAACTTAAAGGTAATCTTCTGCTTTGCCAACATCTGTTGGAGGTTGGTGGAGAGGTTAGCAAATGCCTCTCTGAGCTCCTTCTCTCCAGCTCTCCTTGGTTGGAGAAGAGCTCCACTGGAGTTCCCCGCCGGGAAATGAACCTTCGGAGGGCCATCAAGAAGGAGTCTGCATCTATAGGAGCTTGTGCTTGCTCTTGCTCGATTTCTCTAGCCTGGACGAGTTCCTGCTGTGTTTGTTTGTGCTGTGTTTGTGGAGTGGTCTCTGGGCTATTACATTCAATAGGATAAAAATGAAAATTGGAGCTATTTACCTAGCTATTAAATAAGGTAAGTCTGATCTGCTCCTAAAGTTGAATCTTTTGTTGCCATTAGGGGACAGAGAGGGAATTTTCCACTTTTTTCCTCCATCAAAGTGTTATCCAGCGAGTTAACTTGTTGGCAAAAGCAGCTAATTCAGCTCTAGCCGTCAAGAGGTTTTTTTGTGTTTTTTTTGCCCTCTCAGGAGCAAATCTTTAAATATGTAAGCATCAAACTTTAGCTAGCTAGTCGGGTAGTTTAGCTAGCTAGCTGGTTCACTTGTTTAATTTTTTCTATTATTCTGCACTTTTTTAGCTGGTAATTCTGTCTCGGCAGTAAATCTTTATTTAGGGAAAGCGTTTCAGTTAGGGGAAATAATGTGGCCAAAACTGTGTGAGAGTTGCCGGATGATCGGATTTCTGGAGGGAGACCTCCAGGATGAGTTCATCTGCGATCATTGCCGACTTGTTGAGCACTTGGAGAACAAGATTCTTGATCTCGTGGCCCAACTAGCTGGACTCCACAGTAATCCTGAATTGTTAAGAGTTCCAGGAACTGATTAGTACGCCCTATAGGGAGATAGTGTGTTCACCAAAGCCGGGTAGGGGGGAAGATACAGACCAGATAGGGCGAGAGAGCTGGGTTACAGTAGGGGTTGGTGTAGAAAGGGGCACACAATTCCAAGAGGGGCGGCATCTCCAGAGATTGTGGTGACCAACCATTTCGTGCCACTGCAGGACGAGTTGGCCCACGATCCTGAGAGTGGGAGGACTGAAGAGCCCCAGGGCACCCAGGTGGCCTCATCCTCCAAGAAAAGGAAGTTAGTGAGAGTGGGGGACTCAATCATTAGAGGGGTAGATAGCATAGTGGAGTCTCGCATGGTCCCAGGTTGGAGACCTCCTGGAGAACGTGGAGAAGCTCCTGGTCAGAGCGGGGGAGGATCTAGTGGTCATGGTCCATGTTGGAGCCAATGACATAGGAAAGGGTAGTTTCGGGGTTCTGCAAGAAAAATTTATTGAGCTAGCGGGGAAGATTAGGAGCAGAACCTCCACGGTAGTCTTCTCTGGAATTCTACCAGTACCACGTGCAAGCAAAGGGAAGCAAGCCTTTATATGGAGGTTTAACACGTGGCTACAAACCTGGTGTAGGAAAGAGGGGTAAAGGTTTATGGGGCATTGGGACTCCTTTTGGAACAGGGGTGACCTGTTCAGCAGGACAGGTTACACCTGAACTGGAGGGATACAGCTGCACTGGGCCAGCGTATGCTTAGGGTAGCAGAGGGTTATTTAAATTAGGGTCTGGGGGGACAGGGAGGTTATACAGTGAGATGGGTAGGGATAGACAGACTGCCGGAATAGAACATAGAAGAAATAGAAGAAATGCACGCGTGGTACCCTGAAATTCCTCTATTTAAATGCTAGAAGCATAAAAAATAAAATTTTGGATCTGGAAAATGTTATGAGTAATAGTAATTATGATGTTGTTGGGATTACAGAGACGAGGCTTGGTGCAGGGGATGGGGATGAGTACAACGTAGAGGGATACAAGCTGCTAAGAAAAGATAGAATCAATAGAAGAGGAGGAGGCATAGCTCTCTATGTAAAAGATAATCTTACTATTCAGGAAACACCAGGAATGGAGCCCCTTGGTGTTAGTGAAGACATATGGATTAAAATATTGGGGGAAAATGAAAAAGGTCTGAATGTCGGAGTATGCTATAGGCCACCAGCCTCAGACAGCAGTGTCAACAGTATGCTCTTTGATAACATTAAACTAGCATGTCAGGAGGGTGAGACAGTAGTAACGGGGGACTTCAATTACCCTTCAATTAATTGGGAAGCTGTGTCAGGTCAAGATAAATGTGAGGAAGAGTTTTTGGATGTTGTAAATGACTGTTTTTTTTATACAGTCTGTTACTCAACCCACAAGAGAGAACACAATCCTAGATCTGGTGTAATAATCCTGATAGAATCGGCAGTATTGAGGTAGGGGAACCACTCGGTACAAGTGACCATAGTTCAATTACATTTGAAGTTTTTTGGCAAGTCAAGTCTGCATTCTCCAATGCTAGAGTAATCAACTTGAGACAAGCTGACTTTATTAAGATGTGTGATTATACAAGGAATATAAACTGGGTACCTCTTCTAGATGGTAAAACTGTGAAAGAAATATGATGCATATTTAAAACGATTATTCTGGATGTACAGCGTAAATTCATTCCGCAAATGAGAAAAGGGAAGCTGAAAAAGAAGCATCCACAGTGGACGAATAAGTCGCTACAGGACAGTTTGAAACAAAAAAGGAAATTATTTAGAAAATACAAGTTGGAGAGTTCAGATAGAAATAAGATTGAATACAGTAATATGCGAGCTCAAGTTAAGAAAAAAATAAGGGAAGCCAAAAGGTGTTATGAAAGACAAATTGCACTAGATGCAAAGAGTAAATCTAAACGTTTTTTTCAATATTATGGTCAAAAAAGGATAGTTAAGGATGAAATAAGAGGTATAAAAAATAAGGATGGGGTTATGGTTTACGATAACAAAGCTATTGCTGATACACTAAACAGTTACTTTGTGGAGAGTTTCACTAGTGAAGTGTTTTTGCATATGCCTTCAGGTGCAGTCAGTTCTCAGAGACTTATAGAGGAAATTGATTTAAATGATGCAGAAGTACTAGATAAACTTCAAAAACTTAAAACAAATAAGGCAGCAGGCCCTGATGGAATATATCCAAGAGTTCTCAGAGAACTGGCAGAGGTGGTTTACAAGCCTCTGACAGTTATTTTTAAGCAATCCCTTAAAACTGGAGAAATACCAGATGACTGGAAACATGGCAGTGTAGTACCTATCTACAAGAAAGGAGACCGGACTGAACCAGGAAATTATAGGCCTGTCATCTTAACTTGTATCGCATGCAAAATACTGGAATCCATCATTAGGGATCATTTGGAATTATTCCTGGAACAAAATGGTGTCTTAAATGATAGCCAACACGGTTTTTGCAGAGGGAGGTCATGCTTAACAAACCTCCTGGACTTCTTTGAAGAAGCTACAGCATGTCTTGACTCAAACCAAGCTTATGATATTATCTGTTTGGACTTTCAAAAGGCATTTGAGAAAGTTCAGCATGAGAGGCTCATAATGAAAATGAAATCTGCAGGCATTACAGGAGTTATCACTGAGTGGGTTCGAAGTTGGTTGTCTAATAGAAAGCAGACTGTAACTGTGGGAGGAATTGTATCAGAGCAGGGTCCTGTACAAAGTGGAGTCCCGCAGGGATCGGTGTTGGGGCCTTTGCTATTTCTTATATACATAAATGATCTTGATGCAGAGGTTAGTAGTAAAATAGTAAAATTTGCAGATGATACAAAACTAGCCAACAGTATAGAATCAACTAAGGTAATACAAGAAGACCTAAACAGCATCCAAAAGTGGGCAGATACATGGCAGATGACATTCAATTTAGATAATTGTAAAGTCTTGCATGTGGGAAATAAGAACCTTAGCCAAGACTACTTCATGGGTGGAAAAAAACTAGAATGTGGTCAATTTGAAAAAGACTTGGGAGTAATAGTTGACCCAAGCTTAACAGGATCTAGGCAGTGTGCTGTAGCAGTAAAAAGGCCAACAGGATGCTGGGATATATAGCCAAAATTATTGAGTATAAATCTAAAGAGGTTATATTGAAATTATACAATGCCTTAGTCAGACCTCACTTGGAATACTGTGTGCAGTTCTGGGCACCACACTATAAAAAAGATATCGAAGTTCTTGAAAAGGTTCAAAGAAGGGCAACTAAATTAGTTACTGGCTTGAAATATAAAAGCTAAGACTCAGGTTACTCAGCCTATTTAGACTAAGTGAGAGGAGGAGTGATTTAATTGAGGTTTTTAAATTTATAAAAGGACTCAATAAGGTTAACTATAATTGTTAGGGCGAGTTCAGTCTGTAAAACAAGAGAACATAAATGGAAACTAGTTATGAGTAAGTTCCGCACTGGTAAGGAAATATTATTTTACACAAAGAGTTATCAATACATGGAATAGGTTGCCAGGTCATGTAGTTGAGGCAGAGACCCTTGCTGTGTTCAAGTCTAGACTTGATGCAGTTTTGGATACTCTTTAATTAAGAAATGGCGAGCTTAGTTGGGCCGAATGGCCTGTTCTCGTCATAATATGTTCTTATGTTCTTATACTGGTGAGTACATCTAAGTACACACCCCTTGTCTTCAGACACTTAAAAATGATCCCCAACCTTTTTTTCTGTGCAACAGCCTTTCCATCTTAACTTGGAAAGGCCCAAAGCAGTCAACTCTTGTGGAATAAAATGCCGGCTTAAAGTGGTGCAAACGAGCAGCAGGTAGGTCAGACATCTTTGGGACCACCGGTCACGCCTTCCATCTGCGGCACTCTACACAGGCATGCTGCATGCAGCAGATGGCCTCCTGCCCACGCAGAATCCAAAAGGTACACTGTATCTCGGCGAACACCCTCTCTGGTCCTGGATGGTGCAGTCGATTGTCATAGTCCTGAATCAGGAGTTGGGTGGCAAGGTGGCTAGGATCGAGAACAACTGGGTGCTGTGTATCCTGGTTCAAGGCTTCAGCTCTTCGCAGCCTACCGCCAACTCTTATCAGTCCATCAGATGCATCAAACTCCGGGGATGAGGTGAGGAGCCTACTATGGGATGGGACAGGTGTACCTGCTTTAAGCAGATGCAACTCATCTGGAAAGCTGTCCTGCTGTGACATTCAACACATGTTGAGGTTGAGCTCAACTGACATTATGAGACAGCTGTGCTGGAGGAACAGAATGCAACAAGTGAGTATTCATTTGACAGAATTGAAAAGTTTATTGGTTTTTCCTTAAGATCAACCTGCTAAGATCTCTCTCCACGGGTTTATTATGAAACATGTAGCTAACGTCAGTAACTTTCAGCTTGCCAAGTTACAGTAGATTGTTGGTGACTAAACCTAGCTAACTAGAGCTAACATAACATTAGCTTGACTTACGAGCTAATTTTAGCTTTGAGGAAACAGCGATTTAACATTAAAAATTACAGCAAATGCTAACTGAAAACTACGAGAAGCTACTGAAAACATAAACCATGTAACGTAACATGTGCGCTACATAGCATAAAAAAATAAGTTACGTGCGAAAGGGTTAAATCTGAACATGTGAAACTGGTTAGGATAATAAAATGCTCATGCTTGTTTGTTGCCAATTGATACAGAGAGACAGAGAAAAAGACTAGGATGAAGAGAAAGGGTAATGCTATTGACATAGCAACCTTCTTCAGTAAGAAGGCAGCAGGAGAGAGAACAGGTGACGAGGAGAGAGAAAGGACAGAAGAACATGACAGTGAAAGTGCCCAGGAGGAGGAAATGGAAGAGAGTGAACAAGGCAGAGAGCAGGCAGAGACAGAGGAGCCAGCTGTGTCCACTGTCACTGTTGACCTGACAGGTATGCTGTATTTAGTGTCCACACTGTTGGCTCTTGGTGAATTGATGTTCTCGCAGGCTAACTAATAAACTGTTACACAAAGAACTTCAGTCTGGAGCGTGGTCGAAGATGAGGTAGAAACAGGTTTTATTGATGGTCTTCAATACAGCAAGACTTCATACATGAAGGTCGGCTTCAGGTACTACGCGCACTAAGTCTCACTTAAGCCTTGCACACTCGTCCTCACGCTCAGTCTGTCTCTAGTGCGGCTAGGTGATTCTCGCACCCACACCTAGATATATGTACACGACTCTGGTCCGTGCCACGTTGTTGTTGCGTTGCTTCTGTACTAAACAAAGAACAAAGAACATCTTATACCATCCCTGAGCTGTCCAGAGTGGTTAATTATAACTGTCCTTGCATCGCCTAGAGTCTGGCGCCTAATTGGAAAAACATTGCTTCTGAAGGTATCTCTAGATTGATAAGGAGTACACTCTGACCCAACTCCTCTTTGTCACAGAGAAAGTTCAGCCGGGTAGAGAACCCCTATATCACCTAAGAACAAAACCTTTATTATAAAAGAAGCTTCTAGGAACTGAGGTACCTTGGTTGTGCTGATCATCCCAAATGGTTAAACATGTCATGACTAACCTAATACTGAACTACAGCTACATGAGTGATTTCTACAGCTATATGAGTGCTCGAAATCATAGGCCTCACCGTTGGGACGGCCTTGTGCCACGTACACACTTTCAGTGTGCCTGTGTGCATGATTAGTTCAACATAGCAGCATCTCTTGGAAAGTAGGCCACAGGTCACAACTCTGTGAGCGGCCTAAAAACTACACAGTCACATTATACACTGTGCATACTAATTCTACCAAACTAATCAGTCTACCAATATAATGAGCACTAAATAATCACCACTATTCTTCAGTCCCCCGTCTGATCATTCCCAAACTCATCAATGATCACAAAAAAGGAAAGTGATTATATGTGATAGATAAAGTGAATATATATATAAGCGAAGCGAATCTTATACTCTCAAGAGCGTAGGCATCTTGCGTTTCTAGCATTAATGAAAGGAAAGGAAAGCTAATAGAAAAACGAAGTCTCAGTCAAGTTCAACGTCGTTGTCATCTGGGCCACACGTGCAGGTGTCATAGCTCTGCTGACCAAGCAGGTTACACCCTTAAAAAACAAACATATGCCCAAAATCAAAACAATAAAAGGTGTCACAATCTGAATGATCTGGGGTAACAATTCTCCCGCCCAAGATCCTAACCATGTCTCCCAGCTCCACTTCTGAGATGCTTTTAAGTGGGCCACTTGCTCGTAAATGTCTTGTACATATGTGGTGACATTAACAAACGCATCTGGTACATACGTGCAACATTCTTGTTTCAAAACTGCACATGTTCCGCCTTTATCTGCCAGAATAATGTCTAAGGCTATGCGGTTTTGCAACGTCATTTGACGCACTGAATGTAGCTCCTGATTTATCAGTGTCAATGCTCCTGCTGTATCATTAGCAATTTTGTCTAAGGCAAAAGCCATCTGCCTAATCTCATCTAATGCGACAGTAATACCATAAGTTGGAACTAATGAAGCAAAGAAACGTTGAGTTGGGGTAGCAACAGTTTCTGTGCTGTGGAACACGTCCCTCTTACCTCTATGCTTGATGTTAACCATACGCATAGCTGGTACTACATATGCCGTATAGCACGATCCTGACCATTCAGCAGGCAAATATGAATAAGCATGCTTCCCACAAACATACATTGTCCCATTTGGAGCGGCTTTGTCTTCAACTCCTAAATTTGGCATTAAAACGAACAAGGATATTACAGCAAAATGTCCATGCCAATGCATCGCTTCCCATGGTCTTAAAGTAGAAAGACTATAGTTACATGAACTTCGTCCCAAAAACATACCCGTACCATTGTTTTCCCAACATAACATACCCTCAGGCGCATAACTCAATTTCACTCGCTCTGGGGGGCTTGATGGAATTGGTCGTGTATAGAAGGTCACGTTTCCCTCAAAGAAGGGGCTTTGTGTGTCATTATATGCTGTAGCATAGTCGGCTAATGTGAATGGAACTGATACGTATGGATATGTGTTAGAAGATGTTGGCAATAACCCACACACCCAACATGAATCTTGTCCCTTTGCCCTAGCATAGCTGTGTGCCATGGCTAGAAATGTGTTATCCCTGTGCGTATCATGATGACTGTCATAATGTGCTTGAACTTTCAAAAACAACACAAACACCACAACAAACCACATATTCATCATAGATGTTATCACACAGAATGTCAATATATCAGTTAGATGATCTTGAACGATGTTCCCAGGGATTCTGTCGTCGTCCCTCAGGCACTCTCGATGACCAACGAGGCGATGTCGCAGCTCAGGAGGAGGGTCACTCGATCCACAGGTTGATCCAGGCCAGCTCCTGTAACCTCTGACTGCCCAGGACTCAGAACCCTGAAAGATACACAAACACACAAACACACAGGAAAACGACCAACACATCATAGCCGTAATGACATTTTAAGCGTCCTAACTAACTGTCAATTCCAGTAATTCCACTACTTTCCCCCGTCTGGCCCTCCAGCAGGGTCGTAACACAATGAGAAGTATTAACATGAAACAGCATGAAACATGTCATTTCATGTTTTCTTCGTCTTTAGGTAACCCCTGGAACATACTGCCTCCAGTTCTACCCTCCGACTCTTCCCATAGCGCTGCTGTTGTACTCTCCCTATTCTTTTGGGGGCTCAGCTAATTTACAATGACTTGCATGAATCCATTTCTGCTTCCCCTGCACCTTGACTGCAGCGTCTGTCACCAATAACACCTGATAGGGTCCCTCCCATTTCGCTTCCAATGGTAACCTTTGGGGCTTGTGAACCATGACCCATTGACCAGGTACTAAAGAATGTCCCCCGTCAGGTGGCTGTTTCCACGCCTCCACCACCTGCTGGGCAGCTGTTCGAACTGCTTCAGTCAATTCAGTGCAGTAAGAAATCAATTCCAATTCGTCAATTCATTGGCGCACATACGTAAGGTCCGTTGTTCCGTTGTTCAATTGCCGCTGCGAGGGGTTGCATGGAGGGGACTACTCGTGTCCCAGAAACAACTCCAAGAGTTCCCTCTGCTTCTCTTCACTCAGGTTCTTGAATTCCCGAACCAAGTTGTCTTCAGCATCCTTATGCTGTGGACTGTTGCCTTTTCGGTTTCCCGTGCGGCATTCTCTAGCCCAATGTCCGTACTTCCCACACTTCCTGCAGGCTCCTGTCTTGCCCTTCTGATTCTTCTGCTTCTGTGCAGCCACATTGCGGATCTTGCATTCAAGATCTGTTTCCACTCTTCTTGCTGCTGTCACCAGGTCTTCAAATGTTGTGCGGTTATCTTCCCATCCAGGCGTGCTCAACTTGACCGCCTTCCGCACTTCAGGTAACAGGCCTTGCATGAATGTTGCCTTCAGTGGGCCATTCGCATTCCCTCCGATGTTCCGTTCATTGAGGCCTTCTATTCCAGAATGTCTAAGGAACAGCTTGGAAAATCGGTCTGAGTAGTCATCAATTGCTTCTCCGGCTTTCTGGATGCAGGCAGCAATTTTTCCCCAATCTGTTGTTGCTCTTGTAGCTCGTTGGATCCACAGACGAATTGCTTCCCAGGCATTACCCAAATTCTGTCTATCATCTCCCAATGCTGTTTCAACTTCATGAGTCACTCTAGTGATTTCAGCAGTGTTAAGCACTGTACACAGTAACTGAAGGCCATCACTGGGATGCAGGCGATAGATGTGACGCAAACGCTCAATTGTTGTCCAAGTCTCCATCCCTGCCTTGCGTGGATGCTGCAGGCCTTTGGACCACTTATCAATTTCTTCTGGCTTGCATGCTTTGTGAGCGTAGATCATCTGATCCCCATGCCTTTTCACCACTAGGGGCCTTAAGCGCATTTCACTGTTGGGCTCAGAATCATCTGCAACAACCGTGCTTTCCTCGTCATCATCGCTAGAGGCGCCCATCGCCATTGCTCTGAATGCATATCGTCTTTCAAACTGAACTGCTTCCTCCATTTCCGCATACGGGTAGACACTGTAGGGAGGAGCAGTGGGGCAGGCGTGAGCTCCCCTTTCAACTGGAGCTCCGCCCCTGCAGTAGGGCTCCTGCTCCTTCCCATTTTCTCTCAGTCTGCCTCTGAGCTCCGACAGCTCCTCTTCTAGCCTCTTGCATTTCACATTCTTCTCTCTTATCTCCTCAGCCAACGCCCTGACATTCTCTTTCTCGTGACTCAATTGCCTCTCAGACTCCGAAATTACTTGCTTTTCGTATCTTTTCCGCAATTGACCCAACACCACCAAAGTTAATGGCACTCTCTCTTTTTCAGGCACACGTTGCGACTTTCCCCAAGCTTTCTTAACATCATCAATTGGCCACACACCACCAGATTCAAGCTCAATCCCATACTTTTGCTCAATCTCTTTTTCAACTTGTTCCAATTTAAAAGTGGACCGCAAATACGCCGTACTCATTGCCACCATTGTCTCAAAATCAACATCGGGCGCAGCTCTCCCACCCTTCTCAGTAGTAGGAATCTGCTCCGTTTTGTCAGCACCAGGTTCAGAGTTTCCCTGAGCACCCGCCATTATCATTAATCTCAGGCTGTTGTCACACCAGTGCTAGTTCTCTCACTAGGAAAACTCAGATGTCTTTTACACACTACTCTCCTCCTCCCGGAGAGTTTCACTCCGTCGGTTGTTTGAATAGAGCTCTTTATCCAAACACCGTAAACCACAAGATATATACACACACACTCACTCGCTCACTGTCGACAGTACAAAGACACATAAAACAAATAAAACACATCAACGTCTAGACAGCTCTTCCGTTCTCTGACAGGCTTCTACAGATCTATTTTCAAACTGTAGGAATATCGCGATCTTCCGTGACAAGGCACGTGCATCCACGAATTCAAGCGTACACATACAAATGCCAATTTTCCACCAGTGTACCCTTACTCGTAGGATATCCGCTATAGCGCTCTCCCAAAGGAGCTATGCATTTAACCGGTCACTACAGACTCTTTTTCTCTGCAGTCAAGGTGCACCACACACTTTGCAGTTTGCAAATTTTCTTTCACCCTCGTGTACACATCAAACATACAATGATTACAGCTCTCTCATTGTAGGCACGTATCTTCACAGTTCTTTGTCTAACTGTTAGCCTTTACTTATAGTGTTACATGTACTCTGTAAATGTCTCGGTTCTTTCTGGAACCCAGCAAGGTAAGGAAAGGGGCTCACCAATTGTTAGAGAAGATCAACAGATGTTGAAAGCGCGCAAGTGTCTTCTCTTCACTTTCTGGCAGGATCTCTCCTTTTCCTCGTGGATCCGAGTCACGGCACCAAGTTGTTGGCTCTTGGTGAATTGATGTTCTCGCAGGCTAACTAATAAACTGTTACACAAAGAACTTCAGTCTGGAGCGTGGTCGAAGATGAGGTAGAAACAGGTTTTATTGATGGTCTTCAATACAGCAAGACTTCATACATGAAGGTCGGCTTCAGGTACTACACGCACTAAGTCTCACTTAGAGTCTTAAGCCTTGCACACTCGTCCTCACGCTCAGTCTGTCTCTAGTGCGGCTAGGTGATTCTCGCACCCACACCTAGATATATGTACACGACTCTGGTCCGTGCCACGTTGTTGTTGCGTTGCTTCTGTACTAAACAAAGAACAAAGAACATCTTATACCATCCCTGAGCTGTCCAGAGTGGTTAATTATAACTGTCCTTGCATCGCCTAGAGTCTGGCGCCTAATTGGAAAAACATTGCTTCTGAAGGTATCTCTAGATTGATAAGGAGTACACTCTGACCCAACTCCTCTTTGTCACAGAGAAAGTTCAGCCGGGTAGAGAACCCCTATATCACCTAAGAACAAAACCTTTATTATAAAAGAAGCCTCTAGGAACTGAGGTACCTTGGTTGTGCTGATCATCCCAAATGGTTAAACATGTCATGACTAACCTAATACTGAACTACAGCTACATGAGTGATTTCTACAGCTATATGAGTGCTCGAAATCATAGGCCTCACCGTTGGGACGGCCTTGTGCCACGTACACACTTTCAGTGTGCCTGTGTGCATGATTAGTTCAACATAGCAGCATCTCTTGGAAAGTAGGCCACAGGTCACAACTCTGTGAGTGGCCTAAAAACTACACAGTCACATTATACACTGTGCATACTAATTCTACCAAACTAATCAGTCTACCAATATAATGAGCACTAAATAATCACCACTATTCTTCAACACTAATTCACATATGAACTCCTGACAATGTCTGGAGAATCAGGTCCGGACATTGTCCGGAGTTGCCCTTTCACACATGTAGCACACAACAGGAGATTGTCTGTATCAGATGCATTCTCACCTAGTGGAAATACTCCATTTGGTTTAGGCGAGGGATGGTGCCTGGGTACAGCATGCAGGAGACAGGACATGATGCAAAAAGTACTCTGCAGAAATCACAGTGGCTGTGCATATTTGAAACCACCTACTGCATACTGTGTATGACACAAGTATATACTGTATACTGCATGCTGTTTTTCAGTGTAGTACCCAGTATGTGACCATTAATGATTACATTTGTAGTATGTTACATTGTCACATGAAATCATTGTGAGTTTAGAAATGTGCAGATTTCCTCATGGTATTTTCCATGCCACTTGCATTCTCACAAGTGAAAAGTATTGACGAGTTCACGAAAAGAATTCGCAAGTTGAAGTATTTTCAGGTTTTTTCTTTTCAATGTATTGCCTTTTGGTGGTACAGGCACATAATGTAGCACGGAGGAGTAGAAGACGAACTTAGCTATTGTCCTTTTGGATAGCCTGTAAAAAATATCACACATAATTTATTATTAATTATACATTTATTATAACAGAAAAGTAAGTTTTTGTTGTTTGCTATGTAATGTTAGGTCACCAGTTCACCTATCTCACTATATCTATCACTACTTACTACTACTACTACTATCACTATTTACTACTACTTAGCTACAGCTTAGCTAGCTACTAGCCAGATAATAAACTACTAACCAACATTATTAATCATCGTAAGAGACAAGTATTGACAGTATAGCTATACCTAACTATCTCATTAACAATAGTTGGACTCAAAATTATTTGGACGTATCCGCAATATCAACGAAAGAGTGGAAAGCAATATACAGGCAAGCAGAAAAGAGAGAAAAGCAGATGTATGTATTCTTCCGGTTTTGCGCCAGTTGCATGATAGAAACGTCATCAACACGCCCACTCACTCGCTGTGAATTCTCCGGACAATGACCTGCTCTATTCACACATGGACTCAATTACACAGACTTTGTACTAGGGAGCTGGCAGGGTAAAGACCGTTTAATGTCCGGTCCAACTTATTCGGACATTTGCTTCTCTGGGTAATGTCTAGATAAGTTCAGGGTTTCAGTGCATCTCTGAAAGGGGCTTAAGAGAAGGAATTGGAGAACATGCGTATGTCTTTAATAAACAGATTAGTGTGGAAAATTACTGATAATTGCCTATTGTTCACTCTTTTTCATCTTAGACATTTCCACATCAAAAGCAGAGGACCCAAAGCAGCCACACACAAAGTTCTTCCCACAGACTCTCCAGGGGGACAGAAGAAGGAACTTCAGGGATCTATGGTACAACACCAATAAATGGCTTGAATATTCGCAAAGTAAGGACACGGTGTAATGTTTTGCCTGCTGACACTTCAGCCTCCCCACCTTTTTGTGATTCACCATTTACCTCTGATGAAGGCTTCAAGAATTGGAAAAAAGCCATGTACAGTGATGGTGGGTTTGCAGGCCAAGTCAGAAGGACACACCAGTGCAATGATAGCATGGGCAGAATATAAAAAGGCCATGACAAACAAGTCCTCTGTCTTGAGTACCCTTAATGAAGGGTACAGTAAACAAGTGAAAGAAAATAGAGAGTATATTAAAACAGTTGGTGAGGTGCTGCTTCTCACAGCAACCTAAATATAGCACAGAGAGGCCACAGAGACACAGAAGATAGTGTTAATAAGGGCAACTTCCATGCTATATTGTATCTTATTGCTAAACATGATGTGAAAACAAAGATGACAAAATGACAGAATGCAACATACACTGGTCACTCTATACAAAATGAGATTCTAGAGGGACTTGCTGATATGGTCCATACGTTATAAAAGAAATCAAAGAAACAGAGTATTTCACTGCACTGTAACGCACACTGCTTAAAATTTTGTCCTTGTGGACACAGTTAAAACAATCCCAGATGCGGAATATTTCTTTTCCCTTTTACAAAAAATGTATGTTTTCATGTCAGGGTCATATGTCCACAAAAGGTGGTTAGAAATACAGAAAGACATGGATATGGCCCCTCGTGAGTTGCAAAGGCTCTCTGACACTTGTTGGGCATACAGGTATCTAGCCTGTAAAACTGTGAGAGACAGACTACCAGCCACCATTTGTGTACTTGAGGAAATAGCTCAGGAGCACAATGGGGAGAGAGCTGTGGATGCACATGGTCTGTTAAGCCAAACTGACCTAAAGTTTTTTGAGAGGCAAAACACCTGTCAGACATACTACAGTCACCTCAACTGAACCTTGGAGTTGCAGTTACCCTTGTTGATTCACTTATAGATACTTTTAATGACTATAGATGTGAATCATACTTTGTGGAGATCTGGGAGAATGTTTCGACTCTTGCCCAAAAATGCAACATACCCACTATCCCCCATCCCAAGCATCAAGTCAAAGCAAGCTCCACACTGGAAGGTCATTACATCACATCTCAACTTGCAGGAAGACAAACTGAGATGGATAAAGATACTTTTCGTAGGAGCACATTCATCCCTATCCTTGATGTTATGCTTTGTGAGCTAAAGAGATGATTTTTAAAAGATAGTTGTGAGACTATTAAAGGTATCCAAGCTTTAAGTCCTTCCAATGACAAATTTTGTGATAAAGATGACATATTTGCATTTGCCACAAAATACATGTGTGATGGTGAAGACTTGGGGTATGAGGTTTCTCAGCTAAAAAGGATACTTGTGAGAAAACAGAATCCCTTATGCAAAGAAAATATATTTTCCCATTTATTAATTATTAATATATATAATATTTTACTGTTTTGGTTTACTTGCTAATAAATATATTGAATAATATAATGTGGAAATATAATATATTGATAAATACATAAGGAATTTCCGCTTTACATCAAAAAATATATGACAACATATATGTATATATATGTTGTCATATATATATATATATATATATATATATATATATATATATATATATCTTTATATGTCATTTTATATTTTATAATATATTTGTGTATATATAAAATATTTGCTATATACATATATGGTAAAATGTGGTTAATAACCACATTGGTGGTTAATAAAGGTGGTTAATAACATCATCTGTGACACAGAGCAATACCCAAGTGATTAGACATCCATGTAAGAAGACAACAGGAATATCATGACAATATCCATAATATCAGACATTCTAAAAAATATATTTCAGATTCTGAGAAGCCCCAAAAGTTCCACATTTCAGCACACACGGTGACCTCCCTCCCCCAAGACAGCAGTGGCAGTGGGAGAGCTGGAAACAGAGAAAACCTTACCTTTAAATCTATCATTGTTTTCAACTTGTAATCCTCCTTGATTAACAATAAAACAGATGACTCACAGAATAATCAACAGCAATTGTGTAAACTGAGTAAATGATTACTAGTGTCATTTTGTGATAGTATTATTTCTCTTCACTAAACTGTGTAGCATTTGTCATACCCACACCACACGTTATTGTAATTTGCAGATAACTGTACTGTTCGTTCTCTGTCCAAGTCAGGGAACATTAATGTCAAAGATTACAAATCAGATCTGCAAGATTCTGCCATCTAAATGGTGGCTAAACAGCAATTAGTTTTAAAACTACAACAAGAGATTGTTCAATTAACAAGGATGGCAATTATCTGAATAATTAATGGACGAGTATAGGGCTGTCGCAGTGAAGGAATTTCCCCTGCAGTGATTTAGGGTGGCTCAACAGCATGATATGCGGTATTATAGCCATTTTTAGGGGCCAAGCACTGAAGGTACTAGGCACCTATTGTAATTGTTACAATTTTTCACTATTATTGTTATTAGGGGCCAAGCATCGAAGGTGCTAGGCACCTATTATAATTAGAATTTTTCACTATTATTATACTTTCTGCAAAGGGAGTCTATGGCAGCCCAGAGAACCCCTCGGTGGATTTTTATGAAATTTGGCACATTGATAGAGGACAGTCCAAAGTATCTAGGCATGAAATTTGGGGTCAATCCATCCAATGCTGTAGCGCCACCAACAGGCCAAACTTCAAGGTACATTTATGCTTATAACTTTTGAACCGTTTGTCCTACGGTTGTGATATTTTTTCCTCTGAATACTTGGGCGATCTCAATTCTAATGTACTCATTGGCGTTAAAGTCCGCCATATTGGATTTTCCGCCATTTTGAATTTTTCAAAAAACCTCCTTTCGCGAACTAGTCCTAGACCGTTGATCTTATCACCACCCAATTTGGTATATATCATTTACAGAGGGGTCTGACCAAAAATTATTCCAAGAATTTTGCTAGGGCAAACGATGTGGCTGCTGTCGTCCAATGAAATTCCATGGCGAAGACACCAAAACAGGAAGTGAGCCATATGTCAGCAATGCTTGGTTGGAGTCATGCCAAACTTGGTATACTTTATTGCCAGGGGGAATATTAGGTACCCACCAAGTTTCATGGAATTTGGTGACATGGGGGCAAGATACCAGAAAATCAGAGAAAAAAAAATCAAATGCCTATCACTTTGGAACCAAAGCAGATGTTTCAACCAAATTTCTTGTGCATCATCACAGTAAAAGGACCCTAGCTGAGAAAGAATGAAACCTGTGTGTCGGCCATTTTGTTTTTCAGCCATCTTGGTATTATTGTTTTTTCAATGGTTTTCTATGGCAGGCCATAGAAGCCCTAGTTGGATATTGGTGAATCTCGTGCACCCTCATAGAGCACAGTCCAAGGTTGCAAACTAGTCCTAGACCGTTGATCCTATCACCACCAAATTTGGTACATATCATCTACAGAATTTTGCTAGGGCAAACGATGTGGCTGCTGTTGTCCAATGAAATTCCATGGCGAAGACACCAAAACAGGAAGTGAGCCATATGTCAGCAATGCTTGGTTGGAGTCACGCCAAATTGGTATACTTTATTGCCAGGGGGAATATTAGGTACCCACCAAGTTTCATGAAATTTGGCCAATTGGGGGTGCTAAACCATTAAAAAATCATTTAAGTACCCATTACTCCCTCATGAAAGCAGATATTTCAACTACATTTCTTGTGCTTCATCAAAGTTAAGGATCCTAAATGGGAACTTATAAAACCTCTGTGTCAGCCATTTTGTGTTTCATCCATCTTTGATTTTGTCAAAAAGACATTTAACCATCTCCTCCTAGAGTTATGGTACAATGGTTTTGTGGTTTTGTGTATTACCAGGGTTTGAATTACGGGTGGAATTGGGGGGGGGTCTGACCCCCCTAATTAAGACTTGGACTCCCCCAACAGCAGTGGTGGCAGATGAGCTGGAAACAAGGGAAAGCCCGACTACTAACCTTTAAATCTAACATTACTTTCAACCTGTTCACCTTTATACTCCTTGATTAACAATAAACAAATAATTACAGATACAATCAGTTTGTAGCACATCTCCTGAACCTTTTGACCTACTGCCACAACTAATACACTAAATAGTGGTGAAGAAACACTTGGCCTTTCCATATTGGCCTGAATGTAAGACAGGGTTTTTTCTACTTCAGAAATTACATCTGAAAAGTGGGGTTGTCTTACATGGGAGGACTAGACTTTTAAATATCATTATACAGTTTTATTTAAATAACTTATTCATTTTACAATGTGATTACATTTTATTTTTATTTAAATGTGGCAATTTCATCTAAAAGATGTAGAAAATATATCACCGTACCTTGTTTTATTCAGTGTGTTTTATTAAGTTGATATCAAGTGAAATTTAAAAAGTAAGATTTGATCTTCAAAAAGTCTTTTACCAAAAGGGGTGTTGAAATATGGGGGGTCCTTTTCTAATCAGGGACATTTTATTACATTCAGCTAATATGGTATGTTCTCTGCCTTTTTTCCCACAAGTTTGCATTGTTTCAAATACCCAAAAATTGCACTCCTCCAACAGCACTGGCACTTCTTATTGCAAGGTCCAAGACAGCACACTGCTTATGTTTAAGCTTGACATATATGTAGTGGGGGGCAGCACAGTGGTGCAAATGGGTAGCACGGCTGTCTAACAATATGGAGGTTTCAAGTTCGGGGTGCATCTGCGTTCAGTTTGTACCTTGTCCCTGTGTTCATGTGGCTTTCCTCTGGGTATTCTGGTTTTCTATCACAGTCCAAACACATTCAGGTAATGTCAATTGGACATGCTATATTGCCCATAGCTGTGATTGCAAGAGTGGGTGTCAATGTGTCTGTTCACCCTGTTTTCAAATGACTTCATTTATTCTGATTTTACTGCTATATAAATAAGCTTTATTGTTAGGCTATTAGGTATATTGTTGCTTTTTAAATGACAAAGATGACACAGTTTTAATACAAATTAAATATTTGTTTATTGTTAAATGCAGAACACAGAAGGGCAATAAGGCACAATAAGAATGCAAGGTAGTCTATAGCCTTTTCTCCTTTATGAAAAAAAAGATTAAGCCTAGCCTATAGCCTAAACTAGTGGCTAATGCTACTAGTTTAGGCTATAGAGGAACTCGATCATGTCATTAAGAGACATACCTTTCAGTTGTCGTAGTAATCAGGATAAACTGGCAACTAAAGAATTAGGAACACCCAGACCAACTTTAAACATCAAGCAAGTATTTACAAAGGGGGATGTAGTATCTTAACTACACAAACAGACACGCAAAGGAGAGGTCTTTTCTTTGACTTCATTCAGTGAACTTCATGAACACGTTACAGGTATGCCGTCATGGGGATCTCTTCTACCAAAAACACGTAAACATATCTGCACTACATGCAATTACAAATACTATAGTGCCACCTAGTGGACCTGTGGTAAATCCCCAGGTTACTACAGGGGGGAAATCGTATAACCAGGGACTTTAGCAGAGCTGGTATGAGCAGAAAATGTGGCTAGCTGGCTGCGAAGTAGCTAATGCTTTGTTTGCAATGTGACAATGGCTGTGTCCCAATACGAAGTCAGCTGCCTTAGAAGGTAGCATTTGAAGGGAGCATTTTCACTATTCTTGCAATTTTACACACTTTCCCTTCGTAGGCATGTCCCAAACCAAAGTCATCATAAAATGCACCCTTCTAAGGTGCCTTATTTCAGTTAAATCTGAAGGCAGCATCCAATGTATCTTTTCGCCAGGTAGGGTATCCCATTAGTCTTTGCAATTACCTCAAGCTTCTCAGTTTTAGTTAAATTAATGGCAGCTGAAAACACCACCGCGGTAGATGCAGTGTTAGCAGAGGAGCTCATTATAAATGTCCGTTTACAGTAAACTCAATAATTTGTTGTGCTTATATCTAAAGAAAAAACATTGTAATTATTTAATACACTGAAATAATGTAGTAATGTTTTTAAGCCTTGGTGAGCTTTCTATAAACTAGCTAGCTTTACAGCTACTGAAATGCTTAACATGATAATTTGATTAAATTGAAAAAAAACTGATGTCGTGGCTAGATATTTAGTTACATGAATGTTAAACTGATTTTCTCTCCAGGGATGCAAACGATCTATGATGTCATCCTGCCTTCAAAGTGTGTCCCGATTTCATTGCCTTTTGAGGTTCCTTTTCCATTAGGATGCTACCTTATAAGGGAGCTCACTTATAAGTGTGCAGGCAGCAGGCAATTGACAGTATTGGGACACAGCCAATGTCTAGTTAGCTAGCTGTTCATTTTTCCCATTGAACGGGTCACCTTAGCCAGCATTGCAACAGTTGCCCCCGCTGAGAGATTTGGCAGGAACCGCCACTGAATTATACATACATAGTTCAATCATTCATTTCCAAAAACAACTCATGCCAATTTTTATACATGCTTAGGTCATGGCTGGCTACTTTTATTTTATTAAACAAGGAAAGCAAGAAAGAAATTTTATACAAATAAAAAATGCTGATTTAGTATTTAAGGACATTTTTCAAGTCATCACTTTTCTTCCTTTATTAATATCATGATAAATATCGTATCGTGGGCTTTTTATCATGGTATTATCATGGTATGGTACCTTGAGTTTTTGGTATCGTTACATCCCTACTGTATACAAACATTTATAATGAGCTCCTCTGCTACCACCACATCTACCACTGTGGGGTTTTCAGCCGCCATTAATTTGATAGAAGTGAGAAGCCTGAGGTAATCGCAAAGACGTATGGGAATACATAAGGATGCATCCGCTGACTTCAAATTTAACTGAAATAAGGAACTGTAAGCGCTGGTGACTCACTAGCCTTGAACCTCGAAGTACTTTCGGACGCGACACATAACAGAAATAAAAAGTCTTGAATTCAAAGCTTGAGTTTGATGTCTTTCTTTACTGAAACTTAAAATCATACAAAACAAAAAATGAATCCCTAACTTCTAAATAATTATCCCTATGTAACGTGACGAAATGTGCCGGTCAAAAGACTATGATGCTCCTATGGCTCGCGGCTTCTGTTCTAGAATCTTCATGCGTCCTGACGGTTTTATATCAAACCAGCAGCCAATCAAAATTGCACCACAGTAACTAGTATCTAAGTAAAACTCTACACGACTAAATAAATTCCTATATCTCTAAATATGCATTTTCCATTAAAACATAAAAATGGCTCTAACAGGAACCTTGGAGAAGGGTGCATTTTTTGACGACTTTGCTTTGGGGCATGCCTAGTAAGGACAAGTGTGCAAAATAGTGTGAATATTGAAAATGCTCCCTTGAAATGCTGCCTTCTAAGGCAGCTGACTTCGTATTGGGCCTAAACGTTAAAACGGTTTGTGTTTGTCCATGCATACAGCCAACACACAAGTAAACAAACAGCCAAAGTATATATATTTTCACATTGTCTAGCATCTAAACAGTAAAATATCAGATGACAGACATATGAATGTCTTATGTTCAACATTATGTAAACTGATGGCAGTTCAGCGACAGCTGTGTTGATCCACATTGAGTAAAAGTTGAGAGGAATTTTATTAATTCATAAAATGAATGAATGAAATAAGAATTTCATTAAAAATTATTTAATGTAAAAATGTACTATAGTTTGTGCCTTTATTAAAATATATTTTTATATGTAACAATATTCAGCTATACATGGTCTATGGATATATTGTAATATATTGACAAATATAAGGAGTGATTTCCTTCATATATGTGGAATTAGATTATTTATATATATTGCACTACATTTTCTAATATATGATCATATATTTCTGTTGTGTAAGGGGTGGCTTAACATCACCCAAAAGTTTAGCAGAAGTCACTGTGTTTATTGAGTATTTCATGAGTTATTCAAACTTTGTAAGATTGCCCTTGCCTTACTTGTTAGTACAGCAGGATGTGAATGCAGCTTTTCTGTGCTTAAGCGCGTAAAGACCTACTTAAGAGCTGCAGAACACGGCAGGTCAGAGTAGGTACGTCACTCTCTAACAAAATGACAACTTGCACAGGCTCCCCCCAGGGATGTGTTTTTATCACCTTTATTGTTTATTTTATACACTAACTCTTGCACTAGCACCTTCCCAAATAGGCACTTTATTAAGTACGCAGATGATACTGCCTTGGTGAGCCTCCTATATGATGGGGAAGAGGAGCATGGGCCAGTTCTTGACTACTTCCTAAACTGGTATGAGAGGTCAAACCTTCTCCTAAACACCACTAATACAAAAGAAATGTCCATTGATTTTAGGAAGATTCAATCCTCAAACCTTACCTTTATCAATGGGGAGCCAATACAACCTGTCACAAATTTCAAGTACCTTGGCATTGTGCTCGACCATAAACTTAAATGGGACCTGTGGACTGACCTCATAAGCACTAAGACACAACAAAGAATGTACTTTTTAAAGAAATTGTTATCTTTTAATGTCCACAAGAAAATTCTCCGAATGTTTTACTGTGCTTTTATTGAAAGTGTTTTAGCCTTTTGCATCATCTGTTGGTTCGGCAATGCTACTGAGGCACAGAAAAAGTCTGTCAGAAAAATGGTAACAATGGCCAGTAAACTGCTAGGGATTACGTTACCAAGTATGGAATGCATTTACACAGACAGAGATAAAGTTTCTATTCTTAAGAAGTACAATGGATGATGAAAGGTTGAGTAATTTAGAGGTTTTAAGCATAGAGTCAAGAAGGTCTAAGGCCCTCAATCTTCAGGATTTTGTTGATGTATTTGCTAAAATGCATAGTAACAGGAGAATAAAGCTGTATTGAGCCATGCATTACCCATGAGTATTTGTGTTGAGCTCGCATGGAAGGAAAGAAAAAATGTGTCCAGAAGAAATTGTATAAGTTTTAGTGGTTAGATTGTGGTTACAGGTGGAGTTGAGTTGAATTCTCAAGGGAAGGGAGCATTCTCAAGAAAGGAAATTATTTTTGTACGATTTTAAGATAAAATATGGAAATGGAATGCCATGTTGGTTATTATTAAATTATACAAATCATTGAAATGATAAAAGTAATAAAGAAATTGAGTATGAAATCTGATGTGTACCATATTGTAATTGCATCAGAAATTTCGGTCAGACATTTTTGCATCCATAATTCATTATTTTATCCTATAGAATACAGATACACCTAGAATTATAGCCACTTGTAAAATGTTTGGCCACCTAGAATCTTGACATTTCAAATACAATTTCTGCTCAAGGCTATTCAAAGAATGGAAGATACAGTGGGGAGAACAAGTATTTGATACACTGCCGATTTTGCAGGTTTTCCCACTTGCAAAGCATGTAGAAGTCTGTCATTTTTATCATAGGTACTCTTCAAGGTGCTCTTCATAGGTACTCTGCAAATTAATTATTTAAAAATCATACACTGTGATTTTCTGGATTTTTGTTTTAGATTCCGTCACTCACAGTTTAAGAGTACCTATGATAAAAAATTACAGACCTCTACATGCTTTGTAAGTGGGAAAACCTGAAAAATCGGCAGTGTATCAAATACTTGTTCTCCCCACTGTACTTGTAAATAATCCAAAATATGACATGCTGGACATAAATGAAAACTTTGTTATCAGCTAATAATTAATATTTATGTTTAAGCAACCCACACCCTTGATTTATTAGTGATGATGCATTTGAAATTTGATAGGCTAATTAATGATTCCTTGGCTGATTTCATGTGAATATCATAATCTGACACTCACAAGATCAGCCAAAGAATTAAACAGTATGCACATTATTATACACTATAATACAGTGTCTTTACCTTTGTATCAACTTGCATACCCTGAAATTCCTCTATGTTGTATAGCCTTTTTAGTGTGCCACCCCAAGATTTTCACTGGCCCCATCTGCAGCCCCCCCCAAATATTTTCTGCTGGCACCACCACAGATCATGTCAGGGATGACTTTCTTCACTAAACTAGCCTCCCCTAGCTCTGGGCCCTTGGCCAGATGCCTCTCTGTGCTCCAAAAAATTGGCATCACCACCTCCTTTGGCACTTGGAATAAGGGCATGTTCTTCTTGTGGAGCAGGGGTGTGGTTTTGCATGACCTGTGCTTCAAATGAAACTGTGATATAAATTTTAGGCCATACTGCCCAGCCCTACCCGTCCCCTCGCTTTTTTTTCCCCCTTCAGATCTACACTGATCTCATACATGGCCTCTCTGGAATCCAACTGATGGAAATCCGTCGTAGTGACTGAGAACTTTAATCCCCAAGTCAGTTTTTATTTTCACTTTGCGTAGGCTTGATTTTATTGTATTTCATGGAAAAGTGTTTTTCAGAGATGGAAGTTACTTGAGAAAAGGTTTTGTATGTTTTCTATTTATTATTGCAGTTTTGCACAATAAATGTTCTTAAAATACCTCTGTACTATATGAATTATGTCCTAGTAAAACAGTTAAGAGTACAGTAATAGTTGCCATGCAGTTGCCATACCAGTGCTTTACTCCTTCAGAAGTATTTATATTGAAATTTTAAGAAAAATGAATATACTGTGATATATACCGTTACTGTCTGTGCTTCAAATTATACCGTGAAATAAATTTTAGGCCATACCACCCAGCCCTACCTTTAATCCCAACTTCTGAGCAGCTGCCGAGAGAAGCATAGTGCGCTCTCTGACCCATCATCGAGGATCACGAATGTGTCTAAAGTGCAGTCACCATGGCGTAGAATCACCTTTATGACACGATTGGCATCAGCTGGCTTGTCCAGACAAAGAACATCAGTGGCTGTGCTCAACAGGCAGCTCTTCTATCTCAGCACCTCCTTGGGCTTCTGGTCATTAATATCATGTAGCACTTGTAGATGCTTCCCTTGGCAGATTCCATATGGTTTCTTAAGATCACACTGGGCTGTTTGGTGTGACCTTCCGCAACGCCAGCACTTCTTTGACTGAATCCACTCAGATATTTGCTCCTTGAGCAGCAGACTCTTCATTCAGTGTGACCTCCTTTGCACCGTGCAGCACTGTAGCAGTGTGCTTCCCTGACTACCTGTCTGACCTCGACCATGCCTTCTGCCTCTGTACCTTGCTGAATGACTGGCCATCATATTCTTGACATGATCCATACTGTAGCCACTCAGAGAATTCCAGCAGGGTGTACATAGTATCAGGGCGGTGGAACATCCTGCGTCGGCATTCGGCCCTTAAGCTCTGGAGAGAGTTTACCAAGCAGGCACGCCACATGGGATCCACATCTCAATTCAGTGTCGCCCTCTGACCCTAGTGTCTTCAGCATACCCACCAAGAACTGCACCTGCAGCACAAACTTCTCGAAGGCCACGGTGTCTCCTTGGTGGACATCAGGCGAGTCCATGACACTGGCAATGTTCTTAAGCACAAGGTGGTGAGGCTGGCCGAATTTCTTGTTAAGAGCGGCTATGGTGTTGGAGTATGGTGCTGGAGAGTGCAGGTAAGAGTCTGCTACTAAACAGGCTTCCTCCAACTTTAGGTGGTCGACAAGGACTTGATATTTAATCAGCTCCGTGGCATTGACTGACAGGAGGTTTCGTAGCGCTATCTTGAGACGGGTGAACTCACCCAGGTCGGGACATCTAAAGTCTGGTATGGTGGGCCTTAGTCCCCAGTAACTCTTCTCTACTACACATGGTGCTCTAGGGGAACTCTGGTTCAGAGGCTGATGCTGTGGTCTTAGGTGCCACTGGTGGCCTGTGCAAGGAGCTGGTGCGTGAGCTGGGTGCAGACTAGCTGAATGATGAGGTGGAGGCTGCTGAAGTGGAGCTGCCTGCCGCTGGTGAGGCGTGGAGCTTGGCTGAGGAGGTGGCTGCAGTGGGCCTGGGTAGTGCTAGAGTGGTGTAGAGCTTGAGAGAGGAGGCAGAGGGGGTGGAGAGGTGTCTCTTATTGTGGCTGCTCTATGTTGGCTTGGTGCTGGTGGTGCTACATGGCTCTTCATCATCGTGAGATCTCTCACCATCTGGTCGATTAAAGCTGTCAACTTATCTTCCTCTTCATCATCTGGAGGAAACCAAGGTGGTGTTGTGGGCCACCCTTCATCATCTTTCTCTTCCTCTACCTGTGAGACGATGCAAGCTGGGCACATAGGCTCAGGGAGAGGTGCAGGCAATGGCGAGGGGGGTTAGAGTCTAAGCACAGTGTCTACGAGTTCAGACATCTCTTCCTTTACTTTGCAAAGCTGGCTGATGCCTGACCGAAATGCATGCTGTGTCTGGCGGAACTGTATGTTCTCTTGATGTATTGCCCCTAATTCAGCTTGGTGGGCTGCACCTGACATCTCAGGCTTTTTCGTGCACATAACATGTGGTACAGTGGCTCCTCGGGACAGCTTCGCCTTCTGTCTGTCTCTCCTCTGCGGGTGCGCTAGGGGGGTGTATGATGCATACCTTCCTTGAGTCCGCTGAATATCTTCAAAGGCATCCCATTCTCCTGTGATTGTCATCTGTCCCACTCTATTGGCGGAGGAGAAAACATCTGGGTAGGTGGAGGAGGTCATAGCATCTGCAACTACTTGATACGAATGCTCTTCTCATCCATGCCTATGTTGTGCTGTACTAGCTAATGGTGCAGAGTACTGCTTATAACCTACATCAACTTAAAAATCTTCTAGATAGAGAGGTAAGCGGGTCTGACATTTTGGCCAAACTGGAGGGCTCAGTGCTTCTGCAAGGCTACTCTGCTCTTCATCTTCATCCAGCAGAAACCCCACTATCCAGCTCAAAGGACCACAGTGTTGGGTAGGAACCCGTGTAAGGACTGTATGTTACTTAGGCTTAGTAGTGTTCACTCCGAGATATCGGTCAGAATCCAGAAGATGCAACACAGGTTCACTTCCTTCACTGTAAGTATTTGGCACAGCACAGCATACATTATGGCAATGGACATCCTACTGTGATGTCACTATTTATCTCTGCACACGTATTTATTCACTGCCTGTACTTGTGAGTCTGTGGCTGCATCCAAATACTCATACTGCCTTACTATATAGTATGCATGAAGCAGTACGTCATAATCCGTAGGGTGTCCGAATACTCAGTAGGCATTTAATAGTAGTCGAACCTTACCCAGATGACCTACTACATCCGTTGAAATGTTGAAGTATGCAAATGTACTACACTACGCTATCCCATAAGTCAGCTGGAGCCCGAATAACCGAAGAAGAATTCCCCAATGATTTCTGATGTAAAAAGGACAACTGAATAACTACACTGAAATTGAGTAACTAATTATAACTAATTATTATTAATGACATGAAATGTTCTAGTTACTGGCTTTTCATTAAGCCGAAGTTGACTGACACTCTGCAAACTGATCTGTTCCTGGTTGTTTAACACTTTTGTTGTTTTACTTGTTATGTCGGAAGGATAAAACTGTAACTGTATCAATATCCAAAATACTTATAAGGTCATTGGAAGTGTAGTCAACTTAGTTAAGCTAACAAATAAATTAGCTTGTTACATAACGTTAGCTTTGGGTCATTTCATGTGACATCAAGAGGCCTCCCTACTGATCATCTTGGATTTGCTTCATACTTGATGTAAATAATGTCATTGTACCCAACAACTGGTGTGCAAAATTTTCAGCTTGTATCTTCTTTCATTTCTGAGATATGGAGGCTTTAAAAAGGGGGTGTGGCATGCAAAAAATTAGTGTTGCTGAAAAATCACAAAGTTCCATAAGTCATTACTTTTGAACTATTCATGCTAGATGCTTGAAATTTTCAGGGATTGTTCTATGCTATTAGATGTGTCAAGGCTCAGGCAGGGACTCAGGCGCGGACCACGGGAGCTTCGGGTTCCAAGCGTCTTTAATGGAATCATCAGGCAGAATCACTAATCAGAAAACGGGCAGGGTCGAAAACCGGAAGGCAGTCCGTGGACAGAACGAGGATCGGGAAACTGGAGCAGGCAAGGTCGGGAACCGGACAGGCAGGCAATCAGGCGAACGAGGCAAGGAGGCAGGCAAAAAACGAGGTCTGGGTACGAGCAGGGTCAAAAAACGAGAAACAGGCAGACAGAAGCAAAACGCAAACGGCGGGGACGAAACAGGCGAAAAACACTGTGAGGAACTAGCAACAGGACAGGGAAAAGCAGGGAAGATATAGGGCAGGGCTGACAAGGGAATGGGAAGCAGGTGTGCAGGCAATCAGGCGGGCGGAGACCGGGCGGGGAGCGGGGCAGGACTAAAACACAAGGAAAACAAAAGCACATGGGCAAGGAAAAACAAAAGTGAGTTTCATCCTCAGGCCACACCCTCATAAATTACTGCCAAGTCACATTTCCCTTCCTTGAAACACACAGATTCCCTTCATAACCCTATATAGTGTAGCATAGTGCTTAAGGAGCAGGACTCGTAACCGAAAGGTTGCCGGTTCAATCCCCGCTGGGACATTGCTGCTGTACCCTTGGGCAAGATACTTAACCCACAGTTGCCTCAGTAAATATCCAGCTGTATAAATGGATAACATTGTAAAGAACTGTAACCTATGTAAGTCGCTTTGGATAAAAGCGTCTGCCAAATGAATAAATGTAAATGTAAATGTAAAATGTAAAAACACAACAGCTAAGGAGGCGGAGCACTGACAGTACCCCCCCTCTACGGACGCCCCCAGACGAGAGCGGTAGCTTAAGGCGGACCGCCGCGGGACCGATCACTTTGGCAATAGGGAACAGCCCGATGAAGCGAGGAGTGAGCTTGTGGGAGTCCGTCCTGAGGGGAAGATCCCTAGTGGAGAGCCACACCCGCTGACCCAGGCGATAGCGGGGGGCTCTGGAACGGTGGCGATCGGCGAGCCGCTTAACCTGCGCTGAGGAGCGAAGCAGGGCGAGCCGTGCACGTCTCCAGGTGCGGCGACATCGCCAGATGAAAGCAGCTGCCGAGGGGACGCCGACCTCCTCCTCCTGGGCTGGGAACAGGGGGGGCTGGCAACCTAGACAGCACTGGAAAGGGGACAGTCCCGACGATGATGAGGGCAGGGAGTTAATAGCATATTCTACCCAGGGCAGTTGCTGGCTCCATGCTGACGGCTCCTGGGGGGTGAAACACCGCAGTACGGTCTCCAATTGCTGGTTCAACCGCTCGGACTGGCCGTTGGACTGGGGGTGGAACCCAGACGACAAACTGACCGTGGCGCCCAGCAGCCTGCAAAAAGCCCTCCAGAAGTGAGAGGTGAACTGGGGGCCCCGGTCGGACACCACGTCTGTGGGCAGCCCATGTAGCCGGAACACGTGGTGTATAAGCAGTTGGGCTGTTTCTCTGGCAGAGGGGAGCTTGGGGAGTGGGACGAAGTGGACGGACTTGGAAAACCGATCTACGATGGTGAGGATGGTGGTGTTACCGTCAGATGAGGGCAGACCGGTGACGAAATCCAGAGCGATGTGGGACCAGGGTCGTCGGGGAACCGGCAGGGGTTGCAGCAGGCCAGCGGGCGGCTGGTGCAGACCGAGCAGGCAGAAACGAAGCTGCGGACGTCCTCTTTAATGGTGGGCCACCAGAACCGCCGACTGATGAATGCCGCCGTACGTCTGGTGCCGGGATGGCAGGCGAGTCTGGACGAGTGCCCCCATTGCAGGACCTGAGAGCGGACAGAACGAGGAACAAAGAGGCGATTGGGGGGCAGGAGCTAGGACCCGGTTCGGTCCGGAGAGCGGCGTAGACGATGTTCTCGATGTCCCATTGTGCCGCTGCAACCAAGCATCAGGCAGGTAATATGGTGCTGGGTTCCGGGGTCTCGTCTGCTGGCGCGAACTGGCGAGACAGGGCGTCGGGTTTCCCATTCTTGGTTCCCGGTCGGTAGGACAGAGTAAAGTCGAACCGTGAAAAAAGCAGAGACCAGCGGGCCTGTCGGGGGTTCAGACGCTTAGCCGACCTGATATACTCCAAGTTTTTATGATCGGTCCATACCAGGAACGGCGTCTTTGCCCCCTCCAGCCAATGCCTCCACTCCTCCAGCGCCAGTTTAACTGCTAGTAGCTCCCGATCGCCGATGTCGTAATTGCACTCCGTGGGCGAGAGGCGATGGGAGAAGTAAGCACAGGGGTGGAGTTTGCTGTCGGTGGCCGAGCGCTGTGACAGGACTGCCCCCACTCCCACGTCTGAGGCATCCACCTCCACGATGAACTGCCGGGCAGGATCGGGCTGAGTCAGAATGGGCGCTGAAGTGAAGCGGCCCTTCAGGTTGCGGAACGTCTCCTCCGCTCCCGGGGACCAGGTAAATGCCCTATTGACAGATGTCAAAGCAGTGAGGGGAGCCGCTATCGTACTGTAATTCCAAATGAAGCGGCGGTAACAATTAGCAAAGCCGAGGAAGCGCTGCAGCTCTCGACAGGAAGTGGGGTGAGGCCACTCCTCTACAGCTCGCACCTTCTGCTGGTCCATTTGGATGTTACCCGCTGTGATCACGAAACCCAGGAAAGAGACGGTGTCCCGATGAAATTCGCATTTCTCTGCTTTGACATACAGGTGATTCTCCAGCAGGCGCTGGAGAACCCGACGGACATGCTGGACGTGTTCGGGCAAGAAACGGGAGAAGACGAGTATGTCGTCCAGGTAAACGAACACATACTGGTTCAGCATGTCCCGGGGGACATCGTTTACCAGTGACTGGAATACAGCTGGGGCATTAGTTAACCCGAACGGCATGACCAAATATTCATAGTGCCCGGAAGGAGTGTTGAAGGCAGTCTTCCACTCGTCTCCCTCACGGATACGGATCAGGTGGTAGGCGTTGCGGAGGTCGAGTTTAGTAAAGATGGTGGCCCCTTGCAGCGACTCGAAAGCAGTGGACAGGAGCGGTAGGGGGTAGCGATTCTTGACGGTGATGGCGTTGAGACCACGGTAATCAATGCAGGGACGGAGGGAGCCGTCCTTCTTCCCTACGAAGAAAAATCCAGCCCCAGCAGGCGAGGAGGACGGGCGGATGATCCCGGCAGCTAAAGACTCCCGGATGTAGCGATCCATAGCCTCCCTCTCTGGCGGGGACAGGGAGTACAGGCCCCCCTTTGGGGGTGAGGAGCTGGGCAGGAGGTCGATCGCACAGTCGTAGGGACGATGCGGAAGAAGCGAGGTGGCGCGGGACTTACTGAAAACCGGCTTCAAGTCCAGGTACTCCAGCGGCACTGCCGACAGATCTGGGAATTCCTCGGGCGAGGGGGTGTCCAGCGACACAGGAGCCAGAGCATCGCGAAGACAGTGAGAGTGGCAGAATGGGCTCCAGCCCAGAATCTTGTTGCCCTGCCAGTCAACGTGGGGGTTGTGCCGGGCTAGCCAGGGATGGCCCAGGACCACGGAAGCTTGTGGGGTGTCTAATATGTGTAGAACAATTTCCTCGCGATGGTTGCCGGAGATGAGGAAGCTCACAGGAGGGGTGGCGTGAGTGATGCGGACCAGCGGGGCCCCGGTGATGGTGTGGGCTTCTAGCGGCGAGCGCAGCGGGACACGGGGCAGCTGCAAGCGGGCCGCCAGGCCGGCATCGATGAAACTGCCATCAGCCCCCGAATCGAGTAGCACCGAGACGGCGTGGGGCTGACCCCCGATGAGCAGAGTGGCCGAAAAAAGAGGGCGGACTTCAGGGGACTGGCTTAAGGGGGTCACGCTCACCTGTACTCCCCTTGCTACGGGTGAGCGCTGGCCCTTTACCGGACAGGTCGCCACGAAATGCCCTGACCGCCCGCAGTACAGGCAGACCCCGGCGCTGATTCTCCTCTGTCGCTCGGCAGGGGACAGACGAGTGCAGTCGACCTGCATCGGCTCTGGGGAAGCAGGCGGCGGAATAGCAGGGCTATGCACAACTGGCGTGGGCAGTTGTTCTCGAGAGGGGCTCGGCAGTTCACCGACTCCTCTCTCCCGGCGCCGCTGCGACAGGTGCTGGTCAACACGGATAGCCAGGTCCACCAGGGCGTCAAAGCTGGCCGGCAGTTCGCAGGTGGCCAGCTCATCCTTGATGGACTCAGAGAGGCCGTGGAGAAAAACGTCATATTGAGCCTCCGTATTCCAGCCGCTGGAGGCAGCGAGAGTGCGGAAGTCAATAGCAAAGTCCGGCACTGACCGGCGCCCCCGGCGAATCAAGAGAATCTCCCTCGCAGCCTCGCGACCATGTCTGGATCGATCGAAGACCCTCTTCATCTCCTCCACAAAGGCCGCGAAGGAACGGCAGAAAAGGACGCCGGCGTCCCAAACCGCAGTGCCCCACTCCCTGGCACGTCCCGTCAGCAGGGTAATGACATAGGAGATCCTCGCCCGGTCCGTGGGAAACGTGGAAGGCTGCAGTTCAAAAACCAGGGAGCACTGGGAGAGGAACGACCGACAGGTTCCCGGATTCCCCGTGTATGACTCGGGAGGTGGCAGACGGGGCTCCCGGTTCGGGGGTACAGGTGGAGCAGATGGCGGAGCTGCAGCGGGCGGCGAGGGGCGGTTATCCTGGCTCAGCTGCAACTGCTGCAGCTGAGACGTGATGCTGGCAAGGCTGGCAGCGAATCCCTCCAGGGACCGGCCGATGGTTTCCAGCTGGGTTTGGTGCCCCCCCAGCAACGCGCCCTGCAGCTCCAGTGCAGCCCGCAGCTGGGGTAGGTCCGCTGAGTCCATGATGGCTAGTTCGTACTGTCAAGGCTCAGGCAGGGACTCAGGCGCGGACCACGGGAGCTTCGGGTTCCAAGCGTCTTTAATGGAATCGTCAGGCAGAATCGCTAATCAGAAAACGGGCAGGGTCGAAAACCGGAAGGCAGTCCGTGGACAGAACAAGGATCGGGAAACTGGAGCAGGCAAGGTCGGGAACCGGACAGGCAGGCAATCAGGCGAACGAGGCAGGCAAAAAACGAGGTCTGGGTACGAGCAGGGTCAAAAAAACGAGAAACAGGCAGACGGAAGCAAAACGCAAACGGCGGGGACAAAACAGGCGAAAAACACTGTGACGAACTAGCAACAGGACAGGGAAAAGCAGGGAAGATATAGGGCAGGGCTGACGAGGGAATGGGAAGCAGGTGTGCAGGCAATCAGGCGGGCGGAGACCGGGCGGGGAGCGGGGCAGGACTAAAACACAAGGAAAACAAAAGCACATGGGCAAGGAAAAACAAAAACACAACAGCTAAGGAGGCGGAGCACTGACAAGATGTCTTTAACTTGTAAAATAGTTGGCCTACAGTTGCATATTTGCCAAGTTATGGCTTGCTGAAAATTTTATTTAAAAACAATTCTTTTGTGTTTTGGAGCGCTATATCTTCACACTGAACCACATCAGTGGCCACATGTGTCAATGGTGCTTATGTACTAAAATCTTTTGGGTTTGTGGAGCTGAGTAAATCCCAGTGTTTGGACCTAATTATATAGATGCAGCCACTGCATAGCCAGTAAAGTGTGAAATGGAAATAGAATAATGACCTTAGTGTGATTCACTGCTGTTTAGATCCCAAAATAATCAGACTCGCATTCTGGGTGAGTTCATATTTCTGAGATTCTGTTATTCCCCTGGATTCTAGGGATGCACCCAGTTCTGCAGAACTTAGAATGAAGTGCATCCATAAACACAAAAACGCTGTTTCTGAGTCTAATGATATTACCGCATTGGTGACTCAGTATAAACATTTCAATTCAATAGCTCGCTACCTGCTTCCTGTAGCTTGCTTCCCGAACGCCAGACGCAGACGCCAATTGGCTAGGACCCAGCCAGAACCCAAATTCGGGGTGTTTCCGGTTTCAAAAAAGAAAAGTTACAACTAAACAGGAAATTACAACACGAACTACTTATCTGAAGAAGGAAAATATAGACATAAGTAATCTCTGAGATAATGGCTTCTATCAATACCTCTACCTATTCTTCTGTCTCGCCTGTCCTCAACTCTCCTCCCTCTCACTGTCTCCCCTGCACTGTGTGTAATACACTATATGGACAAAAGTATTCGGACGCCTGACCATTACACCAACAGGGACTGTAATGACATTGTATTCAAATACATATACTTTAATATGAAGTTGGTCCCCCTTTTGCAGCTTCCACTTTTCTTGGAAGGCTTTCCACAAGATTTTGGAGTGTGGGAATTTGTGCCCATTCATTCTGTAGAGCATTTATGAGGTCAGGGACTGATGTTGGACGAGAAAGCCTGGTTCGCAATCTCCGTTCCAGTTCATCCCAAAGGTGCTCGATGGGGTTGAGGTTAGGGCTCTGTGCGGGCCAGTCAAGTTCTTCTACACCAAACTCATCAAACCATGTCTTTATAGTCCTTGCTTTGTGCACTGGGGCTCAGTCATGTTGGAATAGAAAAGGGCCTTCCCCAAACTGTTGCCACAAAGTTGGAAGCATAGCATTGTCCAAAATGTCTTGGTATGCTGAAGCATTAAGATTGCCCTTCACTGGAGATAAAGGGCCTAGCCCAAACCCTGAAAAACAGGTGTGGCCAAATACTTTTTTCCATATAGTGTATGTTTAGTTGCTCCTTCTCCGCTGGTAGTGCTAATTTCACCTGTGCAAAATGTGAGTTAAATGCTAGGTTGACGGAGGAGATAGCAGAATTAGAGGCACGGATCCGCACCTTATATAAGATCAAAGCTAGCGAGGAGTTTATTGAATCTTTCTCAGTAGGCGTACCAGATGCGTCAGGTAGCTGCTCCCTTATCTCAGTCTCAGCAGAGCATTCGTAGCAAGGCGAGTGGGTTACGGTTCGGGAAAACACACGAAAATGCAAGCCTATGGTGTTCCACTAACCCCCAGTTCACGTTTATAACAGGTTCTCCCCCCTCAGTAACACACCGACTGAGAAACCTGTTAAAAGAGCCCTGATAATTGGTGATTCCATTTTGAGAAACGTGAATGTAGAGACTCCAGCGACCATAGTTAATTGCATTCCCAGGGCCAGAGCATCCGACTTCGAAGTAAATCTGAAAGTGCTGGCTAAAGGTAATGGTAAAAGTAAATTCTCAAATTATTTTTCATGTCGGCACAAACAATGTCCATATGAGACAATCAGAAATAACTAAGTTAACGATTAAATCGGTGTGTAAACTTGCAAAACATATGTCGGAGTCAGTAACTTTCTCCAGTCCCATCCCTATGCGGCACAGCGACAAGATCTACAGCAGATTATCATCACTAAATCGTTGGCTATGTGAGTGGTGTCCCTCCAATAATGTAGGCTTCATAGACAATTGGCACACCTTTTGGGGGAGGCCTGGTCTTTTAAAAAGAGATGGCATCCACCCCTCGAGGGAGGGTGCAGCTCTTATCTCTGAAAATTTGGCTTATAGTCTAAATATCTCAAAACCTTGACTCATCAGGGCAAATGCCAAGCAGCAGACTTTCTGTCTTAAACAGATCTCTGTTTATTCCCTTGAACCACCACTTAAATTTAGTTCCATAGAGACAGTGTCTGTCCCCCGATCTTCGGTCCCATACTGTTTAAAGAAATTTGTAAGGGGCAATACCCTGACAACTTGATAAAAATTAAATCTGGTAAACCTGAAATTAATACCTGCAAACAAATGGTCATTAGGGTTGGTTTATTAAACATAAGGTCTTTAACACCCAAAGCAATGCTAGTAAATGAATTGATTACTGACCATAAATTCTATGCCATAACTATGCCACACAATCATGTACTGTCGGACCATTACCTGGTGACTTTCAACCTTCCTTTAGCTTGTAAAATGAACTCGGAGTCAATATTTTCTCTCGGGCGCACCATCTCTTCTGCTACTACCAAAGCCTTTATTGCTCCCTGCATCATACAGCCTGCACAACAAAGAATATTTAAACTTATGCTCGAACCCTAGTTCGGCTAAAATAAATCAACATGTCCAATAGGCCAGCCACATGCCTAGACTCTTTCACACCCATCAAATTTAGCGACTTCTCCTTCCTAATTAATTCATCTAAAAATGCTACCTGCCTACTAGACCCCATTAATAATTAATTAATTAATAAATGATAAAATAATTATAAATAAATAAATTAATAAATTAATAATATTCTGGAAGTCTTTCAGTCTGGGTTTAGACCACATCACAGCACAGAAACCGCTCTCCTAAAAGTAATCAATGACCTACTTCTCTCCTCTGAGAATGGCTGAATCTCCCTACTTGTGCTCCTAGACCTAAGTGTAGCCTTCGATACCATTGATTATCTTATTCTATTAGACCAACTTGAGAAACTGATTGGCATAAGTGGAAAGGCTCTATGCTGGTTCAGGTCTTATCTTTCAGAGCTACATCACTTTGTCTTCATTAACAATAAGTCTTCCAAACTCTCTACAGTAAGACATGGAAAACCACAAGGATCCGTGCTTGGACCTTTGCTCTTTTTGTTACACATGGTCCCTCTTGGAAATATCAATCGTAAACGTGGCATTAACTTCCACTGCTATGCAGATGATACTCAGTTATACATATCAGCCAAACCTGATGTCTCCTTGGAAATATCAATCATGAAAGCCTGCCCCAAAGATATAAAGACATGGATGGCCCATAATTTCCTCCTTCTAAATTCGGACAAAACAGAAATATTGATTATAGCCCCAAAGTCTATCAGGAGCAAACTTGCCAATATTACATTAAATCTTGATGGTGTCTCACTGGCCTCAAGTGCAACCATCAAAGACCTTGGTGTCACAATTGATCCTGACCTCTCTTTTGACACACATATAAAAAACACCTCCAGGACTGCTTTCTTTCGAGGAATATTGCCAAAATCAAGAAAATTCTATCAATACATGACGCTGAAAAGCTAATCCACGCTTTTGTTCCATCCAGATTGGACTACTGTAATGCCCTCTTGTCAGGATGTGCATATGCCTCCCTAAAGCCCCTTCAGTTGGTTCAAAATGCAGCTGCTCCTATTCTAACCAGAACAAAGCGCTTTGAGCACATCACCCCAGTATTAGCCTCTCTCCATTGGCTACCTATCAAATACCGCATTGATTTAAAAATACTTCTCCTTACATTTAAAGCTTTAAATGGGCTTGCCCCCCCTGCCCTAAGGACCTTCTTCGCCCATATTCACCAAAACGAACTCTACGTTCCCAAAGTGCAGGACTTCTCATTGTTCCAAGAGTGGGTAAAAGTATTATAGGCAGTAGAGCCTTTTCGTACTGAGCTCCTCTTTTGTGGAACAATTTACCCACCGAAGTTCTTTATTTCAGATCCTTTAGTTGAGGGACACGGCACGGTGCTGACAGTGATCATACAGTCTCTGGTGGACTAAATGGTCATTGCTGTCACTACATCATGGCCTGGGTACTCTGTGATCAGCTGATCCTGCTGTGGTCTGGTGTTGACTGCCTTAGGGTCACCCGCATGATTGTGCTGGCCCCCTGCCTCTCGTCCCCTAAGCATGCTGCATTAGTCCTTACCTGCCGGGATTTTTCCTTATTACACACATGCGTCCCTCCTGCCCCCTCTGTACCCCCCCATTTTTGCCTTTATGCCTTTATGTTTCCATTCCTGCACTTAACATGCACTGATCACTGTTTTCTATTTGTTTCCTATCCCTGCTCCGGGCTTCTGCCTGGAGCTGTAGCCCAAGCGTCACATCCTGATTTCCAGTCCTGCTACCTCACTGCCCTGCCTATAAAGCCAACTGCGTGTCAAGAACCGGACATTCTAGGATACATTTTATAGTTACTCTGTCGCTAATTACTACTGTCTATCAATCTTAAATGTCAAAGTACATTGTACAACTTTTAGGTTTTCTGCCCAGTGCCAGCCAGAAGCAGATGGGCTCCCCCTCTGAGCCAGGTTCTGCTCAAGGTTTCTTCCTGTTAATTAGGGAGTTTTCCCTTGCCACTGTTGCCTTAGGCTTGCTCTCAGGGGGTCTCAGGCCTGGGAACAATGTTAAAAAGCTGCTTTTTGACAACTTGTGTTGTAAAAAGCGCTATACAAATAAAATAGAATCGAATTGAATCAAATTAAAACAACTTTATTGTCTATCCCAGAAAATTTTCTTTGACAGGAGGCTCAGTAAAACAATAAAAAAAAGCATTCCCTTTGGGACAAGGACATACATACATTAAAAACACAGAGTAATAAAAGCAATAGAAACTGGGACTTAAAAGTTCATCTTGGCTGCTTATTTGAAGTGCTAATAGCAGTTGGGATAAAAGTCTTCTTGTAAATATTCTTTTTCACCAAAGGTACTGTGTACCCTCTCCCTGATGGGAGTGGCTGAAAGGAGTTATGGAGGGGGTGGGAAAGGTTCATTGCAATGAGGGGAGCTTTCTATTTGACTGCCAGTGTGTAGAGTTCTGAAAGAGGTGCTTGCAGTGTGCTTGTTATCTTGCTAGCTTGGTTTGTTATCCTTGAACACCTGTTTTTTCATTTAACTGAAAAAGAGTTGAACTAGGATGAGATGTTGAAGGGGAGCACAGATTTGACGAGTGATTTGTACACAAATGTTAAAATGTCCTTGCTAATATTAAAACCCCTCAGCTTCCGTAGAAGGCCTAGGCATTGTTGAGCCTTTTTAAAAATACTGTGTGCTTGGAGAAGGTGAGACGGGGGTCGATCTCTGTGCCTTGGTATTTAAAAGAGCCCACCTGCTCAACCACCTTTCCCTTAAGCTGCATTGGTTTAAAAAGTGGGTGAGCGTTATCAGCACCACAGCACAGTTTAGTTTTGCTGATATTGAGCTCCAGGAAGCTCTCTTCAATCCAGGCTACCATATTTCCATAATATTTCTGTTAAATCTTTAATGTGGCTGTAAGGTACACATTTGTCAGTGACTCAATGTTACAAGCGATGGGAAGTCAAAGTCAAAGTGTACTTTATTGTCATTCCAACTATACAAGTAGTGTACAGCATGTATGTGCAAGGTAAGTACAGGCACAAGTAAGACAACAACATAAAGCTGGTATGACCAGGACAACAGGTGGACGTAATATACACCACAGACAGACAAGATAACATATCGGCATATAAGAAAATCTAAACTAAATATATACAAAAACTATACAAGAACTATACAAAAACTATACAAAAAAATTGCATAGTTTTCACAATTGCACTAAGTTTCCACAGTGGGTGTATTGCACATAGTGGGTGTATTGCACATAGTTTATACTGTGAGTGTATTGCTCAATGTAACATTGATGTAAACAGGCACCAGTGGATGGTGAAAGAGTGCTCAGTGGTGAAAGCACTGAATTGTTGCTCAAAAATAGCAGCATAGGGAATAAGGGCATATGTGATTCAGTCAGTCTGTGCGCATGTTTTTGCAGTCCAACAGCCAGCATGTCTGTGTATTGTTAATGTGAGTTGACTATTCTGAAGGCCTGTGGGAAGAAGCTGTTTCTGAGTCTGGCAGTCTTGCACCGCATGCTACGGTAGTGTTTGCCAGAGGGCAGAAGGGTGAACAGTCCATGGGCAGGGTGGGTGGAGTCTCTCATTATTTTGGTGGCTGTGCTAAGGCAGCGTGACAGATGTAGTTCCTGTATAGACGGGAGGGAGGTCCTGATGATTTTCTCTGCTGTCCTCACCACTCTCTGGAGGGACTTCTGGTCTGCAGCCACGCAGCTGCTATACCAGACTGAGAGGCTGCTGGTCAGAATGCTCTCTATTGTGCCTGTGTAGAAAGTTGTGAGGACAGGAGGGGGAAGGTTTGCTCTCCTCATCCGCCTTAGGAAGTGCAGGCGCTGCTGAGCCCTCTTGACCAGTGACCAGGGAGGTGGTATTAGTGGTCCATGATAAGTCCTCAGTGAAGTGCACCCCCAGGAACTCGGTGCTTCTCACTGACTCCACAGTGCTGCCACTGATTATGAGTGGGTTATGAACCGTATGCTTCCTCCTCAAGTCAACAGTGATCTCTTTAGTCTTGTTGACATTCAGTGACAGGTTGTTGTTGTCACACTAGACGACGAGCTGTTAACTTCCTCTCTGTAGGCAGATTTGTCATCGTTGCTGATGAGGCCCACCACTGTTGTGTCATCTGTGAACTTAATGATGTGGTTCGAGTTGTATCTGGCATAACAGTGGTGGGTCATCAGGGTGAACAACAGCCAGCTCAAGACACATCCTTGGGGGACCCCGGAGTTCAGGATGATGGTCTCAGAGGTTTTGTTCCCAACTCGTACTGTCTGGGGTCTGTCAGTGAGGAAGTCCAATATCCAGTTGCACAGTGGGATGTTGATGCCTAGTGGGCCAAGTTTTCTCACCAAGTGCTGGGGGATGACTGTGTTAAAGGCAGAGCTGAAGTCAATGAAGAGCATCCGCACATGGCCCAGTGATTCCAATTAAAGCTAGTGAAACCCGTACTCCCCCGGTCTGCGTCTGAGTCCGTGCCTGCATCCTGACAGAGTGTGTGTGTGTGTGTGTGTGTGTGTGTGTGTGTGCGCGTGTGTGTGTGTGTGTGTGCCCAGCTCAGTGGCAGAGTTGCCAGATGTGGTGTTTTCAACCACATTAATCAAAGAAATATCTCTATAGCCATATTTGTCCTTTCAGCTGTAGGTATTTTGTTATTTGGCATTTTGCTTTATTTTGGTATATTCTAAGCTGAACACTTTTGATTTAACAATCCGTTGTTGTCAAACAATGTAAAATCTCACTGCTTGCTGTCAATATAACAGACATTTACTGTCAGATACTGTATTTACATTTTTCAGCTACATTAGCTTATGCCTGGAATCTTGACATTAACCTGGTAACCCAGGTTTGTTAAAGTCCATGCATTCTATGTTTTGGTGTAGAGAAGATTTGGGAAGGTTTGGAGACATTTCCTTTTACTTTTACAGTACCTCTAAAGTATGTCATTTTTTTCTGTTCTAAGGAAAACCACAGTAGTTGTAATCCAGGAGAAAGAATCATTTGCGACTGGCTCAGATTCATCCATAAGACTGTCTTTGAGATGGCAAATGAGAAATGACTTGGCATAAACATGGATTTGATTAAGAAAATATTTGTTATGGATGTCTGGGAAGATTGTGTAACTGCAATGGAAGCCATGGTAAAATACCAAAGATAAGGGAGAACAGAAAATTAGTGTTTACATCAAGAAATATTATTCATACGTGAAGATATTTAAAATTAAATTCTGCTGGAAAAGTGTTCCACTTTAGGGGTCTCTGAAATCGTATTACAAGATTCTTCCAGGCATGAATATGGGTGTTACATCCTGGGATGTAGACGTACCGTTCGTGTGTCTGTTCTCGCTTTTTTTTTTTTTTTGCAGATTGGCGCCCCGCTGCGATTGGGTGAGGAACGAGCGGGAAGATTTAAAAGGAGGAGACCTCGGGATGGAGAGAGGGCTTTGCCTCGGATAGATGATGCGCGTTTGTGTGCATGCTCTCTGTTTTGTGTATATTTGTAATATAATGTAAATACTTTGTGTTACCGTTTTGTGGTTTAGCCAGCGGGTAGTAGGGGGTGGGTGCCGTTTTCTGTTGTTGATTTTTTTTTCCTTTTCTCCTATTTTCGGATAGTTAGGGAGTCAGGGAAGAGATTCTTATTTTCTTATTTTCTTTGGTTAGGTCATTTATTCCCTTTCTCCTCAGCAAGTTGTGTTATGTTTGTTAGTTTTGGCCTTGCCCACTCCCAAAGTTTTGAGTTAAAACAAGAACCCTGGCTTTATTTGCGGTGTCTGTGTTTTGGACTGGAGACAAGAAAGCGGGTGGCCACACGTTTTATTTTATGTTGCACCTCACCCTAGACGGGGTCATAACAATGGGAAATATATTTAAATTTTTACAATTACATCCTGGAAATCCTGGATTACATCCTGGAAATAGGATGAGAATATTTAACAATAAATGAGCAGTGAATTTTATACTGTCATTTTCACAATCTAGTAGTTATGGAAAGGGACTTACAGACCCACCCTGACAAATGTGATTACTGAATAATAACACATACTAACAGCACAACTGTTTAGTGTCTTAACCTAACGTATGTATAGCCCTGCTACCAAGGTGTGTCAGTCATATGTAAATAAATGTAGTGCTCCCCAGAGGGAGGAAATTGACATCACCCCTTGGATTATCTGGAGCAAAGGGGAGTTCCACTTCAGTGTAGCAGACACTAAAACTAAAAAAATAACAATGCAAACTAATTCGTTTTGAAGCTTTTTACATCTGATTCAAAGACAGGTTGTAGATAAAGGCATTTACTACAAGCAGTGGGGTAATGCCGCTGGGTGGGGAGCACCTTCTACAGCTGTTCTTGCACCGACCAGACCATAGGAGGCAACCGGGATAATCAAACGATCTTCACACAACACATGGCGGAGTTCTAGGTACAGAACGCGTCACTGATAAAAGGCAGCAAAATAGCATGCAAAATACATGATCACAGCACAAACAAAAACAAAAAGCCAAGAACCCTCCTACAAGCCTGGATACACAGTAAAACCACAAGTGTAAAATTTTAAGTGTTAAATTCCATGAACTCTTTAAGAGTTCATTTTAATCCTGTAAGTGTGAAACTACCCCCAGAGTAAGAGTGGATAATTAGAGTACAAGCCCATTTGATCTGAAGAGAGTAACAAGTTTGGTTGAAACCACACCTCCTCAAGAAACGACCAACCGTTCAGAATTCCAATTTTTCAGTAAGGGATTTTCTACCATGCTGCCTGCAAGAAGAGATCAGCAGATATCTCAAGGTGAGTTTGTTAAAGTGTGACGGGCGAGGTGCGACCGCACATATCTAGTGTCTTGTCTGCACAAAGTTTGTTGTGACGAACTTTTACATGCACAAACCCAAACACGGACTTTTATGCGCACACACGCGCACATAAGAAAACGCATACGGACTACCACACATCAACACTAATTTACACTGTTGAAATAAAGACACAAAATATTTGTTATGGATGTCTGGGAAGATTGTGTAACTGCAATGGAAGCCATGGTAAAATACCAAAGATAAGGGAGAACAGAAAATTAGTGTTTACATCAAGAAATATTATTCATACGTGAAGATATTTAAAATTAAATTCTGCTGGAAAAGTGTTCCACTTTAGGGGTCTCTGAAATCGTATTACAAGATTCTTCCAGGCATGAATATGGGTGTTACATCCTGGGATGTAGACGTACCGTTCGTGTGTCTGTTCTCGCTCTTTTTTTTTTTTTGCAGATTGGCGCCCCGCTGCGATTGGGTGAGGAACGAGCGGGAAGATTTAAAAGGAGGAGACCTCGGGATGGAGAGAGGGCTTTTGCTCTCTTCAGAGTAACAACCAAACTTGTTACTCTGAAGAGAGTAACAAGTTTGGTTGAAACCACACCTCCTCAAGAAACGACCAACCGTTCAGAATTCCAATTTTTCAGTAAGGGATTTTCTACCATGCTGCCTGCAAGAAGAGATCAGCAGATATCTCAAGGTGAGTTTGTTAAAGTGTGACGGGCGAGGTGCGACCGCACATATCTAGTGTCTTGTCTGCACAAAGTTTGTTGTGACGAACTTTTACATGCACAAACCCAAACACGGACTTTTATGCGCACACACGCGCACATAAGAAAACGCATACGGACTACCACACATCAACACTAATTTACACTGTTGAAATAAAGACACAAAAGACTATTTTGTTATGCTTTAAACATCTATTTTGTATTTAAGTTGGCGTGCAAACTTGGGTCTAAAGTGATGTTTATGTAGCATAAAATGTTACCGGCAACTTGCATGAAGTTTTCATTGTGCTCCTGTGGCTGGTGTAAGTCAGTCCGGCAGCAAAAGGGTGCCGCCGGGGAGTAAAGGAATGTTTATTTGGTTCCGGCCAGAACTGGCCAGGTACATTCCTGTAGTGACAGTGTTCACATGCTTAGGAAATGTATTATTTTGATTGCTTTTATTAAATCTCTTGTTTTGCATATTGAAGAACATTATGCTTTTGTCTCAAGAGTCTGTCTTGTGATGTACATGTTAATTGATTGTTATGTGTTTACCTATGTTTGTGAATGATGCTGTGAATGTGAATGTACACCTGTCTTGTCTTGTGTCTTCAGTCTTTGTCAGATAGCGTGTGTATTGTGACTCTGTGCTTTGTACTGTGGCTTTGCCGTCTATTGTCCTCTGCTGTTAGAGGCCTAGCAGATTTTTGAGAGAATTTACATTTTGTCTTGTTGGTATTTTGGTAGTATTTTTGATTTTTTTTTCTTCATTGAATCACCTCTGCACTGGGATTTTTGTATGCTTGGTCTTTGCAAGCCTTATTAAATTATTTTTGTACCGTAACTCTGCCTCTGCCTCTGAATTTTTGGCCATACCCACTCACAGATGGTAATTTTTGCTTGGTTCCATCACATAAAGTTCAATCCTTTGTGTAAGTTCAAGGTTTATTTTTGAAAATTAACCACAGGATATACAACGCTTGTTGAAATGACAAAGAGGGACGTTGTAAATTATGTTCAATATGTAGGCCTACAGTTGCTATCTTCTTTCACGCCTAAAATAACACTCCTAGCTAACTAGCTAGATATCGTAGCTAATTATGGGGAGTGAAACCAACGAATATCTGTATTTCAAAAAAAATGGGGTTGCTAATGTAACAGGTGTGATCTTGCATTGTGTTATGTAAAGACACCGCAGACCAGGATTCCCAGTTGAGCTGGTTTATTCTGCTAATAGACAAACAGTGCAATCACTGAACTGTTCTGGGACATGTATTTTCCGCAATGATGATACTAGAAATATAGAAACACTCATGTTATCACACGTACAGTTTGGTAGTTGGCTAACTTAGCTAGCAACACGCCGTTGTTCAAAAAACAGATATAATGAATATGCAAATCTACAATTGCACAAAAGTCTTTGTCCATGTCTAAACTCCTAGGTACATATGCACTGCTATAATGATAAAATTGTGAACAAAAAATGAACAAATGAAAATATTCTGCACAATGTTACAACCATGACCTACCACTTTTGCGGGCAAGTTAAACTGGGAAGAACGTAAGGTGCGTCATTCCCTTAAAGGCAACCACATAAGGATTTTAAAGTGACAGAACACTAGACCAAAATACATATATACTCCTCTGGCACAATGGCAAGTGGAAGCATTATTAACTATGTTATGTTACACCCTCCCCCTCTGAATTCCACTTGCCCTAACAAAATAAAACATGAGGCATGCAAAGCCTTGCAATTATATGTCACCAAACATTCCTTTCTTTAAAACCATTCCACACCAGAATGAGGGAGTAAAATTAAATCCCCAGGTAAATGTGCCTATTACATGTTAATTCCACTTGGTAACAATGTAAAAATTGGCCCCAATGAAAACAAAAGACCAGAAATTAGATAAAAAAATTTAAGATAACCGGTATTCACTCCAAAACATAAACTTAAAGAATCTCACACCCATACGGTCACTTTCTTAAACTTCAGTCAGGCAGTGGACAGGATTTGAATCACATTGTCTTAAGTCAGAGGCTGTGCGTTGGGAATCAGGGTCTGTGCCCTTGTGTCTGATGTCAGTGTCCACAGCCTTGGGGTCATTATCCACAGTTTCCTCCACAGGAATATCAGTCAATGGGCCAGATCCAGGTGCCAACCCACGTCCCTCATTTGACCTACCTGCACTCTCCCTCCATGTGATCCAATCTCCCATCATCTGACATATCACTAATCAGCTCCGACACCCACACACTTGTTCTCTCCTCAGCATTCATCTCATCAGCAGGTTCTTTCATCAGAACTGGTGACTTCATCAACTGTCTGCTCAGGTGTATCAAGCAGTGGAAGGAAGTTAACCGGCATGATGAGGTTGCGGTGCACAGTCTTCTTGTGGCCAGTGGAAGTGTTGCGGATCTTATATATATATGAATGTCACTGTTCTTCTCCACAACAATATAAAGGGTACTCTCCCATCTGTCAGCAAGTTTTCTTATGCCACATTCCCCCTTATTCGCCAGCAGCACATGATCTCCGACCTCCATGGGGGCCCCTCTGATTTTCCTGTTGTACAGGTCTGCATGCCTCCTCAGTTGTCTATTAACTGATGCCTGAGCAGCCGTTATGGCCTCCTGCAGTTCCCTCCTGAGGGACTGCACACATACATTGTAGTCCACAACCTCTGGGTCATGCAGCACCCCCCCCCCCCACCAACAGCATATCAATGGGCAAGTGAGGTGTTCTCCCGAATATCAACTGGAATGGAGCATGGCCAGTGGTCTCATGGATTGTACAATTTATAGGCAAAGGTCAGAGAATTGAGCATTTGAGGCCACTTGTGTTTTGCTCTGGCTGGCAAGGTCCGAATCATATTGCCCAACATCCTATTGAATCTCTCGACACCACCGTTGCCCATTGGGTGGTAGGGAGTTGTGTGAGACTTCTGTGCCCGGTTGCATAAAACACCTTAAGTGAAATCTTTCACTTAAATTTCCCTTAAATGTCCCTTAAACTTAAGGGTGTTACATTAAAAAACCCTTAAGTTCCACATAAGGGTTCCCTTAAGTGAAATTATGAAAAGATTAGTTAAGGGACAAAAAACATTACCTTACCAGCACATCTCGAAAGCTTTAATGCACTATGTCTGAATTTATTGAAGTTATTGAAGAGGAGGACGTACCTAGGCGAGTGTTTCGAGATAGGGAAAACCCTCTGGATCATTCCACAGATGATATGTTAATTCACAAATACAGATTTGACTGACTATCTATATATGAAATGGCAAATGATTTTGAGGCTGATCTATCACATCTAACCCAGCGCAACCATGCTGTACCAGCGGTTCTCCAGCTGTTGGTTGCTTTGCGTTTTTTGCATCTGGGAGTTTCCAGTCGGTTGTGGGAGATGTTTTCCACGTCCACAAATCCACAGTCTGTAGAATTATTCACAGAGTTGCAGGAGCATTGTGTAGATGCTTAAATGCCACGGTGAAATTTCCATCTCAGCGGGAGCAAGATCACATTAAAGTCGAATTTTTCAGAACAGCAGGTTTCACACGAGTGGGTGATGTCATTGATGGCACACACGTAAGAATTCAGGCGCCTCGGATGCACGAAGACCAGTATGTCAATAGAAAAAACTTCCATTCCATAAATGTGCAGCTGGTATGTGACCATCAATGCAAAATAAGAAATGCAGTGGCTTCGTGGCCCGGGAGCACACACGATACTCGCATTCTTAGGGAAAGTAAACTCGGCCGGGATTTTGAGGCAGGTGTACATAATTGCATATTGCTGGGACAGCGGTTACCCTTGCCAACCATAGCTTATGACACCGTTTATGAATCCTGCCAACGCAGCACAGGTAAGCCTATGAAAAAAATCATTGCATTACATCATAACATGTCTGTTTATAAGCTACAGCTGATCTTCCCCCATTCTCCATATAGGAACGATACAACAATTCGTTAACAACCACACGATCAATAATCGAGAGAACCATTGGGCAGCTGAAACACAGATTTCACTGCCTGCATGGTGAGCTCCGCCTTGAACCACCAAGGGCCTGCAGGATCATCATTGCTTGCATTGTGCTACACAACATGTCAAAGAAATATCCTGAAAGAGAGAAGGAGCAGGAGAACGTGGAACAGCCAATGGTGAAGAACACCAGCAAATAGACTAGACATATTCCTTAACATCAGCCTCTAGTCCTTGCCAGAAGAACCTCTGTCTTGTCAGCCACAACGTCCGTTGCTGACCTTGATGTCCGGCCTCATCATGGACACCATTCAGGACCGCTGGCTTCAGTGAGGCAGGCACAACATATCAATAGGACTTCTTCTTGGATACTGGATCCTTAGACATGTGATACAACCTTCCCATTCGCAGGGACAACTTCTTCCATGCCCTAAGCAGCCTCATAGCCCCCAGTAGCTCATGGTCACATTCCCTCCTGGAGGGCCTCCGACCCCTCTCCATGTAGAAAATTACTCTGGCCAACACATCATCCTGCTGTTGTTTTGATATGAGATCCTCCTGCGACAATGCACCAATTCCAGCCACTTCAGCTGGTACTAATGACTGAGGGACCCTGGAGCCCAGACTCCCCATGAGAATGGGAAGTCAAGATAGCAGACACCTCATCACATGACAAGGATCCAGACAGGGAGGGGATGGTGGATTGACAGTTGACAGCTAAGTCAACCTCCCTGGTCTCTGCAGTCAAAGAATGGCTCTCCAAATCTGCCTCACATGGATGGTTGGACCAGCGGAAAACGTCCTGCATCCTCTCGGCACTCCAGCTGCTCAGTCCAACATGTCCTTATAAGGGACTCTCGTAAGCCTGTGGAGGGCACTGGGATTCACAAAGGGCTGCCTGCTCAACACATCCGCCACCACATTCCTGGGCCCGGGATATACTTGATATCGAACTCAAATGGGGCCAACCTGGCAACCCACCTTTGCTCGCAGGCAACTAGTTTGGGTTTGGACAGGATGTAAGTTAGTGGGTTGTTATCTGTCTATCTATCCAGACCTTGAATGGGAGCCCTTTTAGCCAATGGCTAAATTTATCACAGACCGCCTAACATAGAGCAAAAAACCCAAGCCTATGAGCTGGATATTTAGACTGCGCATAGGTCAGCGATTTACTTGCAAAAGCCACAGGACTGGCCTTGTCCCCATCTTCAGGCACCTGAGAGAGCACAGCTCCCAAGCCATTACTCGATGCATCCACAGACAACAGGAATGGCTTGTTAAAGTCTGGGTGGGCCAGAAGGACCTGATCAAGGAGAGCTTGCTTTAGATGTCTGGATGTCTCTCATGTCTTTCTGTTTCACCCTCCCTTTCCCATGACATGGAGTCTTGGGTCCGGTGGTCAACCCGAACAAAGGCTTGGCAATAACTGAGCAAGCCTCTATAAACTGTTGACAGTAGACCATCATGCCGAGAAAGGACCTGATCTTGGACTGAGAGGGTTCATTTGAGTTGTCCTCCATGAGTTCCTTTTCTGTCATTTCAGTGATAGCTTGCACCTTCTCAGGATCAGTGGCAACACCAGCTTCACTGATGACATGGCCCAAGAATCTCAGACTTCTCCATGAAGAGGCATTTTGTTTGGTGCCAGCTTAAGACTGTGTTGCTTCAAGCGACTAAAAACCACCATTTTTTATTGAGATTTGCTTCAAATGTAAAGTGCGTTACAAATAATATGTATTATCATTTTATTATTATCTCCAAACACTGCAGCTCCACCTCTTCACTGGGCGCAAAGACCAGCACATTAACGAGGGAACAGAAAAGGCTTAGGAAATTCTGGTCCCCAAAGATGCTCAGCATCATTCTTATAAACGTGGGTGGGCTATAACACAGGCCTTGAGGGAGCCGATTGCACTCATAGAGTCCGAAAGGCAAGGTGAAAGCCGTGAACTTGATCTTGTCTTCCTCATGTACCTCCAACATTGTAGCCAGATTGTAGCACACACATTGTAGCAAGAATTACAGGACCTATCACTGAGTCGGTTCGAAGTTGGTTGTCTAATAGAAAGCAGACTGTAACTGTGGGAGAAACTGTATCAGAGCAGGGTCCTGTACAAAGTGGAGTCCCGCAGGGATCGGTGTTGGGGCCTTTGCTATTTCTTATATACATAAATGATCTTGATGCAGAGGTTAGTAGTAAAATTGTAAAATTTGCAGATGATACAAAACTAGCCAACAGTATAGAATCAACTAAGGTAATACAAGAAGACCTAAACAGCATCCAAAAGTGGGCAGATGACATTCAATTTAGATAATTGTAAAGTCTTGCATGTGGGAAATAAGAACCTTAGACAAGACTACTTCATGGGTGGAAAAAAAAAAAACTAGAATGTGGTCAATTTGAAAAAGACTTGGGAGTAATAGTTGACCCAAGCTTAACAGGATCTAAGCAGTGTGCTTGTAGCGAAGGCGAGAGCAGTCGCCCCGCCCTTCGCTACAGTGCTATAGCAGTAAAAAAGGCCAACAGGACGCTGGGATATATAGCCAAAAGTACTGAATATAAATCTAAAGAGGTTATATTGAAATTATACAATGCTTTAGTCAGACCTCGGAATACTATGTGCAGTTCTGGGCACCGCACTATAAAAAAGATATCAAAGTTCTTGAAAACATTCAAAGAAGGGCAACTAAATTAGTTCCTGGCATGAAACATAAAAGCTACGAGGAAAGACTCAAGTTACTCAACCTATTTAGACTAAGCGAGAGGAGGCTTAGGGGTGATTTAATTGAGGTTTTTAAATTTATAAAAGGACTCAATAACTACAATAGATTTTTAGGGCGAGTTCAGTCTGTAAAACAAGAGAACATAAATGGAAACTAATTAAGAGTAAGTTCTGCACTAATATAAGGAAATATTACTTTACACAAAGAGTTATCAATACATGGAATAGGTTGCCAGGTCATGTAGTTGAGGCAGAGACCCTTGCTGTGTTCAAGTCTAGACTTGAATTTTGAATTTTGGATACTCTTTAATTAAGAAATGGTGAGCTTAGTTGGGCCGAATGGCCTGTTCTTGTCATAATATGTTCCTATGTTCTTATTTCAAGTCCATTGTCAAGAAATAGGCATTCCCGTCAAAGGCTGCAAGAACATCTGCTTGGTGTGGCAAAGGGTGAGCATCCTTTATGTGCGTGCGTTGAGCCACCTGAAATCAGTGCACAGACACAAATCACCTGACTTTTTCCAGATGAGAACAAGTGGGGAGGTGAACTCACTGTTGCTCTTCTTGATTATCTTGCACTCCTCCATCTCATCCAAAGCCTGTCTGAGTTTGTCGTACTGATTGGGAGACAACCTTCGATAAGACAGCTTGAAAGGTCGGTTGTCACTCAGCCTGATCCTATATACAACTCCCATAGCTTTCCCACAATCCAGCTTGTGCCTTGAGAAGATGGACTTTTAGCATGCTATCAGTTGCACCAACTTGGCTCTACCCTCTGCCCCCAAGCCCCAGCATTCGCAACACTTCGCTACCTGCTCCATCGCACTCAGGTCCACTGTCGATAGTCAAGCTGTCAGCACTGGTGTTGTCACCCTCCGAGTTTCCATCCATCTTCAGCACCTGCTGCTGTAGAGTGGGGGGAGGGACTGCTGATGCCACTGGTTCATCTGTGTCGAAGTCTTCCAACACCATACATGGGAATGCGTCAGCCACTTTGGCATTTCGTCTCAATGTCCCTGGTCGGGGTAGCAGGTCGACGATCTTCACTGACAGCCATCCATCATTTCTCAGGATTGCTACAGTTCTCCCTATGAGAATGTTCCCAAGTCTTGACCGAGCACTTGTGGGTTCAATGACAACAGCACCGCCAGCTGAATCACTCTTGAGAGTTCTTCAGTCATGCCCAAACTAAGGGTGTTTTCATATATAGTCCTTTTTAAATGAACCAAACTCAGTCCTCTTAAAGTGGACCAAAAAGTGGACCAACAGGGTCTCAGTTCTTTTTGCGTTCACATTGTGAGTTCATTTCAAAGAGGACTCAGTTCTCTTTCTGGTCCACTTCAGCTCTGATGGGGCCTCAGTCCTCTTGCTGTTCACGCTATAATTCCTCTGGAGCTCTCAGACCTTTACTGCTTTGGATTATGGGTAGCTTTTAGTTGGAACAAGAACTGGAACTGTTGCTATACTTGTCTTTTTATCCACAATCCTGTGGTATTTGGTTAAATTAGCTATCTTCTTGCTATCGTTACCAGTGGCTAAGGTTCTGCCTAGGGCCGGGCGGTTAATCGAATTTTATTTTCAATTACAATTTTGGCTTCCAACGATTATAAAAACAAGATAATCGAAATAAAATGATTACTGTGCCGCATTATTTATTGAAGTAATACTTATGTATAATATATATATATATAATATGGTTATATATTAATTTTATTTATCTTATTTACCTTATCTATCTTTTTTTACGTTTCCTTTTATATTTGTTTTCCAGTTGAATTATATTTAACCCATTCACACGTAACTTAGCTATTTAAATGCTTACATTACATGGTCCGTTATGTTTTCATTAGCATTATTAAGCTTTTCATATTTTCCAGTTAGCATTTGCTATTTTTTTTAACATTAAATCGCTGTTTCCTCAAAGATAAAATTAACTAGAATTTTTCCAATCTAATGTTCTAATTGCAGCGGTTTTCGCATACAACCTAAACGGCAAATAACACCGGTGTGACCGTGCGTGCGAAAGGGTTAAAGTTCAAGAAAAGCCACTGTTAAAAAGACAAGTTTTTTTTGAAGTTCAATAAATGCATGTTTCCAAAGTCAATGAGTAATCGTGTTAAATAATTGTGATCTCAATATTGACCAAAATAATCATGATTATGATTTTTGCCATAATTGAGCATGCCTAGTTCCATCTATTTGTTTTTTCGAGCGTCCCAGAGCAGTAGCATGTGATCTGTCTACAGCAAGCCTAGAAAGCTAAAATACAATGGCAAAAGGTGAAGCAAACCTGGAGTGCTTAATGTTCACAATGCACAGGGTTAAGCGAACCTCAACGCGGACTTGAAACGAACTGAACTGAGACCACCACCTGAGGTGGTCTCTGTTCAGTTCGTTTCAGAGGGGTCTGAGTTCGTTTGGAGTGTTCACATATGCGCAAAAAATGCTGACTAACCACTATGAGTTAATTTTGAGGGCTGAAAGGGACCAAGTGTGAAAACACCCTAAGTGCTCCTGCATCAGCTCTAAAGTAACTGCCTGCTTCAGCTTCAGTGTACCCACTTTGTCTGGCACATCACTTCCCTGCCACCTCACCACATTGGCCAGAAGAGAGAAAAGTTGCTCCTCATCATCAGTACACCCTGTTGACTGTGTCTCAAAGAAGTTGCTTGTCTTCATTACACGTATGAGATGTTTGATAAAGTCGCTGCCAATAATCAGTTCATCAGTTTTGCCATTTACAACCAAGACAGGGACAGACGCTTTATGGGCATACACTGTCAGCATCAGCTCACACACCCCCACACCCAACCAGCACCACATCAACCAGGTTGAATGAGCCGCTTGATAACACCCCAGCTTCCTGTAGGCATGGCACCCCCGCTGAGCTCAGCATACAGGCCATAGATCCGCTATAAACCATTGCCATTTGTCCCCTCTCCACGTGGGACATCTAGTTTCCCTGCTGGTTGACTGAGCCTTGCTGGGTGAGCCCTGCTGGCTGGGGAACCTGTTCCTGGGATGAAGCTTGCGGACATGCTATGCGTGTATGTCCAGGAGCATAACAGAGAAAGCATCGATGATCAGCTCGACAGTGTTCCCCTGTACTGTGGTTGGCATCAACACACACTGAGCAAGGCAGAGATAGATTTACTCTTCTCCTGAACCGTTGCTGTGGACAGGAACCAGGATTGTTCACTGTCTGTTGTGGGTGCTGTTCCAGCACACACTCCAGCAAAGGAATGACTCGGGCCAAAGGTTCAGATGAGCTGTGCAGGTGTGTCGGCGATGAAGCAGGTGTGTGTGGTGTGTGGCTCTGGCCTAACTGCTGGTGAGGGCTGGCTGTTGTACAAAACCACTGGGGAGGACACGTCCTGCCTGAGACCATCATAGGGGGGCATGAGAGATGCTTGGCTTTGCTCTCCCTATGATGTTCCTCCAGCGTCTCATGTACATCCCCAGCAGTCCACTGATGCAGGGATTTGCACTTAAAAATCAGACATAGTTCAGGATCAGGGCAGTGTCTGATAAACATAACAGTTACTTCAGGAGCAGGATCTTCTAGCTTTTTACCCTGTCTCCTCATACAGTCCTCAGCCACATCAATGGCCCTATTCAGTCTGATCCAATAATCAAATGGGTTTTCACCAGTCAGTGGCAATGTTGCATAAAAGTCTGCTAATGGCATGTCAGAATAAACTGTATCACTGAAATGTTGCTTCAAGATGTCAAAGATGGGGCTTGGGCCTTGGCGCAAATCAGTTTTGGAGTCACGTAAATCCAACCTGAACAACATCTCGTGCCCATCCCATAAGCTTACTCCTCACTTCATCAGACTGCTTTTGTGCACCGAAACCCTTCTTACACATGTAACCCAACATAGACTCCTCCCACTCCTGTACTGTACACTTCTCAGAACCATCACCTCTAAAACATCAGATTTCAGCACCAGACCCATGCTCGAAATGTCACTGATCTTCAGTTCCCCCATCCCACTGTTATTCTGAAGACCCACTGCCTTAGCTGCTCCCAGGCATGACACAATGCTTTCATTAATAGAGTGACCCACCCACTCAGTGATACCTGCCAGTAACTCAATTGAAACCTCTGTTCCCTGAAGGGGAAACCGGCTCAGAAGCATTAGCTTGGGGTTCAAACTCACTAGTGATGTGTGCCTGTTGCACAGTGGAGTAGAGGTAATGGGTTGGATTATGGCAGCCCTATCTGCTGACCCAGGAGAACCAAGCATCAGAACACCCCTGCCCCTGCCAAAACCTCCCAACCCAGTAAAACTATCCATTATGAGTCCATGTACAAAATATGAGTGGGGTAATTATAAGAAAGAAACAGAAGTATCAATAAGCAATTAACCATAGGCTATACAGTAGACAATGCCCCAGCATTTTTTTAAACAAATGGAATAAAAAATGTATATCACAATTAACCACAAATCTTATGCAATTCCCCAGTAAAACTGCTTAAATAATCAAATTCAAAAAGAATATCTCTTTCATCAATCGCACCGTGTGGCCAAAACAAGAACTACCATAGCGCTGGGTCTAAACACAAAAATAGATGAAAATGTTCTCTAAGAATAAAACATTGATCTTTAGAGGTTATTGAAATCACTGTACGAAACAACCACTTTGTTTAGAGCATATCTAATAAATGTTTAACTAAATACAAGCTCTTCATGTAGCCTATAAGACATACATTTTCGCACAGACTCAGTATTGCACAACAAGCTAGGCTACTGGTACCACATGGAAAGACAGCCCCGGTGATTCTTGATTTCCTGGTTCCTACTTTGGCATTAGGGTTGCAAAAATCAAAACCAAAACCAAAACCAAAATTAGTTAGGGTTAGGATATAGGATGATATAAAATTAGGGTTAGGATAGGGGGGCTTTATATCATTTTGTAAGAAATAGGGATTCTACTCTACTTCTACTGGGGTTAGGGATTAGGGTTAGGGTTTGGCTATAGGATGATAAAACGTAGGGTTAAGTTTAGTGTTATTGTTTAGGATTAGGGTTAAGTTTTGGATATAGGATGATAGCCACCCGGACACCGGTTATGTTGGAATAGCTTTTCATCAGAAGGTCACAGAGAGTTGGAACCAGTTCCTATGGGGGGTTGTTGGGGACGCCCGATTGATTGGTACCACCCACTTTCTTCTGCGACCACCGGAAGTGGGTGCAATTGCCAAAATGCAAAATAACCGGTGAGCTTTTTCCGAATAACTTTTTTTCAGGTGGACCCAGGGGCGTGTAATTTGGTGTATGGACATATTCCTAAGTGGGTGCTGCCATAGAACTCCCATTATAAAAAATGATCATGTCAAAAATTGACTAAGTCCCATATGGCTCATGGAAAAGTATGATGCCAGACTCCGGGGGACCATGTTTCAGATCATTTGAAGTCGGATGGTACCCCCTTTGCATGACATGTTAGATTGCCCCCATACATTGGGGGCTGCCCATATTGGTATCCATTTAGCTTATTGATATTTCATCTGAGTCAGTACATGCTACAGGTCTGAAACTTGGTCCAGAGAATGAGTGTGAGTGGGTGCTCACTCTGCCAGTGGTTTGAAGTGTCTAGGACTTAAGGTTTTTTTCCAGTGTTAACAGAGCTTTGAAACTTGGTGCAGACGATGAGCGTGAATGTGTCTTCACTCTGCAAGTGGTTTGGAAAGAGTAGGTGTTTAGGTTTCCTAGTTGGCTCCAGTGAGAACTCAGAGGCATCTTAGCAAATTTTTGGTGAATAACTTTTGATAGGAAGGTGCTAGAGTGTTGAAACCAAGTTCCATCCAGCCTCGACTCTGTGTGAGCTTCCGTTCCGGAGATTAGGGTTGGGGTTAGAGTTTGACCCCCTTTTTTGCTGTAATAGATTGAATTTTGACTTACTTCCATCTTAGGGGGTAATTTTTGAATGGAATTGATTGAAATTTGGTCGTTGGAATGTTCCAATTTCCAAGTATAAATTGGAAGAATGGGGGAGCTAGAGCTCCACCATTACGATTTTGGAAGTGCTCATTTCCAAGTTGCAACATTCAATCTAAATAATGTTTAAACCCCCAAAACCCCAAAGAAGTGCAAAATAGCTTTGAAAGTCTGTTTTTTGTCCAAATACTCATAGAAATGTATTAAAAAGTTACAAACATGCAAAATACATCCCCATCTACTGCAGTTTTTCCTACTTCGCCTTGTAAGGACAGCAAAAGGTCAATATGTTATAAACATGGTGAGTGTCATCGTAGAGGGGCCACAGGCTGCACTATATGGAAAAAAGTATTTGGCCACACTTGTTTTTCAGGGTTTGGGCTAGGCCCCTTATCTCCAGTGAAGGGCAATCTTAATGCTTCAGCATACCAAGACATTTTGGACAATGCTATGCTTCCAACTTTGTGGCAACAGTTTGTTGAAAGCCCTTTTCTATTCCAACATGACTGTGCCCCAGTGCACAAAGCAAGGACTATAAAGACATGGTTTGATGAGTTCAGTGTGGAAGAACTTGACTGGCCCGCACAGAGCCCTGACCTCAACCCCATCGAGCACCGTTGGGATGAACTGGAACGGAGATTGTGATTGCCAGGCCTTCTCGACCAACATCAGTGCCTGACCTCGTAAATGCTCTACAGAATGAATGGGCACAAATTCCCACAGAAAATCTTGTGGAAAGCCTTCCAAGAAGAGTGGAAGCTGTTATAGCTGCAAAAGGGGGACCAACTCCATATTAAAGTATATGTACTTGAATACAATGTCATTACAATATAATGATCAGGCGTCTGAATACTTTTGTCCATATAGTGTATCTGAGATCAAATCTTGAGAGCATGACTGCCCAAAATTGGGAAGTCACAATTTCACCCTTTCTGGCCTGAAAAACAGACCTCAGAATACTCTAACACTGACAGGAGGTGATTTTATGGGGGGGGGGGGGGATGAGGTGGGCACTCAAATGTCCGAGGGCCACAAAATTTGGCATGTGGGAGGAGGCCCGGTAACTGAAGCGATCCCCCGAGTTTGGAGCGGCTGGCTGCCACAGGCGGCCTGTAGCACCCCCTTGAAAGTCTGATTTTGCGCACATTTGGAAGTTCGCTGCGCGGGCTAGCCATACCTAGCCAGGGCTCCACTATGTGGTAGCAGGAGCCGAGCTGAGTCTGGCAACACCATCGGACGCTCGGTTCAGGCGCAGCAAGAGTTTGAGCAAGTAGGCCCAAAAGCCTGTTTAATATTCGTTTTCCCAGCGCTTTTGGCCCATTGCAGCTGTACCAAGCTGCAGACACGTGCTGTTTTCAAAGCACACAATCATGGGGGTAGCCTGACCTAGGAAAAATCCCGTTTTCTGGTCTGGGTGGGGGGGCGCTTTCCCTTTTGGGAACTTTATGAATTGCTCACGTTTTTCTGCTTTGATTGTGTGATAGACTGGAGGCTGGAATTTGGAAGTGTGAATTCGAAAAATATAAACTTTGTCCCACTTTGTCCTAGGACCAGGAGTCTAAGTACAGTGACTGCCTGAGTACTTTCAACCATCCCATGTACCATAGCAACATTGTAGCTACACACTTGCAACCGTCCCATATACAATAGCAACCAGCAAGCTACACACTAGCAACCAGTTAATATGCCATAGCAAGCAATTAGGGACACACTAGCACCAATACCATATACAAGAGCAACATTCTAGCTACACGCTAGCATCCATCAAAAAAGAGATTTCCCTTGGAAGAAAACCACACAATTTTGAGATTAATGTGGAAGTCCAGAACCACGATCTGGAAGAGTCCCAGAAATCAGAAAAGCGATTCCCAGGGTTGACCACCACTCAGCAATGAGTTTCCAGGAGAATGCCCAAAACCCTTTCTGAAACACTCCCAGAATCCAAAAAAGTAATTCGCAAGAAAGACAGCCACTCAATTTGGAGTTCAATTTGAGAGTTTGGTTTTCATACCAGCAAGACGCATTTGGAGAAACACGATATGGAAGACTCTCAGAGTCCAAAAAAGTGAATCCCAGGTTCGACCATCAATCAACAATGAGTTTCCAGTAGAATGCAGTAATGCTACCTGGGACACACCCAGAGATCAAAAAAGAGATTTACCTTGGAAGACAAAAACACAATTTTGAGTTTACATTGAATGTCCAGAAACATGATCTGGAAGACTGTCAGAGTCCAAAAGACTGATTTGGAGGGAAGACAACCACTCAATTTTGATTATACTTTGGATGTCCAGAAACACCATCTATAAGACATCCAAAGTCCAAAAAGGGATTCCCAGGATTGAAAACAACTCAGTGATGACTTTGCAGTGGAAGGACAGAAAAGCGATCTGGAAGACTTCCAGAGGCCAAAAAAGCAAATCCAAGGTTTTACCATAACTCAGCAATGAGTTTCCGGTAAAATGCCAGAAATGCTATCTGGAACACTCCCAGAGTCCAAAATAGTGTGTTGCAGGGAAGAGAACCACTCAATTTTGAGTTTACAGTGGAAGTCCTGAAACACAATCTGGAAGACTCCCAAAGTCGAAAAAATTGATTTGCAGGATTGAAAACAACTCAGTGATGAGTTTGCAGTCAATGGCAAGAGACTTGTTAGTTATGAGTCCATGTCAAAAGTCAAAAAACACGACTCTGATGGTCACCCACCACTAAGCAATAACTTTCTATTAGATGGCCAGAAACGCGATCTGGAACACCCCAGAGTCCAAAAACATGATACCTATGGCCAGGAACTGCTGAGCAATGTGTTTTCCAGTGGAAGGCCACAAATGTGATCTGGATGATCCCCAGAGTCCAAACACACAATCCCCATTTTCACCCACCACTCAGCAATAAGTTTCCATTGGATGGCCAGTACGCGATCTGGAACAAACCTGAGTTGAAAAACGTGATCCTCAATGTCACCCACCATTCAAAAATGAGTTTCCAGTGGAAGGCCAGAAATGCGATATCGAACACCTTCAGAGTCCAAAAACAAGATCCCCAGGGTCACCCACCACTCAGCAATGAGTTTCCATTAGAAAGCCAGGAACTTTGATGTGGATGAACCCCAGAGTCCAAAAACGTGATCCCCAAGGTCACCCACTACTCAGCAATGAGTTTCCAGTGGATGGGCAGAAACACGATCTGGATGAACCCCAGAGTCCAAAAACATACTGTAATCCCAAGAGTCATCCACAACTCAGCAATAAATTTCCATTGGATGGCCAGTACGTAATCTGGAATACTCCTGAGTTGAAAAACGTGATCCTCAGTATCACCCACCACTCAGCAATGAGTTTCCAGTGGAAGGTGAGTAAATGCGATATCAAAGACCCCCATAGTACAAAAACATGACCAGAAGGGTAGCTCACCTCTCAGCAATGAATTTCCATTGGAAAGCCTGAAACGCAATCTGAAATATCCCGAGAGTCGAAAAACACTGTTCCCAGGTTCAGCCATTACTCAGAAATTAGTTTCTAGTAAAAGGCCAGAAGCTTTGATCTGGATGATCCGCAGAATCCCAAAGCATGACACCCACGGTCACCCACCACTCAGCATTGAGTTTCCATTGGATGGCCGAAAACGTGATCTGGAACACCCCTGATCTGAAAAACGTGATCCCCAGTTTCACCCACCACTCAGCAATGAGATTCCAGTGGAAGGTCAGAAATGCGATATCGAAGACCCCCAGAGTTCAAAAACGCAATCCCCAGGGTCACCCACCACTCAGCAATGAGTTTCCATTGGATGGACAGAAACGCTATCTGTAAACCCCCAGAGTCCAATAACATGACCAGAAAGGTCAAGAAGCACTCAGCAATAAGTTACCAGTAGAGGGCCAGAAACTTTGATCTGAATGATGCCCAGATTCCAAAAACATTATTCCCACAGTCACCCACCACTCAGCAATGACATTCCAGTGGAAGGCCACAAATGCGATCTGGATGACCCCCAGAATCCAAAAACACAATCCCCAAGGTCATCCACCACTCAACAATAAGTTTCCATTGGATGGCCAGAACGGGATCTGGAACAAACCTGAGTCCAAAAACATGATCTCCATAGTAAGGCACCACTCAGCAATGAGTTTCCAGAGGACCGCCAGAAATGTGATCTGGATGACACCCAGAGTCCAAATACACAATAACATGGCATGAAGGGACACCCACCTCTCAGCAATGAGTTTCCAAAGGAAGGCCAGAACCGCAATCTGGAAGAAAATCAGAGTTCAAACTAGAGGTTGTAAGCCACCTCAAATGCTTGCAAGCCCCAAAGCTGTAAAAAGATATATAACAATTAAACAAACTGGTAAGAATTAACATTTTATTAAAGTCTCTTCATTGTGTAGTGTTTCTTTCTGCACAGCATGATTTATTACGTATTGTGTATGTATGTAGTAGCTATGTTGTACAATGCTCATGTAAAGCACTTTGTGACCTATGTCTGTGAAAAGCACTATACAAATAAATTTTACTTACTTACTTATTCCATAATTACATTAATTAAATCCTGCTGGCAAGGTGCCAGACAAATATGGTGAAGGTCAAAATGTTCTAATCTACTGTTTCATCTTTTTCCAACGATAAACAGAGTTTACCACAAGATCAGCTTAAGCTGAGTTAAGCGTATTTATGAGCATGCGCTCCTTTCTTTAAATACGTGGTTCCATAACAAGCGCACTTAGGTGTTAAAAAAGTAATTCTTAAATGTGTCCATACTACTGACAAACCAGGTAAAGAATGCAAGCAGCAAACACTATATTGAAGTACATTATGAAACATTTTCATTGCAGTGAATAATGTAAGAAACTTTGAAAACATAACATCTTGCTTAGTCTATTTAATTCAACCTGCGACATTAAAACGCTACACCATGAGTGTTGAAAAGAACAAAGTACAATCTTATTTCATATTGACAGTCACAGTAACATTCGTTCAAACACGTAAACAAGCGGGCTTCGGTTATTACAAAACGAATTCATGAACGCATTCATAATAGGCCTACTAGCAACGTAGCAAAAACCCTGTTATATTAACCTACATTACGAAACATTTTCATTGCAGTGAATAACTTATTGCTTTTTCCAGCTATAGAGTTAAACACAAGATCAGCTGCAGCCGAATTAAGCTTATTTAATTGCAGTGATGAACGGAATCTAGCATGCTAGTCAACTACGATTTCATTGACAGATACAACATTATTTCATATTAACAGTCATAATAACATTCGTTCAAACACGTAAACAAGTACACTTCGGTTCTTACAAAACTAATTCATCAATGTATTCATAATACTAGCAACGCAGGAAACACCCTTTTATATTCAACTATGTTATGAAACATTTTCATTGCAGTGAATAACTTATTGCTTTTTCCAGCTATAGAGTTAAACACAAGATCAGCTGCAGCCGAATTAAGCTTATTTAATTGCAGTGATGAACGGAATCTAGCATGCTAGTCAACTACGATTTCATTGACAGATGGAAAGTTATTTTGTAATTACAGTCATAATAAGATTTGTTCGAATACGTAAACAAGCGCACTTCGGTTCTTATAAAACTAATTCATGAATGCATTCACAACACTGGCAACAGCAAACACCCTGTCATATTAAAGTATATAACATATATATATATATATATATGTATATATATATATATATATATATATATATATATATATATATGTGTGTGTGTGTGTGTGTATATAATTCGTTCAAACACGTAAACAAGTAGGCTATTGCTAGCTAGCTAGCCTAGTGATTCAACAAAATATTAGCAAGCTGGCTAGCTAGCGCCGCATTAGCTACCCAGCAATATGAAAACGCTACACGACGAGTACTAAAAAGAACAAAGCACAACCATATTTCATATTAACAGTCATAATAAGATCGTTCAAACACGTAAACAAGCACATTTGGACTTACTAATCAAGCTAGATAGTAAGGGAGCTAAAACACCACTCGCTATGCGGGACATTAAAACGCTATACAACGAGTATTGAAAAGAACGTTGTAGTCGTTTGTAAAGTGCAGAAATATTAACTTAGCTAGCTTGTTAGATGCGCGCAGAATGTTAATACAACAATGAGAAGATCGGGGTTATTGTGTACGGCATGACGGCAGTTTAACGGCATGACGGCAGTTTACGGCATGCGTGAGCTCTGAGAATTCGACAGCTAAGGAGGGAGATTCAAACTTGGCAGTGCGCGCCTGTTAGACTTCGTCCATTAAAAATATAGTTTTTCCACCTAATTCTCCATCTAAATCGTTATTCTCCAACCAGAATACAAATACACAAATCTCATCGTGGAGCAACTTGAGAGATTTATCGACGATTGCTTTTCGCAGTGTGTCATGGAAGACACTTGCCTGCCAACAGAAAACACTAACCCGGCGAAGAGGAAAAAAACCGACTCCTCTACCAGTACGGACGATCTCACCACCACCGGAATCGAGGTCAGTATACTCGCCTCCATTAATAAAAAACTTTATATCCTTGGCGTGCTGCATCAAGAAATAAAAGAGCTGCACGCAAGTTCACCCACCACCAGGTTGAGATTCTCCAAAAACACAACCCAGAACTCCAAACTACGACGAAAACCCTTACAAACCAGATGAACTTTGTTTTGAAAGAGAATAAGGCTATGAAAGAAACCATCCTGGATTTACAAACTAGAAGTATGCGAGACAATCTGATACTCTCGAATTCCAGAAAGCATACCAGACAACCCGGAAGCCCTCATTAAAGATTTTATGCGGCGTGATCTAAAAATTCCACCAGAGACTGTGGACAACATAACTTTTCACCGCGTTCACCGCCTCGGCGCACGCACAAACAAAGGTCCCCGCGCTATCATTGCAAACTTCGAACACTTCCAGCAAAAAGAACTGGTGAAACACAATGGGAAGGAACTGAGGGGCACCAAATTCGGCCTCAACGACCAGTTCCCTTGGGAAATAAACGAGCACCGCAAAATATTATGGCCAATTCTTAAACATAAGCACAGGGAACAGGGCAAGCGGACTTCCCTTGTTGTGGACAAACTCTACATCGATGGACATCTATTTCGAGACAGTAACACCACACCCTGGCTTCTCTGATACATTATACCAACCCCATCTCTACCCCATTATACCAACAATGCCGGCTGCTAACAATTAACCCTCCTACTGCTGTATAACTAATTCCACTGTCTTGACAACCTCAACACCAACACTCACACCCTCTACCTTACTTACTTATTCACTCTCTCTCACACACACACACACTACCTACACACATCATATATACATATATATATATATGTATATATATATATATATATATATATATATATATATATATATATATTTCTCCCTCTCTATGTTCTATTCTATCTCATTGTTATCTGTTTGTCTTTGTCTCTCTTTCTGTATTTCTCTGCGTCTGTGTGTCTATCTTTGTTTAGAAAATTGGGAGAGAAGGGAAACTGGGAGAAAATGGGGATATGCAATTAACCTCTTAATTGGGATGACACTGTATTATGATGTAAGCAGGATGATTATGGCAAAGTCGCTTCTCTATGATGTTATTCATTTCACTGTTAACGGATCGTTATTACTGCAGGTATCTCATTTTTTGCTAAATGTGGTATTGCAAACAAACACCAGCCCACTACTAATTTCACAATCATATCTACTCTTCCTATTATATATAATACACACAATACTACATAACACTCAGCTTTAAAACTGACTTCAATCCTAATAAAACATGTCGCTCAAATTCATAACCTGGAATATCCGTGGGATTTCCTCACAGGCGAAGAAAGTTAAAATTCTCAACCACCTAATCAAATTACAGGCTGACATATGCTTACTACAAGAAACTCATATAACAGCAGCTGAATCTCAAAAGTTAAAAACCCCACATTTCAATCAAGTATTCTCATCAACCCATAACTCAAAGAAAAGAGGCGTATCAATTTTAATAAACAAAAGAATACCATTAATTCATAAAACCACCATTACTGATCCTGAAGGGCGATATGTCATCATCAACGCTTCCATTAACAGCAACAATATCACCATAGCAAACATATACGGCCCCAATACTGACGATCCCACTTTCTTCCACACATTTTTCTCTTCACTGAATGAAACCCCAAATTCAACAATAATAATTGGAGGTGATTTCAACACTGTCATCAACACCAACCTAGATAGGTCTAGCATATCAGGTAATTCTAGAAATTGGCACTCCACCGAAACACTTAAGCAGTATATGAAAGATTTCGGCCTTGGTGATAGTTGGCGATTAAAAAACCCTTCAACCAGAGAATACATGTACTTCTCACCGGTTCACCAGTCATTCTCTCGCATAGACTTTTTTCTTACCAGTAATTCAATTATATCTGATATTTCAGACTTTCACACCCACCCCATCATAATTAGCGATCATGCCCCTGTATCCTTCAATCTAAACACTAAACAATTTAAACAACCCTCACCCAGATGGCGTTTCAATATCTCGCTGCTTAAAGATCCTGATTTTAACACTTTCTTCAGAGAAGAATGGACATCCTTCATGGAAATAAACGATTCCCCGGATATCTCACCCTCATTACTGTGGGAAACTGCTAAAGTAGTATTGAGAGGAAAAATCATATCATACTCATCACACAAGAAGAAAAAGGAAAATGAGATTGAAAAGAAATTGGAACAAAAACTCAGAGAATTAAATGTCAAGTATGCTAATAATCCCACGGAACAACTTCTGAATGAATTAACAACCAATTTTCAATTGAACACTATTATAAACAAGAAAAACCAATTCACACTGCAAAGACTAAGACATGACAATTTTGAATACAGCAACAAATCTGGTAAATATCTGGCAAACCAATTAAAACGAGCCAAAGACAAATCCATTATCCCGGTCATAAAGAACTCAGCAGGGGAAACCATGCAAACACCTACAGATATAAATAATACATTTCGGGAATTTTACATTAAATTATACACCTCAGATCATGAACCAAAATTGACAGACATCCACTCCTTCCTCAATAGTACTGACCTTCCTCAGCTTAACAAGGAAACAGCAAATGAACTAGATGCACCATTAACATTGGAAGAATTCTATAACGCCCTCAACCAGATACCAAATAATAAAGCACCAGGACCTGACGGTTTCCCTGCTGAGTTCTTTAAGCACTTCTGGCACACAATCTCCCCACTTTTCTTTAGAATGACTATTGATATTAAACAAAACTCAAAAATCACACCACATATGAACACAGCACTCCTCTCAGTACTACTGAAGCCCAACCCTATGTTCTAGCTACCGCCCCCTATCACTCATCAATACCGACCTCAAAATTATCAGTAAAGCGCTAGCCATCAGAATTGAAAGAGTAACCCCATCACTAATCCACTCAGACCAAACCGGATTTATCAAAGGAAGAGATTCATCAAATAACATGCGCAGACTATTCAATTTAATCAATATATCCCAAAAAAGTAAAACAAAAACACTACTTGTTTCATTAGATGCGGAAAAGGCATTTGATGAAGTATACCGGACATTTCTATTCAAAACACTTCAGAAGTTTGGATTCGGGGAATCGTTTATTCAATGGATAAAAACACTGTATAACTCACCGATGGCCACAGTTTCTACTAACGGACTAACATCACAGAGTTTCATGCTACACAGAGGGACCAGGCAAGGATGTCCACTCTCACCATCACTTTTCGCCCTGTTCATTGAACCTCTAGCTGCTGCAGTACGCCAAAATAACAACATCAAAGGAATTCAAACCCTCAACACACACCACAAACTCAGCCTTTACGCAGACAACATACTGCTTTGCCTCCAAGACCCATCAAATTCCCTGCAAGAAGCCATGAAGCTTATCAATTTATTTTCTGAAATATCAGACTACACTGTAAACTGGACAAAATCAACAATTTTACCCATCTGTGGTGTTGACTCATACGCTACAGCGAAAAACACGCCCCTCACCTCCTCAGGTAATATTAAATATCTAGGCATAAATATCTCCGCCAAGCTGTCAGAGTTGTTTCGCCTTAATTTCACTCCACTATTAAAATCAATAGAAAATGACTTAAACCGCTGGACAAATTTACCACTCTCTCTAAATGGCAGAATAGCAACTGTAAAAATGACCATACTACCTAAAGTGAACTACCTCTTCAAAATGACTCCAACTCAACCCACTACTAACTGGTTTAATTCACTCAACTCCATGACAACTAAATTCTACTGGAAAAATAAACCACCCCGGATTAAACTAGCAACTTTACAGAAACACAAATCTCAAGGAGGACTGGAAGCAACAAACTTCTACTATTATTACCTGGCTAATCAACTACAGTATATCTCAAAGTGGATTCATCCCAACCAACAGAATAACCCATGGATTGAAATAGAACAGTCAGAATGCAAAGAAATTTCAATCTCTGACTTGCCATTCCTTAGCACTTCCATAAAACGCCACGATTGCTTCAAAAAAACCGTAATCTCAACAACCCTGACAGCTAGGTGGAAAATTAATAAAATCTTTAAATTCACAGTGTCACCATGTAAATACACCCCAATATGGCACAACCCTGACTTTACACTCAACAAATCACCACTCCACTCCACCACTTGGAAACAAAGAGGTATCACACAGCTTCAACACATCTTTCAGAATAACACCTTCATCACTTTCCAGGACCTGGTGCAAAAGTGTAACATAGGGGAAGAGCAATACTTTCAGTACTTACAATTAAAATCCATTCTAAAATCCAAAATTAATAAAACTAACAACAACCTACATCCACAGTATGTCACCTGTCTGTCTGCATGTTTGTTCGTTTGCCTGTCCACCTGTCTCCTCTGTACACAAGTATGTGGACTTATCAAATAAAATTTATAAAAAGAAACAAGAGAAAAAAAAGAGAGAAAAGTACGATGTGACTCCCGTGTTGGAGGGGTGGTGGCGGGCTTAAAAAAAAAAAACAATGAGAAGATTATAGACACAACGATGACAAAATAATTACCATCCTACAATGCTAGCATGCTACAATACGCTAGCTGGCTAAATCGCTAAGCCGTTGATATTACGAATTGCAAGGCGTATTGAGGAGAAGGATGTAATCGTTTCTAGAGTGCAGAAACATTTACTTAGCTAGCTTGCTAGATGCGCGTAGAATATTAATACAACAATGAGATGATTATAGACACAATGATGACAACATATTCACCGTCATACGATGCTAGCATGCTACAATACGCTAAGATGGTGATATTACGAATTGCAAGGCGTATTGAGAAGATTGTACTCGTTTCTAAAGAGCAGAAGCATTAACTTAGCTAGCTTGTTAGATGCGTGCAGAATGTTAATACAATAATGAGATCATTATACACACAAGGATGACAACATATTCACCGTCATACGATGCTAGCATGCTACACTACGCTAGCTGGCTAAGTCAGTGATATTACTAATGTATTGAGGAGAAGAATGTAATCGTTTCTGAAGTGCAGACACATTAACTTAGCTAGCTTGCTAGATGCGCGCAGAATGTTAATACAACGAGACGATTTTAGACACAAGGATGACAACATATTCACCGTCATGCGATGCTAGCATGCTACAATACGCTAGCTGGCTATGTCGAATTGCAATGCGTATTTAAATGGAGAATGTAAACGTTTCTAAGTAGTTAGCTAGTGTGTATTAATATTTGTTAGAAGAATGGCAATACAGTGATCGTTCATTTCACCTTTCTATCAAGACAACAGTACTAAGAAAAATGCAATCGTTTACACATTAGTTAGCTACAAGGTAGCGCAATGAGTCGCTAAGCCGGCGATATTACAAATTGCAACGTGTATTGAGGACAGGAAAAAATTGTTTGTAAAATGCATTGACGTTAACTTCAGTACTTACCTCATTTGAAGACCGAACTTGAGATTCGTAGCATAGTAAGGCTAAATTTTATGAGGTGCCTGTGTGGTTGTTTGCTCCGCCATCTTGTTTGTTCCAGTCTTGTATGAGTTTATTCTCCTCAAAACACACATTGGCGCCTCTCCTGGAAGACTGCAGTACTGCAAGTCCTGCCTTAGACTCCCATTATATTTCGAGATCATATTTTGTAAATTTTTTTATACAGGGGGGGCTTCGCCGTCCACATCTGCAAACTTTATGACAGAATTGCATACACATATGCCACAAACCTACCAAGTTTGGTGTGAATAGCTGTTACCATTTAGGAGTTATAGCTGTGGGGAAAATGTGTTTTCATCATTTTCTGGCTCAAGTAGGGTTTATACCCAGGTAACGTTCTAAATTATAGCAGATATCCAAAAACCCTGTGCAATTTGATTAATACACCCTTTGAGCTACGTCCAGGACAAGATTTCATATTCCCCAGAGTTATGACCTAGGAGGCTTATCGCTTAGCAAAAACCCCTAAAAAAAGGTTTTTTTTGTAAATATCGGGGTGGGGGGGCCTTTGGCCCCTCCAAAAAGTTTCCATGCACAAGTTCATGTAATAACAGACACATATCAAATTTAGTGTAAATCAGACTTTTATTTTTTTATATGTTTGGCCTGCCAGAAAAACAGGAAAAAAAAAACTAAAAACAGAACAAAAACAATATGCTTCCCAGCCCTGTGGGTTTGGAAGCATAAAAAACATACAGAAAACAAGATGCTTCCCAGCCCACAACAGAATGAAAACAATATACTTCCCAGCCCTGTGGGCTTGGAAGCATAAAAACAGAACGAAAACAAGATGCTTCCCAGCACATGCTGGGCTTGGAAGCATAAAAACAGAACAAACACAATATGCTTCCCAGCCCTGTGGCCCTGTGACCAAATTGCCAATATGCATCTACACAGCGACTCAACTTTCGGAAAACCTGTTCAGGAAACCTAAAGCCGATGCTAAACCTTAAAACTTACCTCAAAATGGTGCTTTTGCCGCAGGTCTGCCATAGCTGTGTCAGTCGCTTGTGTGACTCATGATCTTTGGAATAGAACGAACAGAACGAAAACAATATGCTTCCCAGTCCTGTGGGCTTGGAAGCATAAAAAACTAAAAAAAAAAAAAAAAAAAAAACAGAACAAAAACAATATGCTTCCCAGCCCTGTGGGCTTGGAAGCATAAAAACAGAACAAAAATAAGATGCTTCCCAGCCCTGTGGGCTTGAAAGCATAAAAAACTAAAAAAAAAAAACATAACGAAAACAAGATGCTTCCCAGCCCTGTGGGCTTGGAAGCATTAAAAATACAACGAAAACAATATGCTTCCCAGTGGAGGTGTGAAACTTCACTGGTCTCATGATTTGATTCGATTACAATTCAAAGGGTAGCGATTCGATTACAAAAAGATTCTCGATGCATCATGATGCATCTTTTCCTCCATGTTTTTTTCTTAATACAAGAATACAAGCCCTTAGATTTGAACTGTTTTTAGTTTTCAACTTTTTGTTTAACAGCTGTTTTCAAAAATCATATCAAGTCATACAACATAAAAATCTTTTTCAAGTAAAATTACCACAAGGTATATGTAAACAGTAACACAAAACATTTTTGTTTTTAGTGCATTGTAAATTAGCGGTTATGGTTATTTGTTTTTCAGTTGAATAATATTTAAAGTTCAAGAAAATCCACTGTTTAAAAGATAAGTTTTTTTCCAACTTTTTCACTACGTTCACACCGGTGTGGTTTGCCGCTTAGCGTACGCTAAAACCGATGCAATTACAACGCTAGATTGAAAAAAAATTCTAACTAATTTTAGTTTTGAGGAAACAGCGATTTAACAGTAAAATATAGCAAATGCTAATTGAAAACCATGAGAAGCTTAATAACGCAATCAGCTAGAGTTTCCTCTAGTCATTACAATATTAATAATTCATTGATTATATTTTCCCTAAACAAGAAATATAGTTAAATGTGCAGGGCGAGACATGCTGAAAAAGGTTCATAACAATATAAGGATTAGGAATTATTTGTTTAAAACAGGTAGGCTATAGCAGAGAACGGGAGAGTTCGCTCTGTAGGTAAATTTTAATCCTTGGTTTTGTGATAGAAATAGTCTCGCCCCCTGATTTACTGAGGTAGGTGCAAACCAGGTAGATTTAAAAATAATTTTTATGTGTGCGCCTAACTTAAAACATGGTTTCACTGGGCGGTATAGTGTCATCAAATAAGCTGTTTTTCCTTTAAATCAGGCGCAAGGAGCTAATATAATAATTAGAATAAAGCCATCCTTCATTTAAATCACGATGCCGGCTCAATATCGTGATGTCTGTTAGCCATCAGCCAGCCCTAGTTCCTAGAACTAGTCCATGGCTCTAATCGCACCGGTTTTAGCATACGCGCTAAACGGCTAATCACACTGGTGTGACCGTAGGCGCGAAAAGGTTAATTACAGTTTTTAAGAATCGATTATTTTCTTTTTCTGCATCGATGCAGAATCTTTCACTTTCACATCGCGATGCATTGTAATAACGATTATTTTCCCCAGCTCTACACAATCATAAAAAAGCCTGTTGTCAGAGTTGAATTGCTCAGCAACTCTGCAGTGCTTACCCAGGGCCAGACCTAGACCAATGCTGGCGGCATGAGAGAACAAACACACACCAGCATCGCTCCAACTGAAATCAACCCAGAATAAGAGAAACTTTATTAACACATGCACACTCTTTTATACACGCAGGTCACATGTTAAACTCAGTGCAACTCATTGGCTGTTATCATTTGTCCATCATACAGTACCTGCATTTACTCATTAAGTTTGCCTATGTGATAATACAAAAATAAAGATCTACTTTTACAATTGAGAGCACACTTATTTTAGATATGTCAACACGGCCCAGTGGGCTTGGAAGCATAATAACTAGAGGTCACAAGCCAATGCTTCCAAGCCCCAAAGTTGTAAAACAATACATAACAATAAAAGTTTTTTTCTGCACAGTATGATTCCATAATTGCATTAACAACTTGAGTGCTTTCAAAACACATTAAACAGCACAATTCAATGACATACATTTGTTTAATCACAGCTATGTCCTGTGTTATAGTTACACAAATTTAAATATTGTGTAATAATAGTCATCTTGTTGCAACAGCAAGTTACGTGCAGATTCTGCATAAGGAGGGTTGTTGTTACATGACACACAGACTACTTCCTTCCAATTCATTTTACCATATTAAATGAGGTACGCTTTGTTTTAAGGTTTGAGAAGTAAAATCTATTTAAACATATTAGCAAGCTAGCTAGCAACCTAGCATCGCTTTCATATACTAAACTACGCTACAGAGGGCACGCCAGTTAGAGTGAATAAAGCAAAAAGAGTGGAACAACCTGCTTACATCATGAATATCAGGTTACGTAGACTCTTAAGTCAAAACCATGGTGGGTTTGGAAGCATAAAAAAAAACAGAACGAACACAATATGCTTCCCAGCCCATGGGCTTGGAAGCATAAAAAACTGAACGAAAACAATATGCTTCCCAGCCCACCAAAAAAAAAAAAAACAGAACGAAAATAATATGCTTCCCAGCCCATGGTGGGCTTGGAGGTATAAACAAAGAATGAAAATGATATGCTTCCCAGTCCAGTGGGCTTGGAAGCATAAAAACAACAACAACAACAAAAAAAAAACAGAACAAAAACAATATGCTTCCAAGCCTATGGTGGGCTTGGAAGCATAAAAAACAGAACGAAAATAATATGCTTCCCAGCCCATGGTGCACTTGTAAGCATAAAAAGGGGAGATGTACTGTATATGGTTAGTTTATGAAAACAGCAGGATCATGGGCCTTTTTGCTGCCTTTCCTGTGTATTTTATCTTACACACTAGATGGCAGTGTTGTGCTTTACTGAAAACGTTGCTGCTGGTGTGAGCTCTGGAATGTAACGTGCAGTTATCCTTTAACTGAATTTATGGGAGGAGGAAGGGTACCAAGACTATTTTCTCTAAAAAATATGTCTCCTTTATTGTTGTTCAAGCTGAACATCTTGATGGATCTTGAAAATAAAGTTTCAAAATCCCTTGTTTTTATCTTTAAATTGATCAACAAAAGATATTATTTGCATAAAACATAACATGTACAGTAAATTTACATTTACATTTATTTATTTAGCAGACGCTTTTATCTAAAGCGACTTACAAAAGTGCATACAGCAAGTGTAGCGACAGTACGGGGACAGGATGTGTACAGTTCCACAATGAGACAGTTCTCAGCTGAGAGCAAGGTCTATTTGAGGACACAGTACTATTAGATTTGTACAATTACAGCCTATAGGGCAACTAATACGATACACCTTCAAACGGCAGACTTCAACAACTTCAAACGGCGCAATGAGCGTCAGGGTAAAGGCAGCAACAAGAAATTTAAAAAGCACAATTTAGAAAGCACTGCAATTTACAACAGCACTGATGGGGGGGGGTGGGTTCTGGGTCAATTGTGTGCTGGGTCAGTCCAGGTAGAGTCTGAAGAGGTGCGTCTTCAGGCCCCGTCTGAAGGAATGGGGTGAAGAAGCTGTCCGTAGCGAGACAGGGAGTTCGTTCCACTGCTGGGGAGCGATGTAGGTGAAACGCCGATGTCTGGCAGAACGAGCACTTCCTGCCTTGACCATGCAAGGAGCGAGGCGTCCAGTTGCTGCCGAGCGCAGGGGTCGAGCTGGTGTGTAGGGCTGGATGAGTTCTTGGAGGTAGGCAGGGGCTGTCCTGTTGATTGCAGAGAAGGCAAGGGTCAGGGTCTTGAATCTGATCCTGGCAGCGACAGGAAGCCAGTGGAGGGATTTGAGCAGGGGAGTGACATGGGAGAATTTGGGGAGGTTGAAGATCAGTCGGGAAGCTGCATTCTGGATGAGCTGGAGAGGCTGGGTGGTGCAGGCTGGGAGGCCTGCGAGGAGAGCGTTGCAGTAGTCCAGTCGAGGAAGAACTGTGGCCTGGATAAGGAGCTGCGTCGCGTATGTTGTCAGGAAAGGACGAATCCTCCTGATGTTGTGGAGGAGGAATCGGCAGGCCCGTGACATGCGAGTGTAACGTGGGTAGGCTGTCCTCTTACTTTACGTGGCGTAGATAATTGGGGGTGTGGTAGCTTACGCGTAGCCACTTAGTTTTCCTTATTTAAGCTGCGTATAGCTGCCTGTTGAGTGACCTTGCTTCTGCTTCCGGATCTGTGCATCTCCCGTTTCCTGTCTGTGCAGTGGTGTTGGATCTCACGCTGTCAGCTGTCCTGTGTCCTGTGCTTGCCTACTGAGGTAATCTTTACCCTATCGGGTGTATAGAGTATCAGTCAGCCAGTGCTGGAGCCATAGTTTGCCTCTGTCTGCGAGCTCTTGGGAGTAGTGTCTCCTGCTGTGTTTAGCCGAGGTTTTTCCCTCCTGTAACGCTAGTTGCTGTTTTGCCTCTATAGTTCCGCCTCAGCGGAGAGGGTTAGGTTAGACTGCGGGAACTCTTAGTGTCTTATGTGTGTGGCGGCATGTTTCTACCCGCAATCCAACGCAAACCAACGGGTCGTAGGTGGGTTTAACCGCTTGTTTTATAACGATTTTAGTATAGTGGGCAAGGAGCCGTTTGGTGGGGCGGTTAGCATATTCGTATTCCTCTTCACTGTGTGTCTTAATGCTAACTGCACTTTATCACGTAGGCACGCGTTTGCGGTTTGAGAGTGAATGAGAGAGCACTTGGGTGAGTATTTTTCACATGCGGGTATCCCTAGTGGTGAGTATACTTCCCCCCAACCAGCTCTTAGCCCAATTTTAATAGCATAGTATTTTTACATATTTAAACTGTGTAATGATAGAATGTATTTAAATAAATTGACTTTTCTTAACTTTAATAAATGTATTGTGCTTCCCAGAATCACGTCTCTGTCTTATCCTTATAGAAGAACCGGAGGGAACCCTTCTCTTGTAGCGCAGGTGTATATTTGGGGTTTACATACCTAAACTATTTCCTTGGGCGAAATTCCCAAGGTGGCGTAGTTGAGCTTTGCCTGTGCCCCACACCTCATGGTTACACGAGCAATGTACTCCTTGAAGTCCAGGTTACTGTCAAGGATGACGCCCAAGCTCTTTGCTGACTGAGAGGATGGTATTGTGGTGCCATCGACGGTGATGGAGAGGTCATGCAGGGGGGAAGGGCCGGCTGGGATGAAGAGCAGTTCCGTTTTACTGAGGTTCAGCTTCAGATGGTGGGATGTCATCCATTTGGAGATGTCAGCCAGGCATGCAGAGATTCTTTCGTTGACCTGGGAGGTAGAGGGAGGGAAAGAGAAAAAGAGTTGGATGTCATCAGCATAGCAGTGATAGGAGTGATAGGATAAATGCATTGTTATTGCTATACTTATTATTTCATTAAGACTGACAGGAAAGTGGTTGGTATGTCTACCCATTTTTTTCTGGGTTTACTTGTTTCAGAGGCTTATCAAAGGGACCCTTGGATCTGTTCCTTGCTCAATCAGACACCCAGGGATCAGATTAACTAGCCTTTTAAAATTAGAGGCACCCCTCATTATTGTTCTTTCTCAGGGAGTGATAAAGTAGAGCAGTCTTTGCTGAGGTTGAAGTCATGGAGTAGAAGTTTAGAATAGAAAGTCATCAATTCCCTCTTTTTAGGCACTTAAAGAGAAGAGACAAACTATGATGGTGCACTCAATTATGGAGTCATAGGCCTGAGTGAATTTTTCAGTGTGTTGGGATGGAGCTTTGGATATTCCCAACTGAGGCATTCTTAAGGTCAAACAGCAGCTTGCGCAGGCTGTGTGCCTGGGGGAGGATGAGAGGTGGTGTGCAGTGGTGCTCTGTGTGCAAATGTGCCCCTGGACCAATGCGAAACAGCTGACTGTCCTTTGTCTCATTTCAACCAGTGGTTAAGCTCCTGTTGGCTCACAGCTCAGTGTTGTCCTTTCCCCCAGCAGTGGCCTTCCACTCTCTGTCAGTCACTCTGTGGACTCATAACTGTCAGCACCTCCCTCATCACCCTTCAGTTATGATTGGGTTGGCAATTATGTCTTTGTCCACCCCCATTAGAAGCCCATCATCATCAGGATAGGCCCCATCATGTCCCTCTGAGTCTAGGAGCCTGAATGGATTTTTCTCAACACTGCAAAATGGGGCCATAAACACTGCCTTAACTTACTGTTGGTAATTTCACAATCTGGATTTGCTCTGTGCAACACAATTAAGATTGTTACAGTTAAAACATGTTTCAGCAGAGAAAAATAACACATGAAAAAATATGTGCATTGTACCATCTGATTGGACTTCTTAATACTTCAGGGAGGACATTTTGCCATACAGTGGCTTGTGTAATTGCCTTTCTAATGTTCCAAGCTGCCTATGCTAGTCCTAGATCAGTTAGCAGGAGAGTGCACATGTTGTTTGCATGGATGTCCCTAGTCAGAGATCAGTAGCATAAGGGTGAAGTATCTGTACCACCTTCTTCTCTTACCCTCTTTCTTGTGTGGGCACCTGTGTTCTTTATTTCCAGCTTCATTTCCCTCTTTGCTCCCCTCTCAGAGAAGTTTGTTTTGTAAGCCTACCAGTTCTGTCACATTTCCAGGCTGACACTCTCAACTCTTGGCATCATGCTAAAGCAGCAACACCCCATTAACTGGAATGTCACACTGTGGTCACCTGCTCCTCTATTGTCAGTGGAGCATGAAACTGACAGACATCTCTTTGTGACATGAACTTTCTTGTTTCTATCAGGCTTCCAAGAAGGAAATGCTTTCCATACATTAAGTAAATGTTTTGCAATTCATAAATCTGAACAGACAGATGCTTCATTTGGAGGATCTAGTGGAGTATACCTTGTAATTTACTGTACCAAGATGTTGTCTTTCATGCTAAATCTCTCCTTTCTTTGTCGATGGCTGTTGCATGCAATTACCCTTGTTTCAAAACAAACTTATGGTCTACAGTCTATTTTTTTCACCAAACCAGTGGTACATAGCTCACTTCTTTTATCAGTGCTTGAAAAAAATCTCAATGCAAGTCTTAGTGTGGCACTTTGTAAATCATTATATGGACGTGTAGCCTGTAAACATCATTATTTGCTGGGGAATTTCTGTTAACTAACAGGTGCTCCAGCTGGAATGGTAAAGAACATCTAAAATGACCACACTATATGTAACTTATAAAACGAAGTAAGAAATTCCATGCCGTGTAAATATGTACTTCGACTTCGAGTTTTCCATTATTTCCTAAATCACTGTCATTTAATTGCACACCAGCTTGGCAGTATTCTTCGGGTTCTTTGGTTTATAATGTAATGGTTTTATTCTGTAAACCAGCTTTATCCGTTTACACACTACATTTTACAGTAATGACTTGAGAGACGCTCCCTTAGCTCACCACTCCTGATAGTTGATGGGATGCTAGAGGACCAAGAAGAGGGGGGTCAAGGCTGCGGCATCAACGTCTTCAGGGAGGGTGAAACACCCACAGTGAAATAATAAGGGGGGAAGATCGGTCGCCACATCGTGTACTGCACACAGCAGTGCAGCCATTGAATTTTTAACGGTGTCGGGGGTACGGGGGGATTCTTACTTGGAAGTGCACGCGTGTCTTTAGACGCCATGTGAGCTGACGCAACTGTCAGAACCTGCTAAGATGCTTGCACAGAGAAAGGTACAACAGCCAGGTACACGGTTTACAAGTTCAAACCTTTCGCGTTGTTCTTCAGAATGAAAATGTGGGTACGCATCGGTATGAATTTAAGTAACGGCGTGCTTAGTAATTAGTTATGGCAGGGGCCATCCGGTGAAGATACACTGACACTATCATCATTGTTGGCCTGGTTGAGAGTGTCTGTCACAAAATGGGAGATTCGCCACGTGAACCACGACCAATTCCAGCATAATGTCATGGGAACCGAGTATCTTCCACAAAACATTCCTTGATATCTCAGTAACCAGACACATATGAAAATCCCATTGGAATTCTGCATTATTTTTCATGGAACTTGGCAACTAGCTTCATCCGCTCATTTGGCTGTTTCAAGACTTCCTCCGGACAATTCCGCCTGAATTTTACGATGGATTGCTAGTTGTCTACTACTGTTGGTAGTGTACCGTACTGACATCGATCGGTCCTCCTCAAATTTGTTATCGATGATATCACACAGGGGCTCAATATCTCTTGTAGTTAGCCAGGTAACTATTTGCAGGCTAATATGCGTCTATTCAGCTAGTTAGGTAACTAAGCGTGCTTGCTTGTTTGTCATAGAAGCTAACCCACTCAACTACGAAATGAAACTAAACGAAACGAAAGTGATTTTCAGCGACCTTTTCTTAATGGAGGCAATCACTTGTTTAATTTCCTAACATTAAATCTTCTTTCCGACCAATATGTAGCTGCCTAATTAGCCAACTACATATTGGTCGGAAAGAATCGAGTGATCGACGTCTTCGAAGCTGGGACCAGCCACTGTAGCAAATTGTGTATTAACTAGGTGCCTTGTCAAACAGATCTCTAGTGGCTGTAAATGAAATGCTTTGTTTGTTGTCAAGGAAGCACTGAGCTCACAATGAACCCGCGTCATCTGGCAGAACACGGTAGTACGTAGTAAACAGGGTAGATAAGTAGGTATGTCTACACACCTGTGACAAGTAGCTAGCTTGCAACGGTGACGCGAGACTAAACGTGCTGCACATCTCAGGCAAAACTGTCATTTAAATAGGCACGATCCTTCGAAAATGCGCGATCTGTCGAAAATATTGGCAGAGTGTTGTATAATGTATTTATCTACTGTTCGAATATGCGTCCCGTTACCTAACTGCAGCATGTTTAATATAGGCTCAGACTGGACTATGTGAGTGCGCTTATATAAATGCTGAAAGTAGCTGCATACCTTGCTTTATAATTTATTAGTAGAAGCCTGCATAATTGCTTGGTGTAGCCACGTTACAACAGACGAAAGTAGTTAGCTAACCATCAAGTGAACTAATTGTGTTATGTTTGGATTGAGAGTGTGGGGAGACTTTACATTTATGGAATGTAATCATGAAGACAGCTAGCTAGCCATGCCATTTTTCGGAGTTCGTTTTTGGACTTGTTTAGGGGGCTCTGCTCTGCTCTGGCCGATTTATTGCAGTTTATGTTTTTTTTCCCCAGACTTCATTCTTCTGATTGGAGCATGTTGCTCCATTCATTTAAAACATTTTCATTTCTGAAAACAAACAGGCAGAAATTAGATAATTAAGAAATGGGTGAAACGTAACAACTGGACAGTGTTTCCATACGACTGTTTTGACACTGAACCATGACTGCTCCGGCTGTTCTGCCGCTGTTGGGCCGGAGGATACCGACCCTGGCACCTGGTGCCTCATCATTCCCACACCACAGAGCCACGTTGCGGCTATCCAAAAAGTTTATCCTCCTCCTCATCCTTAGTGCCTTCATTACCCTGTGCTTTGGAGCGTTTTTCTTCCTACCCGACAACTCCAAGCACAAGCGCTTCGATTTGGGCCAGGAGGACGTGCTGATACCGCATATCAACTCCAACAAGGAGGGAAAACAGCCCGGAGGACAGATCATCCACGGCCAGAGCGGCCACGATGAGCACCACCACAGGTAAAGCTAGGTGCTGCTTCGTTTTGTCCTCTTGCGTTTGCACGAAACTATCTTTTCCTTTTGATAGACTCCCATAATCCCGTTAATGCATGATTGCAGTATAGGGGTGCTTGGTGAATGCCATCTCAGACATTAGTTTGAATTAGGGTGACCATACATCCTCTTTTTCCCGCATTTTTTAGGTCCCAAAAAGGACGTATGGTCACCCTAGTTTGAATGCTATTGTAGAAGAGGCAGTAGTTATAATGAGGCCTGTAATGTTAGCCCTATAGCGGCTTATTTTTAGTTTTTGTTTCGTGGTCTTTTATAAATGTTAGGCTGAAGATGCATTAGCCCTGAAGACACATACTGTGACTGTTTGTTAATATGTGCAGTGTAGGTGCGATGCCTGGGCTACTTGTAGAGAGTTGCCTATGATGCTCTGTCCAGGTGTTGTCAGGTGTAGCACTATCACTAGCACTGCGGAGCTAATGGATAACCCCTGTCTGATCGTTCAACGTCATCCCTCCTTCAGAGGGCGTGCTGTCAGCGTTTTCACTTCTTCAGTCATAGTCATAGTTGCCATGTTTTCACCTGGAATGGATAAGTAATGTATTTCTTTTAAAGTCCTGATGTTTTGGCGTTAAAGTATCTTAAAATGATGAACCCCAGTGTCTGATGGGAAACTTGTGGGGAGAGTGGCAGAGGCAAGTGGAGACCTCAGTTACCCTCTGTTTTTATTCAGAAATGTCAATATTTAGCATCATGGTGGCAAAGTCTGAAATGGCCAGTCTGCACCTCAAACAGCAGAGCTATTTCCTCCCAAACATGTAAATGAGCGCAGACCGCTTGGGGGTGAATTTTTAAGGCCTCTGATGGAAAATATGCTGTTTTTCCCCACCCCTGAGAGTTTTGTGCCTGAGTACCAAGTCACGGGGCCTCTCTGATGCTGGTCTTCATTCCATGGGCTAAGAACTGACAATTTCACTGCCTCCAGCTGCAGAGCAGAGGACCGAGGCCAGTACAAGGTGTGGGTGTTGCCTGGGGGCTCGCTCAGAGGGAGGGGCTGCCCGCTGGCGCTCTGGGTGTAGCATGTGTGCCTAATTTCGCTGTGTCAGGACTCCAGAGATAGTGGACAGAGCCAGGCTCCATATCCCTGGTCCTGATCCAGCAGGCCTTCCCAGCTTTCAGCTTCCCCCACCCCCTCTCAGAGCTTCAGTCAGAAGGAAGATTCATGGCTGCGCAGTTTTTCAGTACAAAGAATGAGCAGGCAGTAGCAGATGTTGCCATCATCAATGGCTGAGAAAACAATGCAGCACTTAGACAGACATAGAGTAGACCTGCAGACAGTGGCCCTGACCAGGGTTGAGTAGCCTTACAGTAGCCCTATAGGCACTGTGCACCAGGGCTGAGATGTTACAACCTCACAGCATTGCACCAGTTCTCCATTATTAAAGATGTTGGTGAAGGGGGAAGAGCAAGAGAAGCTTGTTCAAATTCATGTGTATTAAAATACCATGAAATACTTGTGCTCCGTCTCTCTCTGCCTACACATGAAAGGCACACCATCACAAGACCAACAGAGGACACTGCAGACCTACATAGACTATGTACACCTTGCACATGTAGATATACATTATATACACAGAATACAGTCCACAATAACATTACATATTATACAATGACAAAGTGCAGTGCATATGGTTGCGTCAGATGTTCAGCAATTGTGTGGGAAGAAACGGTTACTGAGACGGCTGGTACGTGATTTGATGCTCCAGTAACGTTTTTTAGATGGAAGGAGCGATTTTTGCTGCTGCCATTACAGTCCTTTGTAGTAGTCTGCAGTCATGAGCAGTCAGGTTGCCGAACCACACTGTCAGTACACTCTCTGTGGTACAGCGATAAAAGTTCACAAGAGCTTTGGTACTTATGCCAAAACTCTTGAGACACCTCAGAAAGTGCAGTCTCTGCTGTGCTTTTTTGAGGTTGCAATTAGTGTTAAGACACCATGTGAGGGTGTCTAAGATGTGTATGCCAAGAAATCTAAAACTATCAACAATTTCACCAGATGACCCATTGATGGAAATATGAATGTGATTACCTCTGATCTTTCAACAATGATTTATTTTGTCTTATTGACATTTAGAAAGAGGTTGTTATCATGGCACCGTATGGTTAGCTCTTCCACTTCCCTTCTATAGGCCCTCTCATCACTGTCGCTTATTAGGCTAATCACTGTGGTGTCATCTGTGAATTTTATGATGCTGCTGTTGTCATATTTGGCAGCACAGTTGTGTGTAAACAGACTGTACAATAGGGGACTGAGGTAACAGCCCTGAGGCATGCAAGTCCTTAGAACTAATGTAGACGAGTGTGTTTTGCCTATTATCACAGTCTGGGGCCTGCCTGTCAGAAAATCAAGTAGCCTTTTACAGATAGAGTTGCCCAGACCAAGACCTCTGAGTTTCAACACCAGCTTGGATGGTACAATTGTCTTAAAAGCAGAGCTATAATTGATAAACAACATTCTGACATTTTTATTTTCAAGGTGTACTAAAGCAGTATGCAGAGCAAGTGAGATACCGTCATCTGCAGATCTATTAGAACAGTAGGCAAACTGTAAATGGGTCAAGGGTAGCAGGAATGGTGTGTGTGTGTGTGTGTGTGTGTGTGTGTGTGTGTGTGTGTGTGTGTGCGTGTGTGTGTATGTATGTGAATGTGTGTGAGATGATTACTTGTTGGAGCCTGTGTAAAAAGGCGGCATTATCCACCAGGAGTGAACAGTAATAGCATTTGTCACAAGGTGCTGGAAGCAGGTCAGGTTGGGAAACATTCCTGCCTTCTGCAGCACAAAGGGGGTTGGTTGGTACCCCCAAGATGAAAAATAAAGGATTTGGGATAATTAGGGCTTGGGTTGTATTTGTCCAACCCGTGAGGTTGGAGAGATTCAGGCTTATGGCTATTGAGAACTGAAGGCCTCTCAAATTTTACTCAGTTGGACTCATTCATTTACCTCAGTCTGTGACACACAGCACAGCCATTTTAGACGAAAAAAATTCCCAATTTTTCCTTTGTGTTCTTTGTGTGTATGTTTTTTAAAAGGGTACACACCACGTTCATCATAGTAGATCCAGTTTCTGAGGCCATCATAGCAGTCTTAGGTGTTTCTTGCCCTTCTTCACAATAAACATGTTACATGGACAGTCTGGAAAAATCGTTTGTGTCAGGGCTCCCCCGTGGAGTGTGAGGGGCTCTTACAAGTGTGACAGGTTTGTATAGGCCTGTCTCAGTCCACGGGCATGGATCATTCAAACTATTCCACTCTTTGGTACAGGCAGAAAACTGTGAGCATTGCCTTCTCTTAGAGGGGATTAATGGGTGTTTGGGTTGCCCACGAAGGCCCTACTTTTCTGGAGTGGTGAGGAGGGACAATGGGTGTGTGGCACTTTCCATTCAACTGAAATGGAGCTGATGTTCAAGCTGCGCTACAGATCCATTACTGAAACGCTGAATCCAGCGTGTTCATTAATGGATCAGTTCAGTTACAGAATTTGACATTTAAAGAGTCTAAAATGTGCATTGACTTCCCAAAATTTCGCTGCTCTTGTAATTATCAGTTTTTGATTTGGATTGTGTTTTTGCGGTGGATAACATAATGCCGTCTTTCCTGCCGTTTCCCCGTGGCGTGTGGCAACAGCTCACACTCAGCCATGCTTTCGACCAACATCTAGCCTGAGACCTCTGGTTAGTGCAAGCCATGCTGTGGTCTGCTGAAAAAGCACACAGCTTGCTCCCTGGCAGCCATCTCTCATCTATCCTTGATCACCACTGAAGAATGGACCTTTTTGGCCTCCCTCTACACTCTGGCACCAAAAATGAGTCCTCCAGCTGTTGTTCTGTTGTTTTCTTTCAGACTGAAGAATGTAAGGCAGGGCATGTTTGGCCTCCTCCTCATCCCTTCCTCCTGGCCCTCGCAGCACTTGTTGCAGAAGATGTGCCGCTTGTGAGACAGGGCTAGGGTAATTCAGTTGCTATAACAACTCCCAGCAGGGTCTGCTGCTGATGCTGATGCTGGTGGATGGGGAGGGAGTGGCTGTTCTTTGCATGGGAGATGGCAGAGCTGTCCCTGTGCATTAGGATCCCATGGGGACGGATGGGGACCCCATAATCGAAACCTTGGTTGCATTCACAGCTTCTTGTTGGCCACCTGTGCTGTTCAGCCACGAGGAGTTTTTGTTTTGTCCCGGGAGACAGAACTGCAAATGCAGTAAGACACACTTCACTGTGTTCTGCTGACAAAGCGGTCGGTTTATTATGAAATTTTCCAAGACATCAGCTTTGTTCAGGTTATCGGCAACAACCTGTCAGTTCCTTCTCATCTCAATGAACACTTGTGAGTTTGTGAATGTGTAGAGTGCTTGTGCGTTGGGCTAGGAGGGAGAGGATTCTTAAGCAGTTGATGCTCTGCAGCTCTGAGTAAACTCCTGTCCCTGTTCTAATGTGCATTCTGATATCCCGTGCTGCTGACCCCAGTCACAGTTGTTCTGCGTCCTCAGGAAAGGGATACAGCGTGCTGAGGCCATGGCCTAGAATTCCAAACACAGCTTCCGGGAAAAAAGGCCAGGCCCAACACAGCTGTTTTAGCCCTTTCACATAATCCAGTTGGAGCACCATTACAGATGAGCAATCTACTGTACTCTACTGGCACGGCTCCCATAAAGCTCTGCAGGGATTGGCTCATTACTCTTGCTTGGGCATGGCTGACTTTTTGAGTGGTTGCGGAAGCATGACACTTCCCTATGACTAATTTGTGCAGGTTGTGAAGAAGCAAATTGCCAGGAGATAAGTCATCGTAATGTCTGATACTCTCTTCGCTCATCCAATAGTGGGACAGGAAATCACAACAGTATCACCATTGTGATATACTTGTTAAATATAAAATGTTAAGCTTTGACAACTCAATTTTGTATTCAGATGTCCGTTTAGCACAAGATTATTCATAATGCTGCTCCTCCTCCGCTAAAGAGCTTTGTTCAGCTCTGCTCTGAGCAGAGCTTCAAGACCGTCTCTAAACGAGGCTCCCTGCCAATCTGAAAACCTGGACACACAACAACAACACAACAGCAGTTAAAAAGGTGATTATTTTCCCAATTTTAAAGAGTCTTACTGACCTACACGTGTCCAGTGGTCCTTGGCGTGGTGCTGTATGTCTCTTTTAGTCCTTGAACACTTTTAAAAATGAAAGTCTCAGGCCTTTTTTTGTTGGTCGCACCATATGATATTTCATAAAATGATCACCATCGGACAACATTTATGTATTATGATGAAAATAAAAATGAAAATGCATAGGGAGTTTTCCTCAGCAATACAAAACAGTTATGAAATTATGCCAAATAGGTTAATATAAAAGTTGAAAAACTTTGAGTGATTTCAAACAGGCTTTTGACGATCGTACCACATGCTATTTTGACACTTTAAATGTGAAAAAAATGACCAGTACCTAAAAAGTGCAGAAAACTTAAAGTAGTTACATACACTCAGTGACACCTCTTTAATACTGGGCAGGACCCCCCTTTGCCCCCAGAATGGCCTGAATTCTTTGTGGCATGAATTCAACAAGGTGCTGGAAACAATCCTTAGAGATTCTGCTCCATGCTGTCTTGATACATCATGCAGTTGCTGCAATTTGTTAGCTGCACATTCATGCTGCGAATGTCCTGTTCCACCACATCCCAAAGGTGCTCTATTGGATTCAATTCAATTCAATTCAAATTTGTCTGTATAGTGCACAACAAGTTTACAACAAGTTGTCACAAAGCAGCTTTACATTGTTCCCAGGCCTGAGACCCCCTGAGAGCAAGACTAAGGCAACAGTGGCAAGGAAAAACTCTCCAATTAACAGGAAGAAACCTTGAGCAGAACCCGGCTCAGAGGGGGAGCCCAACTGCTTCTGGCCGGCACTGGGCAGATAGAATTACAGAGAAAACTTAAAAGTTGTAAGATGTACTTTATGACATTTAAGATTGATAGACAGTAGTAGTAAGCAACAGAGTAACTATAAAATGTATTCTAGAATGTCCAGTTCTTGGCACGCAGTTGGCTTGATAGACAGGGCAGCGAGGTAGCAGGACTGGAAATCGGGATGTGATTCTTGGGCTACAGCTCCAGGCAGGAGCCCGGAGCAGGGATAGGAAACAAATAGAAAACAGTGATTAGTGGATGTTAAACGCAGGAATGGAAACAAAGGCATAAAGGCAAAGGCGGGATCAGAGGGGGGAAGAGGGATGCATGTGTGTAATAAGGAAAAATCCCGGCAGATAAGCACTATGGCAGCATACCTAGGGGACGAGAGGGCCAGCACGATCATGAAGGTGACCCTAAGGCAGTCAACACCAGACCACAGCCGGATCAGCCGAACACAGAGTACCCAGGCCACGATGTAGTGACAGCAATGACCACTTAGTCCACCAGAGACTGTAAAGATCAATGTCAGTACTGTGCCGTGTCCCTCAACTAAAGGATTTGAAATAAAGATAAGTTTTTAACCTAGACTTAAAGGCAGAGAGAGAGTCTGCTCCCCGAACATCGGTGGGTAAATTGTTCCACAAAAGAGGAGCTCAGTACAAAAAGGCTCTACCACCTATAGTACTTTTACCCACTCTTGGAACAATGAGAAGTCCCGTTGTTTGGGAACGTAGTTTGTTTTGGTGAATATGGGCGAAGAAGGTCCTTAAGGTAGGGGGGGGCAAGCCCATTTAAAGCTTTAAATGTAAGAAGAAGTATTTTGAAATCAATGCGGTATTTGATTTGGTAGCCAATGGAGAGAGGCTAATACTGGGATGATGTGCTCAAAGCACTTTGTTCTGGTTAGAATATGAGCAGCTGCATTTTGAACCAAGTGACGGGGCTTTAGGGAGGCATATGCACATCCTGACAAGAGGGCATTACAGTAGTCCAATCTGGATGTAACAAAAGCGTGGATTAGCTTTTCCGCATTGTGTATTGATAGAATTTTCCTGATTTTGGCAATATTCCTCAAATGACAGAAAGCATTCCTGGAGGTGTTTTTTATATGTGTGTCAAAACAGAGGTCAGGATCAATCGTGACACAGACAAAGTGATGTTGCTCAGAAAGATAAGATCTGAACCAGGATAGAGCCTTTCCACTTATGCCAATCAGGTTCTCAAGTTGATCTAATAGATAGGGACGGGCAGATCAATACCAAAATATCGATATTTCGATCCTGATGGTTCAGTTTTAAGGATCAATCCTCATATTAAAAAATCGATAACAGGTAATGCTTTAAACTGATTTCATTAATTTAATTTCATAGTATTTTTTTGAATGGTTAGTTTGGATAGGAACTACTTTAGCTTCTGCTTTCTCATTCAGCTCCCATCAACGGCTGTAATAAGGCACACACAGAAACAGATTCAGTCACTCAGCCCCAGTGCTGGTTGCACAATGGCAGAACGTAAATGGAGCCTCATGTGGAGTTATTTTGATATGGTAAATAGTAATGATTCGAAATGTGGCATATGTGACAAAATGGTCAGATATTATGGCAATACCACAAATCTAATATGTAAGCAGGATATTGATGTGCAGGATATTTATTGTATGAAACCCTAGTTATGGTATTGGTGTGGATTAGCTTAGGCCTACATATAAGCCCAAGTTTTGCAGTCATTAGTCTGTAGGCTGCAGTTAGATGTAGGCTATGTGAAGCTATAGGCCTATATAGGACACATTTTCAAAAAGAAAAACAAATATGTTTTAAAGCCACGTCTTGCTGAAGAGAAAAGGCCATCTACAATGAATATTGCTCTTTTATAAGTCATCATTAGCACACTTTTATCAATTTTATTTAATGGTGGATATTAATAGATTTTGGAATGGCTGTAGTTTCATTTAAAATGTGTCATTAAGTAAGGCCTATTCTAACTATCTGCGGCAATTGGTGAAACTAGGCCTAGGCCTATTTAAGCTTTTATGAAAGATTTATAGATGACTCTCCAAGAGCCATATTTACAAGACGCCTTGGAGAGATGATATGCAAGGACCTCCAGCCTATTTCAGTTGTAGAGGACAGGGGTTTCATTGCATTTGTGAAGACTCTCAACCCATGCTATAAAATCCCAAGCCGCAAACGGCTAATGGAAAGGATCACAGACGTACAAAAACTGTCAAAATGAAGTAAAGGCAGCTTTACAGCGTGCGAACAGCGTGGTTCTGACCACAGATATGTTGACATCGAGGTCCACAGAGGCCTATTTGGCCGTAACATGTCATTTTGTTGACAACTGGCAAATGGAAGAATTTCTTTTAGAAACCTGTTATTTCCACAGCTGTCAACATTAGTTTAGAGCTAAAAAGAATCACAGATGAATGGGGCATAACTCAGAAGGTGCTAGCAGTTGTCACAGACAATGGTCCCAGTGTTGTCTCTGCAGTACACAAGGCTGGGTGGACGCACTACCCCTGTTTCGCCCATACCTTGAACTTGGTAGTCAAAGATGCTATTAAAGCTGTCCCTGCAAATGTCCAGCTCTCGGAAAAATGCAGTAGCATTGTATCATTTTTCTACCACAGCACGAAAGCCATGCAGAAACTCACAGACATACAGAACGTGGCAGAGCATAAACTAGTTCAGTCAGTAGAAACAAGGTGGAATTCTGCATTCTACAGTCCTGACCTTTAATTTAAGGGTATTTACATCCAAATCAGTTGAACGGTGTAGGAATTACAACACATTTTATAGGTGCCTTCCACATTTTTAAGGGACCAAAAGTAATTGGACAATTGGCTACTCAGCTGTTCAATGGCCAGGTATATGTAATTCCCTCGTTATTTCATTTGCAAGGAGCAGATAAAAGGCCTAGAGTCCATTTCAAGTGTGGTATATTCATTTGGAATCTGGTGAGGTCATTGAGAATATGAAGTCCAAAGAGCTGTCACTATCAGTGAAGCAAGCCATCATTAGGCTGAAAAATCAAAACAAACCCATCAGAGAGATAGCAAAAACATTAGGTGTGGCCAAGTCATCGGTTTGGTACAATCTTAAAAAGAGAACACACTGGTGAGCTCAGCAACGCCAAAAGACCTGGAAGACCACGGAAAACAAGTGTGGTGGATGACAGACGAATCCTTTCCCTCGTCAAGAAAAACCCCTTCACAACAGTTGGCCAGATCAAGAAAACTCTCCAGGAGGTAGGTGTATCTGTGTCCAAGTCAACAATTATGAGAAGACTTCACCAGAGGAATTACAGAGGTTTCACCACAAGGTGTAAACCATTGGTGAGTCAGAAACAGGAAGGCCAGATTAGAGTTTGCCAAGAAACATCTAAAAGAGCCTGTGCAGTTCTGGAACAACATCTTATGGACAGATGAGACAAAGATCAACTTGTACCAGAATGATGGAAAGAGAAGAGTATGGAGAAGGGAAGGAACTGCTCAAGATCCAAAGCATACCACCTCATCAGTGAAGCATGGTGGTGGTAGTGTAATGGCGTGGGCATGTATGGCTGCCAGTGGAACTGGATCTCTTATATTTATTGACGATGTGACTTCTGACAAGAGCAGCAGAATGAATTCTGAAGTGTTTCGGGCAATATTATCTGCTCATATTCAGCCAAATGCTTCAAAACTCATTGGACGGTGCTTCACAATGCAGATGGACAATGACCCAAAGCATACTGCGAAAGCAACCAAAGAGTTTTTAAAGGCAAAAAAGTGGAATGTTCTGCAATGGCCAAGTCAATCACCTGACCTGAATCCGATTGAGCATGCATTTCACTTGCTTAAGACAAAACTGAAGGGAAAATTCCCAAAGAACAAGCAGGAACTGAAGACAGCTGCAGCAGAGGCCTGGCAGAGCATCACCAGGGACGAAACCCAGCGTCTGGTGATGTCCATGGGTTCGAGACTTCAGGCTGTCATTGACTGCAAAGGATTTGCAACAAAGTATTAAAAAGTGACAATTTAATTTATGATTATGTTAGTTTGTCCAATTACTTTTGGTCCCTTAAAAAAGTGGAAGGCACATATAAAATGTGTTGTAATTCCTTCACCGTTCAACTGATTTGGATGTAAATACGCTTAAATTAAAGGTCAAAGTCTGCACTTAAAGCACATCTTGATTGTTTCATTTCAAATCCATTGTGGTATTGTACAGTGTTGTATCCTTTTTGGTAAAAACACATTAAGTTCATTATTATTTGGATTAAAAAGATAAATAGTGAACAGAGTTAAAAAATACAGTTAAAGGCAAGTGATTACTGTTGAGTTATTGCATGTATTGATGGAGTTAACGTTAGGTGTTGTTACTCAGAATGCCCAATAGGTGGCGTTTGGTGTTTATGAAACCGTTAGAAAAAGAAACCTTTTAAAAAGAACAGAAGAAGAAGAAGAGTGTAACGGTCAGAATGAAGATACTGAAAGCAGTCTGTTATGTGTATTCCTTTTATTTCCTCTCAGTAAAAGTTAAAAAGACCGTTCAGCGTCCGACTTTGTCATTTTTCCACCCTTTTTGAAGCTGCAGCTAAACTATTCCCACAACAGAGCTGAAATGCTGAAAATTGTGTCAATGTCCAAATATTTATGGACCTGACTGTATATGTTGGACACACTTCAGGAGCAGAGGGAAGCAGTCATCACCACACTTTGTGTGCTCTGCTTAAGCACTGAAGAGCTGGACTTGATCCAGCCAACCATTGAGGCCCTGCGACCGTTCGAAGAGGCAACACGAGAAACTTCTGAAGCAAAATATGTGTCCACGTCAAAGGTGATCCCTCTTGTTTCTCTACTTTTGAGAGCAGCTGCAGCCACGGAGTGTCAAGGCAACACACTTTCCAGAGAACTGTTACAGCAGTGCCAACGGCGAGTTTGTGGCATTGAGACGTTTCACAGTCTTGCTGCTTGCACGTTCCTAGACATCCGTTTTAAAAACCTTGCGTTTTGCAGCCAAGACAACGTGGAAAATGTAAAAAGACAAATTCTGACAGAAATGCAAGAAATTCATGAGCCTATGTCACAAGCACCATGCACTGCCTCCACGTCTGTGCCAAGTTCTTTCTCCCCAGTGTCTTCTGCACTTACACCAAGCTCTACCACATCCACAGCAAAAGGAGGGTTATGGTCGCATTTTGACACTCAAGCTCTGTCAGCCCAACAGTACCGCTCAGCAGGCACTGATGCGCTCATTGAGATGTGTCGCTACCTAGAGGAAAGGGTAATTCTCCGGGACCAAGACCCGTTACACTGGTGGAAAGAGCATGAACAAACTTTCCCATCCCTAAGTAGACCTGCAGCAAAATACTTGGGCATCGTTGCTTCTTCTGTCCCCGCAGAGAGTTTTTTCCAAGACGGGAGAACTGATAAGCCAACGGAGAGCTTCGGAGGGTCATCAGAGCTTCGGAGTGTTGTCAAGACTGCTGAGGTAATCATCGGGTGCCCTCTCCTCACTCTGGAGGACCTACACAATTCCCACTGCCTCAAGAGAGCCCATAACATCATAAAGGACACATCCCATCCTGGTCACTCTGTTCGAACTGCTACCGACAGGCAGACGGTATAGAGCCATTAGAACAAGGACAAACCGACTCAAAAACAGTTTTTATCCCACAGCTGTACAAGCTTTAAATGCCACAAAACATAATGTTCACGTTCACTGTGCAATAAGGGATCTGTGCAATTAATGCTCAGGGTTCTTCACTCTGCAACAAGGGATCTGTGCAATCTTTCTGATCTGTGCTATTTTTCAATTTAGATATCTCTGGGTGTCTTTACTTGTGTTCTACCATTTTTACTTTTTATATAGTCTTACTTTTAAATTATTTTATAGATTATTTTACTAGCTTTTTTATTGATCTTTTGCACTGTTGAGGATTGCACTCAAATTTCGTTGTACGTGTTACAATGACAATAAATTCTGAAACCGACTGAAGGGGAAAAATGTAAACATGCTGCTGTTTCTAAACAAAAACCAAAAAATGTAGAAAAATGAATCAGAAGACCTGGATGTTTTTCAGATGTAAAGGAAGTCTTTGTTTTATTCTAAATTTTTGTTTGAACCTATGTGAAGAATTTCACTGCTTGTGAAAATGGCAATCCTCTCACCTGGTTTTCACTCATTCTTTCCCTCTTTTTAGTCTTTATCTTTTTCTGTTTCTTTTCTCATTTTCTCTATCTATCTCTCTCTCTCTCTCTCTCTCTCTCTCTCTCTCTCTCTCTCTCTCTCTCTCTCTCTCTCATTAAGGAATAGGTGAGGCCTTAAGAGAAAAAATGCCATGTTTGAATAGGGAGGGGAAGAATTAGAGCAGATCTGAATGGCTCTGTATGTATCGTTCCTGTGAGTCACTTGCCCGTCACCAGTTTTCTCTCTTCCGCTCTCTCTCTCTCTCTCTCTCTCTCTGTGTATCTGTCTCTCTCTCTCACTATCTCTCTCTGTCTGTCTCTCTCTCTCTCTCTCTCTCTCTTGCTGCAAAGAAAGTCTTTGTTTTATTCAAAGTTTTTGTTTGAATGTTGAAGAATAAACTGTGTTTTATCACTGTTTTTGTTAAATAAATGAAAAACAAAATAGAGAAGTATGATTTTTTAAATCATAGACCAAGTAGTGTCTTAAAAGTAAGCTTTTAAATGCATTTTTGATGTAATTTCATCATAGAAATTACAAGTATTTCCTGGATTTGTGTACACAACAAGACTTTAAAAAATATTGGTATCGCAATACTAGTCCTAGTATTACTTGGCATCGGATCGAAACAAAAATCACTGGTATTGCCTATCCCTATCAATAGATTAAGATGATTGATGGTATTGAAGGCTGCACGTAGGTCTAGGAGCACAAGTAGGGAGATACAGCCATTGCCAGAGGAGAGAAGTAAGTCATTAAGTACTTTTAGGAAAGCAGTTTCTGTGCTGTGATGCGGTCTAAACCCAGACTGAAAGAATTCCAGAATATTATTGGATTGTAAAAAGATTTTTTCTAAGAAGTGTGGACTTCATATTTTCGGTGAGTTGATTTATTTTAGCCGAACTAGGGTTGGTTAACTAGCATAAGTTTAAATATTCTTCATGGTGTAGACTGTATGATGCAGGGAGCCCATCAATAAAGGCTTTAGTAGTGGCAGAACAGATGGTGTGCCTGAGAGAAAACATGGACTCTGCGTTCAAGTTACAAGCTAAAGGAAGGTTGAAAGTGACGAGGTAATGGTCCGACAGTACGGGATTGTGACTGTGGAGGCCATTGGAGTACACCGACCTCATTGTCTTGTTCCTGGAACTAGTTTGACATGACGTGTGCTTTGTGGCATGGTGCGTTAACCTGCTGGAAGTAGCCATTAGAAGATTGGTAGACCGTGGTCATGAAGGGATGCATATGGTCAGCAACAATACTCAGGTTGGCTGTGGCATTTAAACAATGCTCAATTGGTATTAAGGTGCCTAATGTGTGCCAAGAAAATGCTGCCCACACCATTACACCACCACCTCCAGCCTGAACCCTTGAAACAAGGCAGGATGGATCCATGGATTCATGTTGTTTACACCAAATTCTGACCCTACCATCTGCATGTTGCAGTAGAAATCAAGATTCCTCAGACCAGGTGATGTTTTTCCAGTTGTCTACTGTCCAGTTCGATGAGCCTGTGCCCACTGTAGCCACAGTTTCCTTTTCTTAGCTGACCGGAGTGGTCCCTGGAGGGGACTTCTGCTGTTGTAGCCCCTCCACCTCAATGTTCGACATGTTGTATGTTCAGAAATGCTTTTCTGCATAGCACTCTAGTAATGTCCGGTTATTTGGGTTACTGGCGCCTTCCTGACCTCTGTGATTAACAAGGCGTTTTCGCCCACAGAACTGCTGCTCGCTGGATGTTTTTTGTTTTTCGCACCATTCTCTATACACTCTAGAGACTGTTGTGTGTGAAAATGTCAGGAGATCAGCAGTTTCTGAGATAATCAAATCACTCTGCCTGACACCAACAATCATCCCATGGTCAAAGTCACTTAAATCAGATTTCCTACCCATTCTGAGGTTTGGTCTGATCAGCAATTGAACCTTTTGACTTCTTGATTTGTCTTCTTGATTTTATGCATTCAGTTGTTGCCAGATAATTGGCTGATTAGATATTTGCATCAACGAGCAGGTGTACAGGTATACCTAATAAAGTGGTCGCTGGGTGTATATTACAGAGTTACTACATATACATGCTACTTTTAAAAACATTTTATTCATTTTTTAAAAAGGAAAAAATACAGATGGACAGAAAAAGAAGGTGTCACGTCATTGACACTTATATAGCTTGTGTCATCCTTTCTGTGCCGTACAGGCTACATCAGAGCGTTACAGGCTACATCACAGACAGAGACACAAGCGTTGCTCTGTCTGTGATGTAGCCTGTAACGCTCTGTCTGTGATCTGGCCCATATCCCCATATCGGTGATCCTTCCAGGCTATCCCTGGCTGTGATCACTCCAGAGTCTTTAGCCATACCTGGAATTTGGGTTATGGTTATTACCTCTAACAGCCCTGTTATGAGCAGATTTAAACAGTTTTCTGTTTGAGATGTGTTGGCTGTATCAGCCACTGAGTGGTCTGTGTAAGTTGCATTGTTTGTTTTTAAGACGTGTGATAGTGTTGACTTTCTGTAGGCATGCAGTCAGAATGAGTAGCAGTGTGTGTGTCAAATGTCGGGCAGTGTTGACAGTCCGTATGCATGCAGTGTGTTATAGACGTGATGCTTTCTGTATGCATGCAGTTGGTGTCAGTAGTGATGTATACAGGTATGTGTTTTAGCTGTGGGACAATGTTGACTATCTGTAGGTGTGTGGTCGGTGTCAGTAGCAGTGTGTGTATTTTAGATGTGGGACGGTATTGACTGCCTGTAGGTGTCGGTGTCAGTAGCAGTGTGTTTTGGGGATGCAGGGCCTGTAGGCAGTGGCACGGGAGGGGTAATCGGTGTCTGGTCTCAGGTGACAGGTCTTACAAAGCCAGAGTAGCAGGAAGGAGATATTATTACATATTCCCTTCACCAACTGGGTCATGGGAAAACAGAGATGGTAAGGTGCCTGCCCACCCCCTCTTTCTCTACACTGACAAAAGAGGAAGAGTCTGTACAATTTCCAAGCCTCTCCTGCTCACTGCTTGTAGCCCCCCCCCCCCTTTCCCATGAATGCTTTCTTCCTAGGTGCAATCCAAACAGGAGGAAACCGATAGGAGGAGAGGTGTTTTTCACTTCACGGTAATACAGCCAGTGGCCAGGTCCATTAAGGCACTGGTGTATCCTGGTGCAAAACCTCCCACCCTGCATCATGCTCTGAGTGAGAGAGGGGCAGGGAGAGGGAAAAGAAAGAGACAGATGGGAAGGGAGAGGGAAGTCATGCTTGTGAGGTTACATTGCCAGATCTGTCTCTGCAGAAACCTGTTGGTTGTACTGTCTTTAACTATATGCATTACAACAATCCATTGGCCCATTGACTGCTTGTTGAGATACTTGATGGTTGTGTAATTTTAGTATTTACATAGTCAACACCCTTATCCAGGAAGACAGCTTACAGCTGACATTTGTTCACCTAGATAAAGAGTATTTACTCAATATGCAATTTGGTACTGTGTTTGTACAGTGATGTGTGGGTTTAGTCAGTCTCAGTCCAGCTTTCCTGTAAATGGGCTCATGATAACCAGACTGAGGTAACAGCAGAGAAATGAGAAGATCTTGCTCTCTGGCATGTCTCCTGCAAACACTCAGTTGTTAACCCAAGCTCAGTCTCAGAGCCATTGTCCTATAATGGACTTGTATGGTGACTCAGCTAACACCTCTGAGCCAATCCTCCTGTCAGAGATGTAAAGGCTAACAAAACTGGCACGGCAGTGCACTCTTGTGTTTTTGTTGGAGTCTAATCCATCCTCAACAGAAGCACATGTTAGGAAATGGTGTCACACGCCTGCGAAAGCTCTGTCCCTTCCTGAGAAAGCACTCTGAAAGTGGTATGAGTAATGTAAGCCTGAACAAATGCGGTGGGCAGTTGTGTTCTCTTCCATCTTTGAGGTTGAGTCTGGGGGTATACAAGGCAGAGAAGGCTGCAGTGGCACAAACTTGATGGAGAGGCTGTGCGATTGCTCATGCCTGGGCAAGGGCCTTGCTGGGATGATGTTGATGGAGGGGCTGCATGATTACTTAGGTTTGTAGAAGAACACTTCAAGGGATGACTGATGGAAGGACTGTGCAATTGTTCAGGTCTGTGCAAGGGCAGTGCAGTTTAGTGGCTGTGAGAAATTCAGAGCGCTTGTTCCTGGATAAGAAAATTGCTGGGAGTAAGGTGATGGTGAAGTGGTGCTCAGCTCTGGATATGGCCCTCTCTGCGTAATTGAACCTGGCATGTTGCTGACATGCTCGTAATTCTATGTTTGACAGTATGGGCCATGCATGAAATCCAAAATAACACTGGAGTGGTGGAGAGGGAGAGCGGGGAAGAGGGGGATGGGAAAAAGTGAGAGAAGTAGAGTGAGAGTTAAAGAACAATGAAGAGAGAGAGAGCGTAATAGTTGAGCAAGAGGAATCCAGTTGCAGAGATCAGGCAAAAACACAGACAGTTAATAAGACAAAGAATCTTTACTCGTGGCTAGAGACAACCAAAGTTAGTGCATGGGAAAGCATATAAGGCAGGGTAGGTCAAGACTGAGCATTGAACAAAGAAACAAGCAGGGCTTATATAGAACACAAAACATGATTAGACTAACTACACTCTAAAAATGATTTATGGGGTTAGTGAGTAAAGCTTAAAATCAAGAGCTTTTTCAGTATAAAAAATTAAGTTTGTTACATGTACGTGATTTAGTCAGTTGATAAGTTGGTCAAAATGAAAATAAAGAAACTGTTTTAACTTAGATATATATCGATTTTGAATAAACAGTTTTGCCTTCACTCAACAATAGAAAAGTATTAAGTTAGTACAACTTGTATGTCTACTCTAATTCAGCGATTGTAGAGTTGTGTAGTGTGTTGGGGTAGTGGGCGGGGCTTCCCAGCATGCCTTGTGTTGATGGACTGTTTTTTTTACCCACCATGAGTGTGACTGTGTTCCCTTTTTATGTAGTTCCCTCCTACTGGGTCAATCTGTGTGTTTTTTCCTGGTTTTGTGGTTGTTTAACAAAAGCTGGGTTGAGTAACAGCAGAGTCATCATTTTGAAACAAAAGCCCACCTCACCACATTTGGTGTTAAAAGTGAGAGGAATCTACTTGTGTACAATTCCATGTATACTGAAACTATGTTCTGTTCCTTTGTTGGTTGATGCACTTTTGTAAGTCTCTTTAGATAAAAGCGTTTGCTAAATAAATAAATTTAGATGATTAAAACGAGTCTCATGGGATTTACTCAGTAATGGCTGAGTTGGAGTTACTTTAAAAGATCCATGCAAATTGTTACCTTAATTTTTTCAGTTGGGCCAGTGTATTCTTTTTTAGAATGTATATAGGTGAAAACGTTTAACTAAATTAGGCAAGTCACAGATAGGAAGAAGGGCCCTCTGGAGAAGGATTGGGGAAGCAGCAGGCAACAGGACCCAAAAGGCAGGTTTGAGGACACCTGCTGGTTGTTGTGAGCAGAAGTCTCTGAAACCCTGACAGAGAGAGAGAGGAGAGAGGGAGCTACAGCATGCCTGTTTCTGTCAAGGTTTAACCATTCCTGCCATGTCATTTACCGTGACACAATAATGGTTCTGAAAAACATAGTTCTTGCACAAGTAGAGGGAGATGTTCCAGTGTTAAGAAGCACATGTCTGACACATGGAGATGATTGCGTATGCAAAGCAGGGCAGCCATGGCTTAGCTGTGTGTCCCTCCAGGGGTGGTACACGAGTAACTGTACAGCATGAGCAAGATTCCTTGTGTGTCTGTTGGAATGCACGTAATACTGTAGTGAATAATGATGCAATTGTCGTATGACAGTAACACCATAATGGATAGCAATGTAGCATACTGTAATGTACTGTAAAGGATACTAATGTAATGTACCTTGATGGATAGTAATGTAATGTCCGTAATGGATAGTAACGTATTGCAGTGGATAGTAGCAGAATGTACCATAATTGATAGTAAAATATTTGTGCCCCTGTGCAGGGTGATATTTTACATGGTGCCAATTTGTACAAATGTAGTCTTTCTGAGACTTTCTGGCTTACGTGTGTTACCCAAGGTAGCCAACAATACAGCAAAGGTCCTGTGCTGTGGATTCAATCCTGCAACCTCCTGGTCACAATTCCAGATCTCTCATCCCTGCTTCCCACCACTGCCCTTTTACTTCCTGTAGGCTGAAAATATTCTTTCTAATTAGTCTTTCTAAAATACTGCCAGAACAAAGCAAAACTTTTTTTTTAAAGGCAGCGCCTGTCTTTAGCAGTTAGTCCTCTTTGGATCATTGCTCGTTTTAACATGAAATGAAATGATTGCTTCCATTGTCATGCGTGGGAGGGTAGCCTCTGTTATGGGGTTAGCAGGGGAGGTGAGTTAGAGTCAGTTCAGCCAGTCAGCCCTTGAATGATCTCATCTCCATGTTCTTTATGGGGTCATAATAATGATTGAAAACTACCCGTGATAAGGTTCTGGTGCAGCTTGAACAGACAGGATGCGAAAGAGCTCATCTCTTTCTAGAACAGGGTGAAAGGGGTTAGCAGTGTTTTTAACAGTGCCTTAAACAGTGTGTGTGAGTCTGCACGTCTCACTGTGTTAGGGAGCTGGTTAGGGACAGCCTATTACATTCTGACATTGGAGGCTGCAGGGGGCCAGCTGATTGAGAGGCGTGGCCGGTGTCTTTAAAATTGATAGGAAGTTACCTGGACAAGAAGAGGGGGGGACAAAAGTTCCGGTGGCGGCAGACAACTTGTCCCGCTCAATCCTGCGAAAGACTACATGCTCATAGGAAGTTTTTGAGACGTTTGTTTATGATTCGTTTTCTTGTTATCATCACTTTGGGACACTAAAAATAAATGTGAACAGAGATACCAGACTGGAGCACGCCGTATCAGGAGGAAGCTAAGACAGTGCTCGTACTGGGAGACGCCATGGAGTCCTCAGGTAAACTGGTTCTCTTGCAGCCTTCAGTAGGTGCATCCAATGGCTAAGAGCTGTAGAAATGTGCTCTCTTTTTTGTGTTTTCTAAAACGATACTTTAATTTCATCTATCTTGACCCTTATTGTTTTCTTTACCCCTTCTTCAGCCTCTGACTTGTAGATCATAGCCTGCTTGATAAAGGTGATTTTTGCAGTACTGTTTGCCCTATTTCTTTGATGGAAGCAGCGTAGTTTCAGCAGCAGCTGAAATGCTGTCTGGCGCAGCCAGATCTTTACTGTGAACATGTAACAGGATCTCATCACTGTGTGTGTCTGCTGAAAATAGCTGCCAACCTGCCTGTAAACTCAGGCTGGCTGCTCTCCCTTTTTCTGTAATGTCTGTCCACTGTGTTCTCATAAAGCCCCGGACTGGCTGCAGGCAGGTAGACACAGCTGGTACTCACTGAGTGTCAGGTTGCTTTTCAAGGCAGTGCTGGAGGCTCAGATGCAAGTTCACCACTCACATGTTGGATCTCGCATCATGCTGGTGCTTGACCTGTGTCAGAGCATCAAGGTAAAAACCTGGGTAGGAGGAGAGAAGGACAGATTGGATCTACCTCCAGAACAGTTACATGTGTTAATCTTACTCATAGAGATTTTAATGAGAATCATATTATGTTCAGTATGGTGAAAGGTGCACAGTCTAAGCCAATGAGGCTGGTAGCTGGAGGAGACAAGTGTGGTGTTCGAGTAATACTCCAGCTCCATTTTGTGAGTAGCAACTCCTCAGAATAAAAGTGATAGCGAGCGATCAAGGTCACTCATTTTTCACCTTCCTTCACAAAATGATACTACACATTAGTTAATGAAGGTTTTGGAAGTTGTGTGTCTATGCCATGCTGGCTGGCACCTCAAGTTGTTCCTGAAAGACTGGAACCTGAAGTCATAAAAGTTCATTTCCTGTGATAACTAATTCTTTTGTGGCATTTAAAACTATACATTGTTTAACATTATAAATTTAAGTGAATCAATTCCAGCTTGTCTGGGAAAATGAAATTATGCATTCCCTTGTTTCATGAGTGATGTAAATGCAGTGCTCCACAATAACTTAAGATGCATGGCTTTGACAGTTCATTGAGTGTGTGTCTGTGTCTTGTTACACATTCTGTTCAGAGAGCGTGATTGGCCAATTCTGTCACTGCATGCAGTACAGGGGTTTTTGACATTTACATTTACCTTTATTAACTTGGTAGATGCTTTTATCCAAAGCGACTTACAAGTGAGGTACAATACAACTCAAGCGAAAAAACCATACAGACTCAACAATAGTAGAAGTACTGCATGGCAAAGTTCCAAAGGTTGGCCAGGCAAGGTACAAACAAGCAGGTAAAGCTAACAAGTGTGTTAAACCATTGCAACCAAACCATTACATTAAACATCAAACCATTATGTTAAACAGTTTGATTGGTTTGACTGTTCAGTAATTGTTTGGGTTTGCCTGAACTGATAGAAAACTTCAGAAGAAAGCAAGTTAGTGTGATGCAGAATGAAGTTGCCAATTTTAGCCTCATTTGAAGGAAAAAAACAGGCTGGTTGCAGAAAATTAGGTCGTCCCTTCTCAGAGAGCAGTGAAATGAAAAATCTTGGCTCTCGGCCCACGGTCTGGTTTAGTGGTTCTGCCTTGGACACTACAGCTGTCCCCTGGAGCAGAGCACTCTTGTAAATATTGATCCGCAAAAGTGCAAGGCACAAAGATAATCTTATGTCACACATCAAATGCAGCCTGCAGCTGATCAGCTCCAGGTTTAGTGCACTTAGATCCATGAGTCAGACTTGAGAAGCAGAAAACCATTTTAGTAAAGTGCTTTGGCACTGCCTACTTTAAGGTTGGAAAGCACCTCTTAAGGGCATAGATCGACCACTGCAGACTGAGTGGCTGAGGGTTCAAACTGTCTGTCCATCTGAATGTCTGTGTTTTGAGGTTTGAAATCCAGCCTTCTGCTCGCCTTTGTGTGGCTCTGAATCCCTGCCCTTCCTCTGACTGCTTTGCCCCCTAGCCTGCTTGTGTTTGTCCTTCACACACCCTGCTCTGGTGTCAGCCTAAATGGCTTTGGCTGCCACATGTTGTTTTTAACTCCTCCCTGCCAAATGCTTATTCCAGACCGCTACCAAGAGAAAGACCAGCACTTGGCTCCCTGCCTCCCAAGAGTTAGGAGGCCAGAGCCTGCAGACCCCGGGAGGCTTTGCCTAATGACTAGGGTTTGGTATCGTTTGGGTTTTTTCCGATACCGGTGCTAAAGCGATACTTTTAAAATGGTACCGGTGCCTAAATGGTGCCTGAACTGATACTTTTAAAAAAAGGACAAAATGATGGTCGATGACATTAAAGAATGGCTTTTTTATTGCTAAGGCAAATTTGAACTTGAAATTGAACAATGTATTAACTGTTTAAAGTATATTTAAATATATAAATATAAATAAGTACAAAACACTTAACAAATGTTTGCATTGTTAGCATATGTTTTCACTCTTTATCTTTTGTAGCCATGCGCTTCTATCTACCACATGGAAGCAGCATAGTGCTCTTGCTGTGATAACAACATCGAATAGATACGAGTGGCGTTTTTTTCCCCGGAAGCATTTCACACGGCCTCGGAAAACTGGAGGTGTGCTCTCGCATCAGGTATGACTAAAGGGAAAAAAATACGGGAAAAAACCTAGCGCCTTTACAACCCTTTCGCACATTTACATTTACATTTATTCATTTAGCACAGCGTTTCTCAAACCTCTCCTGGAGTACCCCCTGCCCTGCAGGTTTTAGATCTCTCCCTGCTCCAACACAGCTGATTCAAATGATCAGTTTGTTATTAAGCAGCTTCAGGAGTTCATAACGAGTGGATCATTTGAATCAGCTGTGTTGGAGCAGGGAGAGATCTAAAACATGCAGGGCAGGGGGTACTCCAGGAGAGGTTTGAGAAACGCTGATTTAGCAGACGCTTTTATCCAAAGCGACGTACAAAAGTGCATATAGTGGGAAAACAGGCACAAGGACAAGATGTGTACAGGTCATACAATGCAGATAGTGCTAAAGCTTAGCGCAAGGTCAGTGTAGCGAGCCAGAACTAATCTGATCTAGGATTACATATATCTAATACAATCACAGGGACAGTAAAGTACTGCTATACTACCTAGGCAAAAACGTGCACAATACAAGATAAGAGATAAAACTACAAGTACAAGTCAGGAATCTAAGATTTACAAGGTCAAAGTTACGAGGTCAAAATGGCAAGGGTGTCAGTCCAGGTGCAGTCTGAAGAGGTGTGTCTTCAGTCCATGTCTGAAGGGTTGGAGTGAAGGAGTTGTTCTCAGGGTGGTAGGGACTTCATTCCACCACTGGGGGGCGATGATGGAAAAAAGTTGTTGTGAGGAGCGTGGGCCTTTCGTTCTGTTGGTGGGAGGAGTGAGGCGTCCGGATGTAGCGGAGCGAAGTTGTCGAGCAGGTGCGTAGGGTAGGATCAGACCCAGATAGCAAAATCAGATTGAAACAACATTGAAATGTCGTCAGGCATAAGTATTGAATCTACATTGACACCCGACATTGAAACCAAATTGAAAGCGCTCATTATGATTGATGTTGAATAAATGTCGGATTTTCAACCATAACTGTCACTGAATCAATATTGATTCAACCGTCATCTAAAAAGCAGTCTACATCTAAATTTTAGCTGATTGAGCATTGAAACAATGTTAAAATATTCAATTAACTTTTTTGTGCATGACATATTTTGCTCAACACACAATAAAAATACAAAAAAAAAAAAATTACTAAGGCAAGACCTTTCCAAAAAGTGAATGTTTTGCCTTTAAAGCAAGTCTCATTAATGAGTTTTCTGCTATTTTCTGCTGAAATACATCTGAACATATCAGTCCAACTGTCATTCTTACATGCTCCTTGCCTTTAGGCTACGTTATATGACATGTTGGTAGGGAAATAACTCGTTGAGAAATAATTTTTAATTGCTACAAGTTTATTATAAAACAAAGATAGTAGGCTAAAGACAGCAAACATTCCACTGTAATGTCTTAAAACATTTAACACTTTATTTATGACAACCACTGTTCTTATAAATTGTAACAAAATGTAGCTGAGATACAGAAATTGACACCGCCACGTTAGGCATATATTTCATTATCATCCTCTTCAAAACGACTATGGGCTTTTCGGTCATGGTTCGCATTTAAAAAAATGAGGGCATCAACATGTGCAGGATGTAAGCTAGACCTCTGACGAGTGACGGTGTTTCTGGCGAGTGAAAAAACCCTTTGACTCGGTGTGCTGGTAGCTGGGACCGCTAAGTAGATCTTTGAAAGCTTGGCGAGACGGGGAAACTCACTGTGGTTGCGTGACCACCAGTCCAGTGGGTTATCCATAGTTGGGATGTAGGTGTTTGGAAATACCTTTGCACCTCCTCAGTACTGTTGCCCGTTCGCTTTCTAGCCTTGCTCTTTTGTTCATAATGGTTCGGTTATCCCCGTCCTTGTCGACAGCAGCAGCATCACTATGCTGATCTGTTTGAGAAAGAAAAGGCATGCTATTAGCTAAAAATAGCCTACATTCGGACATGAGACATATAGTAGGCTAAAATACATTCAGTTTACAACTAGTAACAGCTACCTTCACAAGAATAATGAGATGCAGGAAAAATCCTGAAACTGATTCTCACCTGCAACAGTTTGCTCCAGGTCTACATCCTGCGCCAGCCGTGTTAAATGGACCCTCGCCCCTTCTCTTGTTTTCACTGGTAGGAACTGCAGGTGATCTCCAGTGCCAAATTCATATTGCTTGAGTTGTCGTGAACAGTATAAAAGACAGACATGTCCCATTCTTTGATAACTTCTGTGCGATGTTAAGAGCAGTGTGCCTCTCTGAAAGCAGGTCTCGGTGCACAACACTCGAGACATCATTTCCCAATCGTCTGTAATGTTATGTGGAGTCACCGTAATATAGGCGTCCATTGTGCATGATGTTCACAAGTCTGTGGTGAGGGAAACCCGTTTCCCCATCATTTCAGTGGCAATTTTGACTTTAGTATGTCGTACTGACAGGCAATGGTGCTCCACAGGCTACAGCAAGATGGAATGGTGTAATTTGGTTCAAAAAACCGGACGAGATCCTGAAATTCGTCTCCATAAACTGATGACAGGGGGCAAATATCTTTAACAATAAAACTTACCAACAGGTTTGTTATCTTTTGTTTCCTAGCCTCTGTTAAGGGCCTTTTAGCAAATTGAACCATGCTGCTCTGCCACTGGCTAAAGCCAGGGTTCCCACTGCTAGTGCTAGCTTCCATACAGTGTGAATGCTTGCTGTTAAGATGGTGCAGCATAGAGCTAGTGTTGTTGTGATATTTCAGAGTAATATTGCATAATTTGCAGGTTGTTTCAGAGCCATTCTCACTTTTTTCAAAGTACTTCCAAACAACTGACTTTCCGTTACCGTTTTCCACCATCCTTCCTTTGGTTTTCCCTGGAACTGAGTGCGCTTAACAGGATTGCAAGTGAAAGTGCGCGAGACTGTGTCACATGACCATATTTTCTATGTGTGTGCGTGCATGCGTGGGTTTTTTTTTATGCTGTTTGACGTATATAAGAACAAATGGTCTTGTCACTACTAAGAAATAACGTGATTAACGTTGACGTTGGCGCACTGGCAGGGACGTTAACCGTTAGGTTTAAAATATGGAACGTTTCTTACAGGGGACTGCTCCACTCTCCTCCTTCCTTGCACTCTCTGTCCAAATGCGACTTTTAGATGTTTTTGTCATACGAATACCTTAAGACGATTTGCACATAATAAAAAAATCACGATCCATTGTCCACAGCATATGGTGCTTAATTTAGAATGTATGAGGACCCCCCCCCCCCCCCCCCCCCCCCCCATAAAATGGAATTCCCCAGTTCGCTACTTTAAAATATCCATGCACAGCATATTGAGACAATATTGATGAAACGTTGGCATTTCAATCGTCAAATTTAACCATAATACAATGTTGACTCAATGACATCTTTTCAACAATTAAACTATTAAAAGGTTGATACACCATTGATTTTTAACCTTAACCAAAAATCAACCTTTATGACCTTAACTCAATGTTGAATTAGCAACTTTTGCCATCTGGGGAGCCATGTAGAGAGACATCTCTACATGGCTCTGGATAGGATGAGGTCCTGGAGGTAGGTCGGGGCAGTCTTTCTTGCAGCAGAAAAGGTGAGAGACAAGGTTTTGAGGCGGATCCTGGCTGCGATTGGGAGCCAGTGGAGGGATCTCAGTAGGGGGGTGATGCTGGAGAACTTGGTGATCAGCCTAGCAGCTTTGCAGCTTTCGCACGTAACTTATTTTTTATGCTATGTAGCTCACGTGTTACCTTACATGGTTTCTCGTGTTTTCATTAGCATCATTAAGCTTCTCACAGTTTTCAGTTAGAATTTGCTATATTTTTTTGAGTTAAATCGCTGTTTCCTCAAAGCTAAAATTAACTAGAATTTCTCCAAACTAGTGTTCTAATCTCACCGGTTTTAGCATACGTACGAAACGGCTAATCACACCGGTGTGACCGTACACACGAAAGGGTTAAGTGGGACCGAAATCTGCGTTGCGATGCGGTCCAGTAGATACAGGTCGTATAGGAACCGCAGGTTTCGGTACCCAACCCTACTAACTAGGGATGGGTGATACCAGTGATTTTTGTTTCGATCTGATACCAAGTAATACTAGGGCTAGTATCCCGATACCGATACTAATATTTTTTAAAGTCTTGTTGTGTACACAAATCCAGCAAATACTTGTAATTTCTATGATGAAATTACATCAAAAAGACAATACTTGGTCTATGATTTAAAAAAATCAAACTTCTCTGTTTTGTTTTTCATTTATTTAAAAATAGTGATAAAAATAAAAGTTTATTCTTTCATTCAAACAAATTCATTGATTCAAACAAAAACTTTGAATAAAACAAAGACTTTCTTTGCAGCAAGAGAGAGATAGTGAGAGAGAGAGAGACAGAGACACACACACACAGAGAAAACTGGTGATGGGCAAGTGACCAACCTTGAGCATTAATTGCACAGATCCCTTATTGCACAGTGAACGTGAACATTATGTTTTGTGGCATTTAAAGCTTGTACAGCTGTGGGATAAAAACTGTTTTTGAGTCGGTTTGTCCTTGTTCTAATGGCTCTATACCGTCTGCCTGTCGGTAGCAGTTTGAACAGACAGTGACCGGGATGGGATGTGTCCTTTATGATGTTATGGGCTCTCTAGCCGTTTGTGGCTTGGGAATTTATAGCATGGGTTGAGAGTCTTCACAAGTGCAATGAAGCCCCTGTCCTCTACAACTGAAATAGGCTGGAGGTCCTTGCATATCATCTCTCCAAGGCGTCTTGTAATAAGTATGGCTCTTGGAGAGTCATTTATAAAAAAGAAAAATTCTTTAGCTACACTACATGTAGTTTAATCTTTATGTGCCACTAAACCTTACATGAAAGCTTAAATAGGCCTAGGCCTTGTTTCACCAAGTAGCCGCAGATAGTTAGAACAGGCCTACTTAATGACACATTTTGAATGAAACTACAGCCATTCCAAAATCTCTTAATATCCACCAATAGATAAAATTGATAAAAGTGTGCTAATGATGACTTATAAAAGAGTAATATTCATTCTGATGGCCTTTTCTCTTCAGATATCAGCAAGGCTTTAAAACATATTTTTCTTTTTGAAAATGTGCCCTATATAGGCCTGTAGCTTCACGTAGCCTACATCTAACAGTAGCCTACAGCCTAGTGACTGCAAAACTTGGGCTTATATGTAGGCCTAAACTAATCCACACCAATACCATAACTAGGGTTTCATACAATAAATATCCTGCACATCAATATCCTGCTTACATTTTACATGGTTAACAATTCTGTTATCACCGGTTACCTGGATAATTCCTGCCTTTCTGAAACACCTCTGCTAAAGAACTTTGCCTTAATGAAGTGGGGGTATCTGCCTGCATTTTCTCCACCTCTCGTTGTTTGTCCTGTAACTCGTCATGCTCTTTTGGGTGGCAATTTTTAAATGTTTCATGAGATTTGTGGTATTGCCACAATGTCTGACCGTTTTGTCACATATGCCTCATTTTGAATCATTACGATTTACCATGTCAAAATTACTCCACACGAGGCTCCGTTTACATTCTGCCAGTGCAACCGGCACTGGGGCTGAGTGACTGAATCTGTTTCTGTGTGTGCCTTATTACAGCCGTGATGTACAGCCCTGGTGATTCCAGGGACTTGGGATCTCACAGAAACTGGCATGATCAAACGTGACGTCAGAGCAAAGCAAACATGGAGGCGGACCATCGACTTCAGCTTGCTGCACTTGTGTGTGCTATGTTTTGCACAGAAAAAAAGAGAAAAAAACTGGATGAAGTCATGGCTGAGAAGACAAAATCAGCATGGCTTATACATTTTGCAGTGTGAGCTGGAGTTGAGTTGGAAATAAAGTTTTGTTAGTCTCAAACGGGGCTTGTGCAACCTACTGCTACACGGTATTTGTTATTTGTACACAGGTGGAAGGGAGTGAAACCTGTGATCATTAGAAATTCAGTCATTTTTATACATTCTCTGACCTTCCACTGCCATGGAGATGTCAGTCCATATTGATATTATTGTGCTCTGGGCTTGTACAAAGGTTAACTGTCAACTGCAGGGTTGGTGACGCTTCCCAGTCAGCTCCAACCAGCCCTGACTCGGTTGCAGTCAAAATCTGGATCTGTAAGAACAAGAACGCAGATAAAAAAAAGATAAATCCTAGACGAGTCATCATCAGATGAAGAGGAGTGCTTTTGCCTTGTCTGTATGGAGGCCAGGCAATGTGTGCCAGAACTGTAACTCCAAAGATGAGTATGATTAGTCAGATACAGATGTTATTTACAAATGATTGTTTGTTGTTTTGAGTTCTTTAATGATATTGAATTTGGTTTTGAATTTGAAGAAAATAAATATTCACAATTAAGTAGTTGTGTTTTTATTTGTTGATAATCCAATGTGACAACTTACCCAACATAGTGTGACAACTTACCCGCTGATAGGGCAAGTTGTCAAAAGTGTGTGTAATTGGGCCGTTCAATATGGAAGCTAGCCTACGCCACAGGTGACAGGTGAGGGCACTGAAAGCAGATAACCTACACTAGGGTTGAAACACCTCAGTGACAGTGCACAGATGACAGACCCAGAAATTGAAATTTAAAAAGTTTATTTAAAACATCAAGGGTACAAACTTTGAGGAGAATAGCCTGGACTGGTCCACAATACTGAGATGTCCTGCAGTTTCTGCCAGTATTGTAATTTAAGTGCAATTATTTCCACACAAAAAGTGACAACCAGAAAGACAATGTGCATCACACTGGAAGTATCTACAAAAGAAGCTTTGCACTATATTCAGTGCTACGCTATTAGCAGCCACCTCAACCCACAGCAAGCATATCACCCTAAATAGTCAGCAATACAAAAGGCAGACGCCGCCACACCATTCAGCCAGACCAGACCTCCCCAAGACAAGCTAAAAAGTAATAAATATAAGGTAAAAACAAGTATGCCACTAACCCAGTCAAGCAGCCCACGTTAATCACGGTATCCTAAATAATCCCACCTTTAACCCTCCTGTTATGTTCAAATTTACTAACATCCGTTATGTTTGGGGTCAATTTGAAACCTCCAGAAAATGGTGGAAATTAAAACTGCTACCCAAATTTATGTGTCAGGTACTTTATGTTTCTTTGTTGACTACGTAAATAGGCTTTAAATAACCCCCCACCCCCCACCCCCACCCCTATACATGTAGAATACCTATTATGCGACTATGGAAAAACATGACAATCACCATAAAATCTCACTGATTAACCTAAAATCGAAGAGAAAGATATTTTTGGTATGTTAAGGCCTTTATATTATTTCTAAGTACTGATTTTTTGTTATTACGAAATGCACTCAGACATTCATCCACAGTCATGTGGGGGCCTGGATTGTAAAGAAAAGGTAATCGCTGAACCCACTTGTCCCATACATCCCGTATTGCTGCGAGTTTATCACGCTTTCTTAGGCCCTGCCTTGTTTCTCTATCATCAAAGCGTATGACACGGGAGAAAAGATGAAATTTCTGTAGAGACATAGTTGCTGGAGATATTGCCCTTCCAGTGCCAGCATTCCAAAGGCTTGCTGTTGCTTCGCCTTTTGACTTGTAAACTTCTGCCAAAATGAGCAACCCAATATAGGCTTGCAAGTGGGTCACATCCAAGTCTTTCCAACTGCCCCCATACACACGCCTCCCCTCCAAGTTTGTCATCTCCAGTATATTCTTTTCAATTGATTATCAAGAGCTCAAAAGCTGATTTTATGTCTTGGGCATGGCTGACAGCGTATCTGGTGGGGCCTGAAACCATCCTGATAACATTAGCAGCACTAAGTCTACCCTGACATTCAAGTGGGGAGAGGGACCATAATAACTTTCCATTTTTTGAAGGTAACATGCCTTCTGGTGGTTGAGAAACAGGAGGGTCAACACTTAGAGTCTCATTCTCATCAGAGGAGGATGCCTCATAATCAGGGTCCTCCTCAACATTATCCTCTGTGTCATATACAGTCTCCTCTATGTCACTCTCACTGGCAAACAGCTGTGGCAAAACCTCATTGGCAGAAAACTTTTGCTTAGAGTTCATTTTCAATAGAGAGAGAGAGCACACAGAGCACCAAGAGGAATGGCTTTGAAGGATGCTGTGCAAGCTTTTGTATGTTTGCTCCTCCCCTACTGTCATGCGCAGACACAGGTGTGGGAACCATAGTTCCCCTCCCTCACAGCACGGGAAATATCAAAATTCTCATGGAAATTATGTTTTCCCCTCCCTCATGTCATGTGAATTGTCCGTGGTTCTCGCACTACTACAGGCATTATTATGATAGGTTATGGACCTAAAACAGAGGGAAGTCTTATATTACTTTATAAAATTATATTATAAAATTGTATGTTGCAGTGTCCTCAATATCATCCAAAACAAGCAAAACAAATGTGTGTAAAATGTTGATATTTCTTATATGTTTTAAACAGCTAAAACACCCTGGGGTCAAATTGACCCCGAACAACACCAATGCGTACAACATGAGTACAGGGCATTAAAAACATATCATCATGTTAATTTTGTGTTTACCCAGTTGTCCCTATTAAATTAGGAAAAGCCATTAAATATGAAGCAAAAAAAATGATGTTGAGCATTTATTTAGAGACGTTAAACATTGAATGGGGTCAAATTGACCCCAAACATAACAGGAGGGTTAAAAGAATGTAACATCCAAATTAAAATGAAGTACAAAAGTTTTAAAACTACGTGCACGTAGAGTGAACCAGCTCCACAGCGTGCAGCGCTGTCTGCACAACGCAGAACAGAGAAGCCGCCAATGCGGTAGAAAATTACCTAAAAGTTTATAAAATCGCTAATCAACAGCGAAAACGTTGCTGATCGAAATGATATTCCAAATATCAATCAACAAGATTCAATGCTGTAACGTTCGTACCATACCATACAAACGGACGATGTACAACCGCAACCCGCTTGCTCTGAAGCTGATTCTACCTCACCCGTTTTCCGATCCCTTTTTAAAGGACGCCAAGTTCAGTTTCCTGTGGTATTAACTAACCTGTAATAGGTGTGAAAATCACGTCATCACCCCGCTTAAAACAGGAAGAACAACCTGACAAGATGCAAATCCACGATACAGCCGCATCTGACAGATACATTTTAATACACACGATTTAAAATAGTTAAAAATGACGCTGCACACTATCTTGCTACATGTGCACACTGTATTTAACTGTCTACAACTTTATACTGAAATAAGATATGAAGATGTAATGAATGCAAAATATGTACCCAAGACTTCTATCTTTCATTTGGTATGACATTTATACCACTGTGATGTATTGTGCCAAGTCTATGTAAGAAAGAATGAAAAGTGTGACAACATACCCCGCTCTCCCCTATGCTATAAGTTACAAGTTTGACATTACACATTTAACAAATAGTAGGCTAATGTATATTAATTCTTTCAAATGATACATTCAAAAAAATGTACCCTAATGCACACCCCTTCTCAATTACAGTCGTCGTTTAAGCAACCGTTCACGAAGTTAAACGTCAGCGCGCTTGCGGTTGCACTGTATGTCGGAACCTCGCGGCAAAGCTGAAAATACCCGTTTGCCGCTTTGATGTTTCTTCATTTGGCCTCATCATCATCAAGGAAGTCGAGTAATTAAAATAAAAAAATTGCAGCACAGAGTTTGCACTTAACAGTATTTCCGCTAACTTTATCACAGTCCTTCCACACGGTACCCTGCTTTTGTATGAGCTGTCCATTTTTTACATAAATGACTTAGGAGCAAATGGGCTCCTAGAATCTCCCCGCAGCTTCAGAAAAAGCGTGGATGCGCAGGCTAGATTTAAGGTTTGATATTTTATACTTTATGCTGAAAATTCAGCCTAAATGATGTATCAATTCGCTTTATTTCTTACGTAATGATTGCCATCGTTAGTTGGATAATTGAATGCTTTTGAAATAGCGATAGGCATCTGTTGCGTAGCCAAAATAAGATAACCATAGAGAAATTTACCCACAACGTCAAAATTAGCCCCCTTTGAGTAGGTCCTATCTCTCTCTCGTACATCGTCTCATTAGAACGAACACACCCTTGCTCTTACGCTGCAGCTAAAATGTGACCCTCACAGATAATCTGTAATGCCAAATGTGGTCATTGTAGTTATTGCAATTTTAGTTTATTTTTATCTTTGAGAAAGAATTTTCATTTGATCTTTTTGCTCTTTATTTAACTTTATGCCTGAAAACATAAAGAGGGGGTAAAGAGGGTTTGTAATTAAGTCCATGTTGTCACAGCCTATTTATTTTCACACCAAAGAAAAAAGTCATTCAAATATCGGCCTGAAATATCAATATCGACCCCTAATAGGGTCATTACATATTTATATATTCATACCTGCTAATGACTACCGACAACCTGTCTGCAAGTAAAGCAAATTAATCCAAAAACTGTCAGTACTACGAGGGTGTGAGTGTTTGTGAATGCCTGTTTAAAGTTGCAAGGTACTGTCGCACTCCTACAAAGATGCTATGGTTTGCTGTATTAAGACCCAGGCTGAGAGTGAGTGTTAACTGTCTCTTTGAGGGCACTGAAATGTTGACATGAAGTGAAATTCACTGCTCATAGAAATAGGGATAAGGTAGACTTATTGAAATATAATGCACCATAAACAGAGAGCAGTGTAAAAATGCCAGATGAAAGAATTCTGATAGTTTTAAAGCACACCACCTATGTTTTCATATGTTAAACGTGGGTGAAATAACAGCTGTGTTTAGTCGATAAGCCTTTTCCATTATTATCCCTTACACTCTCATTTTGGAAATGGGAGCTGACTTGCCCCCAGGTTTTAAGGATGTTCCAGTCCATGGTTAGAGTGGTGAGGTGACTCAGAATCTCAGATAAGTTCTAATTGAGGGGGAAAGTGATGTTGACTTTGGGGAAGGGATCTTTGCAAGAGCATTCCACAAAGCTCTGATTTTAGATTTGTCTATCAAGCAGGAAGTAGCAAGTCAGTAGGAAGTCATGTGCTCAGGCCCGGTTCTAGATTTCCCCAATGGGGGGGGGGGGGCAATCGTAGTTTTGGGGTGGGCAATTTTTATTCACCAATGCATAATTTTCTTTTTTTATATCATTAGCCAGAGCAATTGAGAAAAACTGTAAATATCAGGCTACCTGAAGTAATTATGAACTAACTATATATACATGAACTACGAACATCATGTGTCAATGCGGAGTGGGCACGGAAAATGCACTACTTGAGCTCGGCACTTCATGCGAAGGCGTCGGACCCAGTGCCTTTGATTCTGGAGCAGCTGCCACTGCATTAGCAGAAAGTTGTTAAATAGGAGCCAGAAATCGCTGCTTGGCTGTTCAACTGTAACTATGCAGGATATCAGAAGTCCTCCACGTAATTTAGCCAGGTGAGAAATTATTTAAATTGAAAGCAGACTAGCACAGAAAGCTAACATTAGGCAATAATCTCTAGCGAACTACATCAGATAATGTTATTTGACACTATTCACACCTTGGAATTATAACCAGACACTTTCTAAGTAAGGAATAAAGCACAACTGGCGGTGCAGTTCTATGGAAATAAACCACGAGGCCAAGGGGCTGTTAACCACCCTGAAGTGAAATAATGGGGAAGTGAATAATGCACACCCCTCCAGCCAATCAGCAACAAGTATTTAACCAAGCTGTGGTGTAAACTTGTTTAAATAAAGCCATTTGAACCTGCAACTGTGTGTCCCAAAAGTTTACAAAATCTAACGTTAAAGGGCTAAAAATAATTTCAGAAAATACTAATATGTTAATATTATTTTTATCATTGTTGTTATTTAGGGGTGCTGTGATGAAATTTAGGTGTCCTAAATTAGGTGTCGCCAATGTCCTAAATCCCACCAGAAACGCCCCTTATACTGCACAATACAAAACCAATAATAGTAAGTAGGAGCCCGGAGCAGGGATAGGAAACAAATAGAAAACAGTGAATAGTGGATGTTAAGTGCAGGAATGGAAGCATAAAGGCAAAGGCGGGATCAGAGGGGGGAAGAAGGATGCATGTGTGTAATAAGGAAAAATCCCGGCAGATAAGCACTATGGCAGCATACCTAGGGGACGAGAGGGCCAGCATGATCATGAGGGTGACCCTAAGGCAGTCAACACCAGCCCACAGCCGGATCATCTGAACACAGAGTACCCAGGCCATGATGTAGTGACAGCAGTGACCACTTAGTCCACCAGAGACTCTACGATCAATGTCAGCAGCGTGCCGTCTCCCTCAACTAAAGGATTTGAAATAAAGATACATTTTTAGCCGAGACTTAAAGGCAGAGAGAGAGTCTGCTCCCAGGACTTCAACACTCCCAGGACTTCAACACACTACACTTGCTCATGCTGAGTGTGCAGTTTTTTAATTTAAGCGCTGAGTGTGCAGCTTTGGCAAGTGGCCAATGTGTGCTGTCGGCCTGTGCAAAATCCGTTTTTTCCCCTCTTCTTTGCTGTCCCAATTCCTGTTTAATGGTCACTTCCTCTTTCTGTGTACAGGGAGGAAGAGGAGAACCTGCGGAGCAAGATTCACGCGGACCATGAGCGGGTGCTGGAGGAGGCTAAGGAGAAGCTGAGTAAGTCTCGCGAGGAGCTGCGAGCGGACATCCAGACAGAGAAGAGCAAGGTGGCACAGGACATGAAGAAGAAGGACAGCAGCCAGTCCCCTCCCCCTGTTCCCATGCCCAAGCTGGTAGGGTTCAATGACGGAGACCCAGGGGACCCTGAGGTGAAGGAGAAGCGGGACAAGATCCGAGAGGTAGGGAGCTGAGGGGCGCTTCCCGTTTAGGAAGCTATGAGCTCATTAAGAGCATATCTGCCATGCGCGTCGCTTACAGACCGAGTCTCAGGTCTTCCTAGGTCACAGGAAATCTGAATATGCTGGAAATGCCAGAGGTTCCTTCTGTTGCTTACATAATATGTGAATTAAGTACATTGTACAGTCTTTGAAGAGCAGGGGATAAACAGCCTGTCATTAAACTTTAGGACACTTAGTCTAAGGATCTATTCATATGAGTACCTAGACATTGAATGGGATGGAAATTATTCTCAATATTATAAAAGATAAAAGCATGGTGACAGACGTTTGCGGCAGGCAAGCTCAATCATAGACACATTTTGACAATACAAATCTGTGGCGTTTAAGGTTGTAAAGTTTAAGCTTCAGGTTGTATGCCCTTTGGCAGCACTCCCATTTTGGCAGTGTGTCTCACAATGGTACTGCATTTCAACAGTGTTGGTAATGTGTTACTATCTGTGCACCATTGAACATACTAGTGTAAGTCGCTCTGGATAAGAGTGTCTGCCGAATAGCTAAATGTCTAGTGCATGCTGTGTTACAGAATATAAACTGCGGATTGATGAGGAAGGAAACTAAGATTCAAAAGGTGGAGTTTGCCTTTATATTCTGTATTCTGTGTACTTGGTAGAGAGTGTTGCAAATGCTGAATTGAATGCCCGCTTGATGATGGACATTGGTTTAGAGTGGACACTTGCACACCCACTACACCTTGGTTTTTATGGGTGTGTTAATCTCATCATCTGTACCCTTATCAGGAAATTATTACCAAGGAATCTGTGCAACACAGAAGGAGAGGGAATTTTTGGTAGGAAGCTACTACCTAAGTGGGTCCTCATGTTTATGCTTGTATGACAGCAAAGGGAACAACAGAATGCATCAGTCCCACTGCAGACAAATCAAACAGCAGAGGTGGGGTTTCAGCCTTGGCTACGGGTTTTAATGTGCAAACTTAACTTAAACTTAATGGGGCTGTCAGGAGTGACACTATGCCCAAATAGTTCGCCCTCCTAGGGATCCGCCCGCCACAAGAATGCCAGGACAAGGTGAGTAGGATAGCAACTCTTTATTCTTTTTTTAAAAAAAAAACACAAATTTAACAACAACAACACAATTCATAAAATCTGAGACGCCGCTATCCCTCTCCCAGCGAAGCCCTTCCCCCTATCCTTCTGTCCACCCCTGTCTGCCCTCCCCGGCTACAAACTTCAATTCAATTCTTTTCAATTCAATTCATTTTTATTTGTATAGCGCTTTTTACAACACAAGTTGTCACAAAGCAGCTTTACATTGTTCCCAGGCCTGAGACCCCCTGAGAGCAAGCCAACAAGGCAACAGTGGCAAGGAAAAACTCCCTATCAGGAAGAAACCTTGAGCAGAACCGGGCTCATGGGGGGGGCCCATCTGCTTCTGGCCGGCACCGGGCAGATAGAGTTAGACACAAAATTATGCAATGTACATTTGTTATTGACAAACAATAGCAGTTAACAGTAGAGTGATTATAAGAATGTCTCCTAGGATGTCCGGGTCGTGGAATGCAGTTGGCTTTGATGGGCAGGGCAGCGAGGTAGCAGGACTGGAAAACGAGATGAGACGCTTGGGCTACAGCTCCGGACAGGAGCCCAGAGCAGGGAATAGGAAGCAAACAGAAAACAGTGGTTAGTGGATGATAAGAATGGCAGGGATGTAGAACAGAGAGGCAGGAGAGGAGGGGCAGAGAAAAAGGTGTGCAACAAGGAAAGACCCCGGCAGGCTAACATTATGGCAGCATACCTAGGGGATGGGAGGCAAGGGACCGGCATAGTCATGAGGGCGACCCTAAGACAGTCAACACCAGATCACGGCACAGGGTCCATGAAAGCAATGACCACTTAGTCCACCAGAGACTCTATGATCCACGCCAGCACCAGGCCATGTCCCTCAGCTGAAGGATTTACTATATAGATATGTTTTGAGCCTAGACTTAAAGGTGGAGAGAGAGTCTGTTCCCCGAATCTCAGAGGGTAAACTGTTCCACAGGAGAGGGGCTTGATAGGCATTTTGGGAGCGAAGGGCTCTCTGCGGAAGATATGGATGAAGAAGGTCCTTAAGATAGGGGGGGGCAAGCCCATTTAAAGCCTTAAATGTGAGTAAGAGTATTTTAAAAATGATCCGGTATTTAATAGGTAGCCAATGGAGAGAGGCCAGAACTGGGGTGATGTGCTCAAAGCGTTTAGTTTTAGTTAAGATTCGAGCAGCTGCATTTTGCACCAGCTGAAGGGGTTTTAATGAGACGTTTGCACATCCTGACAAGAGGGCATTACAGTAGTCTAATCTGGATGTTACAAAGGCATGGATTAGTTTTTCAGCATCGTTAATTGATACGATTTTCCTGATTTTAGCAATATTTCTCAGATGGAAGAAGGCAGTCCTAGAGGTGTTAGTTATGTGAGTTTCAAAGGAGAGCTCGGGATCAATAACAACACCAAGGTCTTTGATGGCTGCACTCGGGGCAAGGGAGACACCATCAAGGTCCAATGTAAAATGAGTGAGTTTGCTCCTGATTGAATTTTGGCCTATGACCAATATTTCGGTTTTGTCCGGGTTGAGGAGGAAAAAGTTTCGGGCCATCCAATTCTTTACATCTGTTAGGCAGGCCTCCATGTTTGAAATATTCAGAGGGACATCGGGTTTGACTGATATGTATAACTGAGTGTCATCTGCGTAACAGTGGAAATTAATGTCATGTTTATGGATGATATCGAGGCAACATGTATAACGAGAAGAGCAGAGGTCCAAGCACAGATCCTTGAGGTATACCATATTTTACTCTGGAACGAGCGGAGGATTCGTTGTTGATGGAGACAAACTGATATCGTTCTGATAGATAAGATCTAAACCAAGATAGGGCATGTCCACTTACGCCAACCAGGTTTTCGAGGCGGTCAAGGAGGATACAATGATCGATGGTATCAAAGGCTGCACTTAGGTCTAGTAGCACAAGAAGAGAGATACAGCCATTGTCACTGGCACTTTCAGGAGAGCGGTTTCCGTACTGTGGTGAGGTCTAAATCCGGACTGGAAAACTTCCAAAATGTTGTTAGAGTGTAAAAAGGCACAGAGTTGCTTTGATACCGCTTTTTCCAGAATTTTTGAGAGGAATGGAAGGTTCGAGATGGGCCTATAGTTTGACAAGTCATTGGGATCAAGATTAGGCTTTTTCAGAATAGGCTTGATAACTGCTACTTTGAAGGGCTGAGGTACGTGTCCAGACATAAGAGAGGCATTGATAAGATTTAATAGTGGTGTGCCAATTGCTGGCAATAGCTGTTTTAGGAAGCCAGTTGGTATGGGGTCAAGTTGGCTGGTAGAGTTATTAGATGAATTGAGAAGAGAAGAAAAGTCGCCAAATTCAATGGGTGTAAAAGAGTCAAAGCGCGAGGCGGGCCTAATAGACATGTCTACATAATCTGGAACGGGACTGGCCAGGCAGGAACCAGAAGTTGATGAGAATTTTTGTATTGTGTCTCTTATCTTTAAGATTTTACTGTCAAAGAAGTTCATGAAGTCACTGCTACTATAAATTGCTGGTATGGTAGGGTTAACTGATGCAGGACTCTTGGTTAATCTGGCGATAGTGCTAAACAGGTACCTAGGATTGTCCTTGTTTCTCTCAATAAGAGTAGAGAAATATTTGGATCTGGTAGCTGTGAGGGCATGCTTGTAATTTAGGAGACTTTCCTTCCACGCCAGGAGAAAAACCTGTAGTTTGGTGGAGCGCCATTTTCTTTCGAGTTTTCGTGTGGCTTGTTTGAGAGCACGAGTATGGTCGTTATACCAAGGTGCTAGCTTCTTGTCTGTGATTTTCTTCCTTTTGAGGGGAGCAACGGCATCTAGAGTTTTACGCAAAGTAGAGTCGATTCTGTCCGCGAGTAGATTAATTTCAGTTGAGCTGGGGTTTGAACATAAACTAGAGGAGATTTCGTTGTGCAGGTAGTATGATGTAGGGAGCTCGTTGATAAAGGCATTTGCTGTAAGAGAGCAAAACGTGCGCCTGGAAGAAAATCTAGGCTCAGAGTATGTGAAGCACCTTAGTGGTAAATTGAAAGAGATGAGATAGTGGTCGGATAACACAGGATTGTGTGGCATGATTTCCACCTGGTTAATGTCTGCTCCATATGTGAGGACCAAATCAAGAGTATGGTTGCGGTAATGTGTGGGTTTGTCCACAGCTTGATAGAGTCCAATGGATTCGATGATGGACAAAAATGCTGTTCTGAACGGGTCATGTTCATTATCCATATGGACATTAAAGTCGCCTACTATTACAGCTTTTTCTATATTGACAACCAGGTCAGATAGAAAATTGGCAAATTCCGATAAGAAAACACTGTAAGGGCCAGGTGGCCTGTAAACTATAACAAGGGTAAATAGCTGAAATGCAGTCTTGTCAGGATGTGCAAAGCTAAGTACTAATAGTTCAAATGAATGGAAGTTATAGCCAGGTTTAAGGGTGGCACAGAGTTTGGAGCTGTGTACAGCAGCAACGCCGCCACCTCTACCAGTAGGTCGAGGGACCTGGTGATTACAATAACTGGGAGGAGTTGATTCGTTGAGAGCAACAAAGTCATTAGGTTTAAGCCATGTTTCAGTCAGGCATAAGATATCAAATTTGTGATCAGTAATCAATTCGTTTATTAATAAAGCTTTAGGTTGTAGCGATCTGATATTTATTAACCCAATCTTAAGGACCATTTGTCTACAGGTAGTACTTTCAGGTTTGGCAGACTTAATTTTTATCAAATTATCAGCACAAATGCCCCTACTGGATGTTTTTAAGAAGTTTGGGACGGAGGGTCGTGGAACAGACACTGTCTCTATGGGATTTTTAAGTGGTGGTTCCAGGGAAAAAGCAGACAACTGTGTAGGACAGAAAGTCTGCTGCCTGGCCTTGGCCCTGATAAGTCAAGGTTTAGTGGAATTCAGACTATGATCTATGTTACTAGAGATGATAGCTGCACCCTCCCTCGAGGGATGGATGCCATCTCGTTTTAAAAGACCAGGCCTCCCCCAAAACTTGTGCCAATTATCTATAAAACCCACGTTGTTAGAGGGGCACCATTCAGACAACCAACGATTAAGTGACGTTAATCTGCTATAGATCTCGTCACCGCGCCGCATGGGGATGGGGCCAGAGAAAATTACTGAATCCGACATTTGTTTGGCAATCCTGCACACCGACTTAATAGATAACTTTGTTACTTCCGATTGCCTCATGCGAACATCGTTAGCGCCAACGTGAATAACAATTTTTGAGTATTTCGCTTTACTTTTACCTTTAGCTTTAGCCAGCACTTTCAAATTGGCTTCAATGTCGGAAGCTCTGGCTCCAGGAATGCAATTGACTATGGTCGTTGGTGTCTCTACGTTCACATTTCTAAGAATAGAATCGCCAATAATCAGGGCTCTTTTAACAGGTTTCTCAGCAGGTGTGTTACTGAGGGGGGAGAACCTGTTGGAAACGTGAACCGAGGGTTGGTGGTGCACCGGGGGCTTGCGCTTGCGTCTATTTTCCCGAACCGTAACCCACTCGCCTTGCTGCGAAGGCTCTGCCGGGGTTGAACTAGGGGAAAGGCTACTGAAAAGGATTCGATAAACTTTTCACTAGCTTTAATCTCGTATAAGGTGCGGATGCGTGCTTCTAATTCTGCTACCTTCTCCGTCAACCTAGTGTTAAGCTCGCATTTAACACAGGTGAAGTTGGTCGTAATGGCGGAGAAGGAATAACTAAACATGTTACACACAGAGTAGGGGAGACAGCGAGAGGGAGGAGAGCTAAGGATTGGAGAAACAGAGCTGCGAGAAGCCATCGTACGTAACTAGTGGCTACTTACGTAGTTTTTGCGAGGGTGTGGAAAAGTAGTGTCGGCGAGTACTCCGGGTTTGGGTCCTGGTTGGGTCCTAACCGATCGGCGTCTTGCGTCTGGCGTTCGGGGACGAGCAACAGGAAGTGCGGGGAACGAGCAACAGGTGAGGAGCAGCAGGTAGCGAGCGAGAGCGAGAGCGTCTGGAGCGAGAGCAAGAGCGTCTGGAGCGAGAGCAGGCGGGAACGCTACCCAACCGCTCACACCAAAAAAGGAAGAAAAGAAAAAAAGAAAAAAGGAAGAAAAGAAAAAAAGAAAAAAAGGAATCCCCACACACACACAAACTTAGCCTCACTGCAAACACCCGTGATCTGGCGTCCCCGCCCACCTGGACACCAGGAGAGAGAGGACTGCTCAATTCCACCACCGGGGGGGGAAGTGCTGCCGCTGCGGGGGAGGCTCCTCACACGCACGCACACCACACAAGACGTACAAAACGAACGAAAATATAAATGGGGACGTAGCTCAGCCCGCGCCACACTGCCGGGCTTCGCCTACATCCCAAAAAAACAAAAAAAAATTAAACTCCAGACAAGGCCCCCGCGTCACTCCTGCGGGGGCTGGCGGCTCCGGCGGCGACCCACGTCTTCTCCCCGGTAGTAACTCCGCTGGCTCCGCGGGATCACACTGAGGGAGACACAGAGCAGCAGCCGGTCAGCCCTCCCTTTCCACCCCGTGCTGGTGACTCACGCACTCTTGAGGTTCCGCGGTGCCACCTCCCTTCCAGCTAGGGGATCCACCTCCCCAGCACGCGCTTCCAAGGGGTGGGGGCTCTCTTCGACCCCGGCTGCGTCCGGAACCAAGCGATGTTTTCCCCGCTCCCTCAGGGATTCACCACTGGAGCCCCTTCGGTCGCCGCTCTTCTGAAGCCGCCTAAGACGCACAAACACACTCGCACATCCAGCACACCAAAGCAAAAGAACCGAAAGAAAAATTAAACAAAACAAACTCAAAACCCGCTCTGGGTCGCGACTCCCAGAGCTCAAAAGAAAAAAAACAGCAAACCAAAATAACAAACCCTAAACTCAGCCGTGCCGGCACGTTCAAAAGAAAAGAAAAAAATAAAAAAAAACCTGGCTCCACGCTAAAACCCCGTGTGGCAACCTCCGTCAGCGTCTCTGGCGCGCTACTCCCACTCACCTGCCTAAATAGTCCCGGCGAAATTGCTTACAGACAGGCAACAGGTGCAGAGCACACACCAGGCAGCGAACACCGTCAATTGCCAATTATTCAATCCCGAGCCCCCTCGCTCTCCCAGGGAGTGCAGCGCGATCATGTCAGGAGGAACTCCTGACAGGACTTCCTCTGTCAAAGCACTTCCAGCCTGTTTCACCTGTGAACAGCACTCAAAGTGCAACCGATACGGCTTCAGAAAAAATAAGCAGCTGTCTGAGATGGAGTCATTATGCACGTTTGAGATTGTGTTGTACTTGCAAATGAGAGGAGCTCAGATTGACTGGCTCATCAAGCCAATGTTTAGAAGCTTTATGGCTTTATGATTTGCACCAGAAGTTCTTCTGCAGAGGCGGCGTCATTCTCCAGGTTGTGTATATGACGGTATAGTATTTGTTTGCCTAGCGAGCAGCCTTTCTCAGAGGGACTTACATTGGCTTTTTGCTTATTATCCATTATCAGAGCGGCAGTAGGCACATGTTTCACAAACATGATGCCAAACATATCAGAAATAACGCAGGAGAGCGACCATCGATGACAGAGTGTGTTATTTCCTGAGCTGAATGCAACTGGCTGTGTGCACAGGAGTGGATTGCACAAACACAGGCAGCAACTGAGGGCGTACTCACTCTAAGCCCAGTTGCCTTGTACCATGCCCGAGCACGATTGTCCCCCCTCTCCACTCCCCCGCTGGCCTTAGCTCACGTTGCACTTAATGTTCCGGGCCCAAGCACGCTTACTTCAACACGATGCAACTTTTTGTGTTGAAGAAAAGTGCTCTCACACAGCACATTGGAGTTCACGATTGTACTTACTTTGTGCCTTATTTGGAGTCGTTTTGGGCACTGTGACACATGGCCCTCTCACATGCCTTATAGATTTATTGATTATGCAACACAGCGATTTACAGTTAATTGTGCTGCACGTATAAGAAGATTTTTATGGAGGCAGCTGACGTTTCAGTCATTATGCTAAGGGACAGACCAATATTTTGTGTCAGATGCTCGGGCACGGTTAGCAATCACACTAGATGCGTACCGTGCCCAAGTCCAACTGAACCGTGCCCGAGCTCACCTCTTCAAGTGGGCCCAGGCATGGTTCAGCGTACCATGCCCGGGCACGGTACAGAGCGATCACACTAGTCAAACGAACTGGACTTTGGGGGTCAAATGTGCTCGGGCACGGTACAGATCACCTAGTGTGAGTACATTCTGAGTGTCCTCTGTGCCTGCTTAGTGTTAGATAGATAGATAGATAGATAGATACTTTATTCATCCCCTTGGGGAAATTTGGGTGTCCCATAGCTCATGTGAGGTAGGTCAGAGACAATACAATACAGTACAATACAATACAAGTATTATTGCACAGACAAAACAAACATTATTGCACAGAGTCCAGTGGGTGAGGGTGGTGGGTACGGAGAGAGGGAGGGAGGGAGAGAGAGAGAGAGGGAGAGGGAGGGGGAGAGAGAGAGAGAGAGAGAGAGAGAGAGAGAGAGAGAGAGAGAGAGAGGGAGGGAGGGAGAGAGCTGTCAGCTATTGGCTCTTGGCTATTGGCCATTGGCTGAAGTATTGTACAGCCTGATGGCAGTGGGTACAAAGGATCTCCTGAACCGTTCAGTCCTGCAGCGCAGCAAGGTGAGCCGTCCGCTGCAGCTGCTTCTCTGGCCTGCCAGGTTATTGTGGAGGGGGTGGTTGTCATTGTCCAGGATGGCCTGCACCTTACTCTGTGTACATCTCTCCACCACAGTCCCCAGTGAGTCCAACCTCCTGCGAAGCGCTGAGCCAGCCTTTTTCACCAGCTTGTCCAGCCGCCAAGTATCCTTGTTTTTCATGCTGCCTCCCCAGCAGACCGCAGCATAAAAGAGGACACTTGCCACCACTGACTGGTAAAACATGTGCAGCATTTTACTGCAGACGTCAAATGACCTAAGCCTTCATAGGAAAGACGAAGGCTCTGCCCCTTCCGGTAAAGGTCATCTGTGTTCAGTGACCAGTCCAGCTTATTGTCCAGATGCACACCTAGGTATTTGTAGGTCTGCACCACCTCAATGTCTACCCTGCAAATGTTGACTAGCTGAAGAGGAGGCTTAGACCTGCAAAAATCCACCACCATCTCCTTGGTCTTGGAGGTGTTCAGTAGGAGGCAGTTCTTTTCACTCCAGTCACTGAAGACCTTCGTCAGTCCCCTGTACTCCCCTTCCTGCCCACTCCTGATACACGCCACAAGGAGGAGGACACGGGGAGGAGCTCAAGCAGGGGGAGCTGCTGCAATAAGGGGACGCAGCTGCTGAAGTGGTGGGAGAGTGAACGGGTGGGGCTGTACAGGCTGGGGCAGGGCAGACATTGGCCGCAGTGTCAAACCTGTTGTAGAACTGGTTGAGCTCATTGGCCCTGTCCACATCCCCAGCTGTTGCCTGGCTATTCTTATTTTTGTAGCCAGTGATGGTCCTCATTCCCTTCCACACCTCTCTGGTGTTGTTGTGCTGCAGCTTGCTCTCTACTTTCCTTCTATAGTCCTCCTTTGCCATCTTTAATCTCCTCTTCAGCTCATGTTGCACATGCTTGAGCTTCTCCCTGTCTCCATCCCTAAAGGTCTCCTTCTTCTGGTTGAGGAGTGCCTTGATGTCACCGGTGATCCATGGTTTGTTGTTGGGGAAACAGCGTACAGTCCTTCCTGGTATAACAGTGTCCCAACAGAAGTTAATGTTGCCAGTGGTGCAGTCAACCATTCTGTCAATGTCAATGTCCATGCTGTTCCCCTGTGTCTCCAGCAGTACTACATTCCAATCCGTGTACTCAAAGCAGTCCCTTAGAGACTCGCTCGCCTCTGGTGACCACTTCCTGAATGAGCGGGTGGTTGCAGGCTGCCTCAGTACACAGGGTTTGTAAGAAGGCTGGAGAAACACCAGATTGTGATCTGACCTGCCAAGTGGTGGTAGAGTTGAAGCACTGTAAGCCTCCTTGATGTTGGCATACAACCGATCAAGTGTTTTATTTTCCCTGGTCGCACAGTCAACAAACTGTAAATCCAGTCAGGTGGGAGGTGAGGGTGACGTGATTGAAATCCCCTGATATTGCAATGAATGCGTCGGGGTGTTGGGTCTGTATTCTCGCAACAATCTTGTGGATGACATCACACGCCAGTGCAGCCCCTGCTTGCGGTGAAATGTAAACAACAATGGCGACGATGTGAGAGAACTCCCTCAGTACATAGTAAGGTCTAAGGCTTACTGCCAAAAGTTCAATATCCTGACAGCAGAACTTCTTCACTGTAATGTGACTGGGGTTACACCATCTATTAACAAACAAAACAAGTCCCCCACCTTTGTTTTTTCCGCTAGCTCTCGCATCTCTGTCCGCTCGTACCATAGAGAAGCCGGGTAGATCCACACAGGAGTTGGGGATGTTGTTGTTTAACCAGGTCTCAGTAAAACATATGAGACTACACTCACGGTACGCTCTCTGGTTCTTCACAAGTGCCTCAAGCTCCTCACTTTTGTTGGGCAAAGAGTTGACATTCCCCATGAGGATCAATGGTAGAAAAGGCTTATATCTCCATCTCTTAGCCTTTAGCTTAGCACCGGCCCTATATCCATGGTACAGCTTCTTCATCTCAGCCGGGATGGGGTGTTTGACTCCGGGTCTGTTCCGTCACAATGCGGTCAATTGTGTACACTGCTTTCCCTGCAGTTGTATCCATCGACAGTCGGGTAACACACAAAAATAAAAAAATGAAACCGTGAAAAGAAATAACAATAAAATAAATAAAGATAAAGCCGTGAAACACAGAATAATGCCAAGCACGCAATACGCTACTCCTTAAACACACACAAAGGTAGTGTTTAAGGAGTTCTGTCTAATACGGAACTACTGACGTGTTTTAACCCTAGGAATGACCTGGCTGACGCGCTAGACTTGACGTTGCTAAATTCGCGAAACCTACCACATTGTTCAGCAAAGAGTCTGCAGACGGTTCTTTAGTGTTAAAGCAATCCTCATTTATTCCACACCAGTTGCAGATAACTCTCAATATCCATTCCCAAAACACCAAACTAAACAAACTCGCGGTATAGCTTACAGCAGGCATGAGCTTAGCATAAGCCCAGCGTGAGCCTAGCGGTCAAAAACCCTTTGCCCTTCCGGGGTCAAACACCTAACCACAACATTAAACTTGGCTACCTATATACCTGAGCACCCCAATTAATAACAGTGACACCCAGTGTACAGAAAGAAAATTACAACTAAATTATCAGCAACATTTGTCTCCTACACACTGGCCCCTAATTGTTAAATGCCAGGCAGACATAACAATTCAAACAAATGAAACAAAAGGAACCAAAACATCACAATACACCATGTCATAGTCAAGGTAAGCACACACATAAATTCACACCCCATGAAGTAAACAGAGTTTTGTCACAGGCCTTTCAATGATACTAGATTTTTTCTGTAACCTCACAGAATGTACAAGACCATGTTTATCAGGAAAGACCTCCAGAACCCTGGCAAGTGGCCAGGAACCACGAGGAGCTGAAGACTCCATAATTACAACAATATCTCCCACACTCAAACTCCTTTTCTTCTGGTTCCACTTTTGCCTCTCTTGGAGTAAGGGCAGGTACTCCTGCACCCATCTCTTCCAGAACAAATCTGGAAGGTACTGCACCTGTCTCCATCGCCTTCTTACATACAAGTCGTGAGGCTCAAACACTCCAGGCGGCAATGCTGGTTTTCCCTTCAACAGAAGTAAGTGGTTAGGAGTGAGCGGCTCCAAGTCATTTGGATCATCAGAAAGCTTTGTAAGTGGTCGATCATTCAAAATGGCCTCCACTTCACAGAATACCGTATGCAGCCCATCATCGTCCAATATCTGCTGTCGTAAGACAGAACTGAGGACCCTTCTCACCAGGCGAATCATCCTCTCCCAGACACCACCATGGTGTGAGCCTGCTGGTGGATTAAAACTCCAATGAATTCCAACTTGTGAGAGGACTCCTTCAATCCGATGATGGTTCAAATTAGCAAGGGCCTCCTTCAGTTCCCTGTCTACCCCAATGAAGTTGGTGCCATTGTCAGATGTTAGATGTGCCACTTGTCCTCTCCTACTTATAAAGCGCCGCAAAGCATTGATGCAGGCATCTGTCTCCAAAGAAGATGCTACCTCAAGATGAATAGCTCTGCTTACCATACAGGTAAATATGATTCCATAACGCTTGCAGGTTCCTCTTCCCTTTCTTACTTCCACAGGTCCAAAGTAATCCACTCCTGTATTGGTGAAAGGTGGTAGATCAGGAAGGATTCTACTTTGTGGACGATCTGCCATCTTTTGTTCCAATGGTCATCCATTGTAGCGTTTACAGAAGCTGCATTCAGCAATCACCTTTCTGACAGCTGTATTGGCCTTAGTAATCCAAAACCTTTTCCTTGCCACTGACAACGTGTGAGTGCGTCCAGCATGGCCCAGACTCTGATGTATCTGCTTGAGAATGAGCATTGAGATGTACTGCTCCTTGGAGAGGATGAGTGGATGTTTGGCTTCCTCAAGCATCGCTCCTCTGCTCAATCTCCCTCCAACTCTCAAGAGTCCATTATCCAAGACTGGGTCCAACCTGTATATGGAACTCTGGCGACTCACTGCCGCTTTCTTAGAGGACAATGATGCAATCTCCTCACTGAATTGCAGCTGCTGGCAATAGCGAATAATTGCAACCTCTGCCTCCAACAGATTGTCCAGTGTCAAGGTGTCACTCCTAGATGTCATAGTTACCCTTTGACCATCAGCCTGCCTTGAACTAATCTGACTGGTCTCCTCTAGATGGCTAGCCACTGGCTCCTCCAGCTGCCTTCTCTGGCGAACCTGCTCCAATAACATAGCCTTTAGCCTAAGGAACCAAGCAGCTGCCCTCTTAAGTCTCTTCCAGTCAGAAAAATAACTGATGAGTTAGTCAGTAGGCTTAGAGGTGTCACACACATTGATGGCATTTGAGGCCACCTCCCCTTTGACCTCTTGGTCATCAGAATCCAAACAAACATCCAACACAGTATTGGGCCAATCCTCCTCATGCCTCCAAAGAAATGCAGGACCTTCCAGCCACCTGCTACTCTTCAGGAAGTCCACCACCTTCAGGAAGTCCACCACCTCTTGATGCATCATCTGCTGGATTGTCTTTGGAACAGACATGTCTCCACTGTGAAGGTTCAGATGCCTCCCTGATGGTTGAGATTCTGTTGGCCACAAATGTGTGAAACCATCTGTCCTTATTATTGATGTATTTCAACACTTCCAAAAGACTGAATCCTCCAACTTCAAATTCAGCATTAAGTCCACTCGTACAGCAAGGGCTGCCGCTGTCAACTCAAGTCGGGGAATAGTTACAGCCTTCAATGGTGTCACTCTAGCTTTGCCAAGCAGAAAGGAGACCTGGATTTGATTTCCTTATTTAACATCCTCAAGTATGTCACAGTCCCATATCCACCTTCACTCGCATCGGCGAAGTGATGTAGTTGGGCATGTTGGACCTCTCCAAAGTCCACTGGCTTGATGCATCTGGCCACATCAAATGCTACCAGTAGCTCCAAGTCCTCCAACTATCTTTTCCACTGGCATAAGATGTCTGGTGGTAAAGCATCATCCCATGCACAACCTCTTCTACAGAGTTCCTGCTGCATCATCTTGGCAGGTAAAGTGACTGGTGCCAAGAAACCCAGAGGATCATACACCGAACTGGTGATTAACAGCATACCCCTTCTGGTAAGAGACTGTAGTTTCACATCCATCTTAAACTTGAAAGAGTCTGTCTCCACACACCACTGTAGACCTAGAGCTCTCTCTACTGGAAGTTTGTCTAGGTCCAAATCCAACTCCTTTAGGTCCTTGGCCCTTTGCTCCTCTGCAATAGCCTGCAGGACAACACGGCTGCTGCTAATCCATTTCTCTAAGGTGAAACCTCCCTTCTGGCACAAAGCAGTAAGGTCTTGGATCATCTGGATTGCATCTCCTTCAGTGGCTGAACTCTTCAAACAGTCGTCTACATAGAAGTTCTGCTTGACAGCTTGAAATACGTCCACATCAAACCCTGACAGATGGTCGTCAGCACTTTTCCTCAGTGCGTAACTTGCACAACTTGGAGAGGACGTGGCCCCAAACAAGTGCACAGTCATCCTGTACTCCACAAGGTCCTTAGTGACATCTCCATTGGGCCACCAGAGAAAGCGAAGAAAATCCCGATCTTCATGAGCAACCTTTACCTGGAGGAACATGGCCTGAATGTCACCCATGTACGCCACAGGTTCCTCTCTGAAGCGAACAAGGACTCCAAGCAGTGAGCTGGTAAGATTAGGACCCTGCAAGAGTTCGCTGTTCAAAGATGCTCCTTGAAAGGTGGCACCACAGTCAAACACCACCCGAAGGGATCCTTTCCTTGGATGGTGGACAGCATGATGGGGAATGTACCACACTTTCCCTGGCTTGCACTGCAGTTGCTGCTGAGGTACATGCTCTGCATAGGTGTTACAGATTAGCTTATTCATGTACCCTGCATACTCCTGGTGCAAGCATCCATCATTCAGGAATCTCCTTTTCAAGCCATGCATCCTTTGCTTCGCGACAGCAAGATTATTAGGAAAAAAGACATATTGGTTCTTAAAGGGCAACTTTAAACAATACCTCCCATCTTACAGCACTGCTGAACACTCCATGATCGCATTAGTTCCTATTAACAGGTCAACATTTATGGTTGGGATGGGCACCTTTGACAAGTAAGGCCATTTAGCCAAGTCTTCAGATGTTACCATATTGTCCACAGTGACTGGCATCTCCTCCTGTGTAAGTACCTCAGGGAGACCATAGAAATTACTGCTGTCCAGATCAGACACCTCCAAACCAGTCAAAGAATAAGCTGGAACAACCCTTTCTTGCCCCATTATCCGCAACAGGAAACTGGTTCTTCTACCAGTAATGTTCAGCTTCTGCATTAGGTGTTCAGTACAGAATGTGGCCGAACTACCAGGATCCAGAAAAGCATAGGTTGTTATGATGTGGTTTCCTTTTGCAGACTTCACCTTGACAGAAAGGATGGATAACACACATTGGCCCTTACTGACCCCTGTATGTCCACATGTGTCCACAGACACCTCCTTTAATTTCTCCTGAGCCATTTGCCTTTTGATGTGAAGCACGGAGGGGTGAGTTTGACCACAAACTTTACATGTTAAGCGCCTGTCACAGTCCTTGCTCATGTGACCGACACGTAAGCATGCAAAGCAAACTCCCCTATCCCTCAGAAAGAGAATTTTGTCCTTGTGCTTCTTTCCTTTGAACTGCTTACACTCCTCCATTGGGTGGCGACGAGCACAGCAAGGGCATCTCACTTTTTGAGCCTTTCCCGGGTCTGAAGTTAACTCCTTTCCTTCCTCAGACACGTCCATAGATGTCACAGCAGTGGCCACAATTCTTCTTTTTACTTGGTTTCTGGGCTGTAATTCAGTCCTACTGAGAGTTTTTATCCCAGTTGCACCAGATGATGGATCCTGTATGTCACCAAACAGAGGGTCAGATAGGATTTTGACATGGCGTTCAATAAACTGGACAAGATCAGTGATGTGAGCTCTGTGGTTAGTTACTTCCATGATGTCATGTGCTTTAGTTCTCCATTGCTCTCTCATTTTAAATGGCAGTTTTGAGACAATGGTCCTTATGTTTACAGGCATGTCCAGTTCCTGCACATATTGTAGCTCTTCTATTACGTTACAGCAACCACGCAAGAATTAGGACTAGGCTTGAAGTGCTTTTACATCCTCAGACTTAATTGTTTGCCAGGCCAAGGCCCTTTTCATATAAGCAGTTTGGATTGCTAAAGTGTTCCTGCAGAAGACCCTTCGCCACTGCATAGCCACGCTCAGGCACCATATGCTGACAGCTACGCACCAACTCTTGTGGCTGTCCTCTGGTGAACTGCTCTATGTAATACAAACAGTCTGCACTTCCTGCCTTTTCCTGTACTCCTTGTTCAAAGGCTTTCATGAATGCTCTGTATTGGAGAGGATCCCCATCAAATGTGGGAATCTCTCGTAGTGGCAGAGATGACAAACGATGCTTTTGCACCAGGGCCGCTGTGATATCATTTTGCCTTTGCATAATTGCAAGTATGTCTTTGGATGGACTTCCACTGATTGGATGGTATACAAATTGCCTTTCCTCATCCTCTTGCTGCAGAATTTTTCGCTGGTATTGAAAGTCAGAGGTTTTCCAGCTGTAGCTCATTGGGCCTGTGCTGATGTTTTGACAGGTTGTGTGTACGGAGCTACAAGTACTTGTTGCCGCCCTGCATGCGAAGAATTAAAAAAATAAAATAGATATAAAATTAAATAAAAATAAAACCATGAAGCACAGAACAACGCTGAACACATTAAAAACACTTAATACGCTTTAAAAACACAAACACAAAGTTAGTGTGTACGGAGCTACAAGGACTTGCTGCCGCTCCGCATGGTGCACACTCACATTTGTGGCAGCAACAGGGAAATAATGGTCCCTCTGTTTGATACCCACAAACCCCGGGAAGTGAATAATGTTATTCCCCTTTGCAGGATAACCAGCAGACAGAACAGCAGATGCTCTCACCTACCTTTCAGTGTAGGGGTCTAACCCCCACCACAAACCCAGTCCAACTACTTCTCATGCCCCTCAGAGAGTAGCTACCCCAGTGGGTGGGTGCAAGGGTCAGGGGGTGGGTGATAGGGTTGACAGCTTTCCGGTCAAGTCACTCTAAGGGTGCGCTTGAGTAACAGGCATGATTGGATGAGTTGGGGGAAGCTCAAGGTATAAAATCACCTAGCTTTCACCTGATTTCACCAGACCCAGATCAGGGTTTCTGTTAGCCAGTAATTACTGGTTTTTGCCTGGTAAAATTTACAAAAAAACCGATGAATTAAAAACTTGCCGGTCAAAATGTCCGGTAATAATGCTCATACAAAACGTAGCTATAACAAAGGCTATCCCTAACAGGACATTTGTGTTTTGACAGCCAAACAGCCTATTAACAGCCTACAGTACTTTTTTCCCCCAAAAGGGTGCCCTCTTTTATTGCATGATACTTGCTACTAGGCCCACTACTGTTCAACTTTGAAGCAATTTATCAGTCTCTCTGCAGAATCAAATTAAGACGGTGCTGTGAATTCGTCTGGAGGAGGAGAGAGTGACGAGGCTTAAATGTTGAATGTTAAATGTTAAGGCAGTGTGACACACGTTGCTGAAACAAATGATCCAACATTTTGGTTCCAGTCAAACATGGAAGAGAAGCTTATTGTGTCAGTGTCGGGTTTCCCCATAATCTACAATTTGTCTCTTGATACGTACAGAGATATAAATAAAAAAGATGCATGGAGAAGGGTGTCCGAAATTGCGGAGATGCCTGGTATACATATTCATATATATGTGCACTGCAGTCACAGCTTTTTAGCTTTAACTTTAAAACAGTGCCCAACCACTACCTAGCTACCTAACTAGCTAGCTAGCTAAACTGACCCGCAACACTTGCTCACGAATGCAATGTAATTTAGCGCAATTCAAAAGAAACGTAATTGTTCATGTGCGCATGACTGTACAAGCCTTCGGCCTTTTCTTTAGTGATTTTCACAATTTCCAGTGACTCTGCATTTGTAAATTTGTGTTCCCTTTAGAGCTTTTTAAACATCTCTCCAAATATAGAAAGCTGCTATATAGTATTTCATATCTCATTCTTATCTAATTGATATTGAAGCATAATCTAATCGGATTGAATCAAATCATTAGCTTGTGAATCGGAATTGAATCAGGGCATCTGTGCCAATACCCAGCCCTAGTGGAAATTGCCCATCCACAGCTTGGACAATAAGAGCAGTCTCTGAAGTCTGGTGTTGGCCCTTCCATAGCTCAGACTGTAGGAGCAGTCTCTCAAGTCAGGAGGCCTTCCCATAGCTTACACTGTGTTAGCCTTTCCAAAGCTCAGACTGTAAAATCAGTCTCAGAAGTCCCCTAGCCTTTGCATAGCTTAGCTTTGGCTGCAGGCTATGGGATGGAAAAGAGATTCGTGCTGAACCGGATAGACCAGATTCGGCTTGAAATTGTGCCAGTCTGGCCAGTCAGTTCTGTGGTGTAAAAGGGTTATGACAGTGATCTGTGGAAGTCTGGGGTGCTCTCATGTCTGTTGTGCCAGCATTTCCTATCTTTGTTGACATCTATATTACTGCAGGGTAGTGACTATTGAGGGAATATTGATTGTCGGTCAGTATGAGCTTTGCTTCTGTGGGAAGACAGTGCACTGTATGCTAAACAGGCATTCTGAGGACAGCTAAATCAGTTGGGGAGGGCCTTATGGAAAAGAAAAGCTAGGGGATGAGAATGGAGAATGGACAGATAAAGAAAAACAGACAGAAGGTTAATTGTCATGGTATCATTTATTACTTTATATAACGGACTTAAGTTTCTGTGTTGCAGCTAGCCTAGTTCCTGTTTTGTTAGCATCATTGATCACATGACTCATATTTGAACCAGGAAGTTCAACACTCTTGCTCTCTACATGTGACAGTTCTCATGTGTTCCCTTCTATCCAATTATGTTTTGCCTTAAAGAGCCTTTGCTTGTAAGTTTTTCTGCATCAATTGTTCTTTCTATAGTACGTGTAAGCTGTTGAAATGTATGCTGCTCATGCAGACTTGATAAATGCTGAGCTGGTCAAGTTAGTTAGCTAGCCTTATGCTACTGTGTTAGTGAATGCACTGGATGTAAATGATATGTACCTAGCTTTATGCTAATGTTCGCTATTTTCATTGTGTAAGTGAGTTACGTCACATACACTTATCAAAGGTAGCGGGAACAATAAGGATGTTTCCTCATTTGTAATTTCATGTTTAGTTTCAGTTTTACAAAAAAGGATTCATTGGCACTGAAGACAACAATAAATCAGTTCAACTTTACTTCTGTGTCTGAAGTTTCTTTGAATCGCCTTGTTCGCTATCTGTTGAATTGTGCTAAGAAAACGCACAGGGAGGACATAATATTAATGGACAGTGGATAGTTAATGGATAGTTTACGGTAGATGGAAACCCAGATTCCCCAGTTTTATAAAAATGTAGATGGTTTCCTTTTAGCCCTCAGTTTGTCATGGCAACAAGCTCACAATAAAACTAAGGATTCACTTGATCCCTAAATCAGTCTAATCTCAAGTGATGGGGCAGAACATATTTATTTACTTTAGGTTTGGGGAAACAGCACACGTTCAGTTCACAGCCTTATAAACTGACTTATTGCCTTGCATTAGTGTTCAGCCAGCTGTTGTATTTTTTTAGACACCAACAGAGTTGACTCATCTTTCAGACAGTATCAGGTCATTGACAGTAAATGTCACTTGAAGGTAATGTAAACTGCCCATCAACAAAGGAGTTGTGGTACTAACTTTCTAGACACCTGTTTGTGCAATATCTGCGTTACTCTAAACACTTTTCAATGAAGCTATATGTCATACCAGTGAAATACCAGAAAAAGTAAAGATTGCCCAATGTACAGATTATCTTTTTTCTTTGCTGACAAAAAAAAAAAACAGACAGAGCACTTAGCTACTGTACAGTGTGGTTGGACAAATAAGTATATACATGTATGTAGATAAGTGTAACTCACTGCCTTTTTAGAATAAATGTTATATTATGTGTGGTGTGCTTTTAACAGGCTTTCGGTGTTAGGCCACGCTGCACCCATTCCTAAGAACAAAAAGGGTATTTTTAACCATGATAATGCATGCTTTTCATGTTTAAATATTGAAAATGAATCAAATATCATTTTGTACATGTTTTGTTGCCATAATGAGAAGCCACCATTGATGTTTTTTTTATTTGTTTTCAAATTCATTATTTATTATTTTTGCCCAGGGTCAGAAATCATTTGAAATGGCTCACATAGATCAATTCTTCATTGAGGCCATGAAGATAACCATTTTCCCCTGAGTCTCAGTGCGTGATTACTGGCAGTGCAGTTTGGGTAAATCAATAAGGAAAGCTAAACTTTAAATCGGTGTTAAAAGGCTGGAGTGTAAAGATCTGGGGCACACTGGAGTGCATCGAGGAGGCTTTGGTTGCTAACGGCAGGGTTATAAGGGCCTGTGCTTCTCTCAGTGACAGGGTAGACTGTGCCATTAATTGTTTGAATTATGCTCCAAACTTTCAAAATGGTGTGATTGCCTGGCTTATCCTTGTACGTTTCAGAGGTTGTTGCTAACTTGGCAAACCGGTATTGAGCAAGATCATCTTTCCTGTCCAAATCTTTCCTGTAAGCTGATGGCACATGCCCAGTGGCCTGAGGCAGTGCAGTCAGTCACACAATGGGAGCTCCGACCCCAGTGTGAAGTGTGGAAATAATGGCCTTTTACCATTGTAGTGATAACGGGCCATATGTGAGCCTTAAGGAACTGCATGTAACCGTGCATGTTCTCTGCAAGGAGGGGGAGTTTAGTTTAACAGTGGTTTAACCTCAGTTTCACAAGGTGATGGTTTCTTCACTGTTAGGAAAGGGCAGAGATGGGGAGTCGCTGATGGTGCAGGGGAGATATATTTGTGAATGTGGCTCAGTCTGATGGAGCACCATTCAACATGGAATGGCTTCATTCACTTTTTTTAAATCAGGTAGTGAAAGGAGTTTGTAATTACAAGACCTGCGGTGACATCAAACCTGGTGAGCTTCCTACATTTTTAACCTAAGGACAAAAGGTAGATTGTGAACGGAAATTTCCACCAAAGATTTTGGAACCAGATTTCAAGACTTAAACCAGCTTGGGCTCAAACTCTACTGACACCACTCATATAGCACATTCTGTCTGCTACATCCCAGTGGTATGCAGTTGCCATGCATGGGCTGAACTGCATGCGGCCCCACAGGCCCTAGTGTGAATGATCCATTGCACTTACGCACACACACAGACATGCGCACAGTGCAGAGGGGAGTGATGCTGGCATCCGTCTCTGTGCGCATGCATGAGTTTGTAAATGCTAAAAGCATTTTTTTGTTTCTGGGGTATGAAAGGAGTTTGAGAGCAGAGAAAATGATGGCGAGAGAACCTCAGCAGAAATCTCACGGTCCCTGGGGGCACACCATACTCGCAGTCTGGTTTCTCCAGGAGATGAGATGAGGCTAGCACTCAGTACCTGCCCCAAGGCAGAAGTAGCAATGGCTAATCGGTCATCTTATTATGCTGGGTGGTCCTCTACCTAGACAGCCCATTTCATTTCATCCCTGAGCCTCTTCCTGTTTAGCATCCTTCCTGCATCTTTAACCAACACATTCGGTTTCAGTCATCTAGTGTAGGGGGAAGTTAGTCTTCCTCACACGGGCAATACCAATTATATAGGGACAATGCCTACGATTAGAGAGGGGTACCACTTACGTATAAGGAATATCCTTACATGAGGTACCAGTTATGCTGGTGATAATTAAATTTAACACATGGAGGCACCATACAGAATATGGCATCTACCATAGTGGTTAAAATAAAATACCAGTCTCAATTTCGTTTTGTATATCAGTCTCAATATACTAAAATTATCACATCAATAGTTAATCAATCAAATCACAATATTATCTATTTAGATGACTAAACAACACACAGATGATTTAACTAAGAGGTGAAGGCATTTAGAATTCTGATCAGCAAAGGTTGGCGATATTCATTCCACGTGTAACATTACAACACAACCTTGGAAAAATAATGCATTTATTGAAATATCAGTCATACACGAATGAATACATTTATGCACAATGAGTCAAGCAAATGTGTATGTATTTACACTTATTCGTTCCAGCGACTGTCGTGTGCTAGTGTGTGTGAGCGCGTCATAGGATGTGTGTTCCTTTGTTCTGAGTCGTGCGTGTGCGCGTGTGCTGGCAGAACACACATGTTCAAAGAGAACAAAGTAGTAAAACGATCCTCATGCAAAGACCCTACGTCTCTGTGTGGTATCTTAACTAACGCTGTGCGGTGAATAGTGTATGACAAATCAGTAAGGAACAATGAAACATGGCTAGTTACATTACTCGTGATGATTTGAAACACACGGATGTACAACATTCATCGATGTAGCTAACAGTTAGTTGTTTAGCTATGCAAAGTCCTATGCCCAGGGGTAACAGCCTACTGTAGCTCATGAAATGAGGTCCAAATCTTGTGGTTCCGTGGGTGGTTTCGCTGGCAGTTCCGACATCGGGGAGCCAGGGCTGGTCTGGATCGGTCCAGGCGTTGGGGGTTTCTTTCTGCCTGGGAAACGCGTTGAGGTGGATCCGGTCGCACCTTTGTCTGCGGCTAGTGACAAGTTCGCGCTGCTCTGATCGCTGGCGCTGAAACTCGGCTCTTGCGTTATTGATCTCCGCTAGCAATTTGTCGCTAGCTTGGAGAATCTGCTTTCCGTGTCCTGTCCGCGTGGTGCGGCTTTCGGGAGAGAGTGAGTGAAGCGTCCGTCTTCTTCGGACACGGGGCAAGAGAAGTACGTCCGTCTTCTTCGGACGTGTGAAGCAAGAGGAGGGGCATACGTCCATCTTCTGCGGACATGTGAAGCAAGAGGCAAGAGTGAGCAGTACATCCGTCTTCCTCGGACGTACAAAGCAAGAGAAGGGTGAGCAGTTTGTCTTCTTCGGACGTACAAAGCAAGAGGGATAGCAAAGGAATGCACCCGGTTTTTACTAGCGTTGCTGCGAGGGGCATTTCCTGTTTACTGTTGCTGTCCTTGGTTGGGTGAGAGGTCGTAAACTGCAACATCACTTCCCGTGAGATCGCGTTTCACATTAAAAGAAATTTATGTGTTACTGTCCGTAAAAGTTGAACAAATAAAATGAACAAATCTATCTGTGGACGGCACTGTACCTACACTAGGAACTACAGAAGGCTGTTGTTCCTCCTGTGGCTGACAACCCTTCATTCTGCATTACAGCAGAGCCCCCATGGCATGGCCAGTTTAGAAATGCTTCTTTGTTGAGCCACATAACACACAACACACATAGGCTGTCCTGTTTCAGCAACATATTCAACACATACATTCAGTTCTGTCTCCTTAACACTCACACAACATATTCAACACGTTGAATACATGTTCAGTCCAATCTTCTCATACTTAAAGACAACATATTCAGCACATATGTTCACATTCAGCACTTTGTCTCCTCAGCACTACCCTGCAGATGCCTCATACCAGAGCTGTTTCCTTCACTTCTGTGAGGTGCAGAGCTGAGGAGGTTCTGCTCTAATACCGAGTGCCCTCCTTCGGGTTTGTTGAGAGGCCTATAATGTAATGCCAGCAGAGCTAGCTTTTATCATAATTAACTATGTATGGTGTGCTCTTATTATAAGTGGTTTTTGTTTCACCACAAAACGTACATAATCAAGATTTCATTTCGAAATTGGCTTTGCTGCTCTGGAACAGTGTAGAGGTACAGGAAAGGCAGAGATGGTCTTCATAGGCTGGTCCTTAAGGTCCTTAAGATAGGGAGGGGCAAGCCCATTTGAAGCCTTAAATGTGAGTAAGAGTATTTTAAAAATGATATTTAATAGGTAGTCAATGGAGAGAAGCCAGAACTGGGGTAATGTGCTCAAAGCATTTAGTTTTAGTTAAGATTCGAGCAGCTGCATTTTGTACCAGCTGAAGGGGTTTTAATGAGACATTTGCACATCCTGACAAGAGGGCATTACAGTAGTCCAATCTGGATGTTACAAAGGCGTGGATTAATTTCTCAGCATTGTTAATTGATATGATTTTCCTGATTTTGGCTATATTTCTCAAATGTTAGAAGGCAGTCCTAGAGGTGTTAGTTATGTGAGTTTCAAAAGAGAGCTCAGGATCAATAACAACACCAAGGTCTTTGATTGCTGCACTTGGGACAAGGGAGACACCATCAAGGTCCAGTGTAAAATGAGTTAATTTGCTCCTGATTGAATTTTGGCCTATGACAAATATTTTGGTTTTGTCCGGGTTAAGGCGGAGAAAGTTTCGGGCCATCCAATTCTTTACATCTGTTAGGCAGGCCTACATGTTTGATATATTCAGAGGGACATCAGGTTTGACTGTTTAACATCCGCGTAACAGTGGAAATTAATGTCATGGTTACGGATGATATCGCCAAGAGGCAACATGGGTAACGAGAAGAGCAGAGGCCCAAGCACAGATCCTTCAGGTATACCATATCTTACTCTGGAACGAGCGGAAGATTCGTTGTTAATGGAGACAAACTGATATCATTCTGATGGATAAGACCTAAACCAAGATAGGGCTTGTCCGCTTATGCCAACCAGGTTTTCGAGGCGGTCGAGGAGGATACGATGATCGATGGTATCAAAGGTTGCACTTAGGTCTAGTAGCACAAGAAGAGAGATACAGCCATTGTCACAGGAGAGTAGAAAGTCGTTGAGCACTTTCAGGAGAGCGGTTTCCGTACTGTGGTGAGGTCTAAACCCGGACTGAAAAACTTCCAAAATGTTGTTAGAGTGTAAAAATGCACAGAGTTGCTTTGATACTGCTTTTTCCAGAATTTTTGAGAGGAATGGAAGGTTCGAGATGGGCCTATAGTTTGACAGGTCATTGGGATCTAGATTGGGCTTCTTCAGAATAGGCTTGATAACTGCTACTTTGAAGAGCTGAGGTGTCCAGACGTAAGGGAGGTTTTAAGATTTAAGATTTAATAGTGGTGTGCCAATTGCAGGCAGTAGCTGTTTTAGGAAAACAGCTACTGCCTGTTTTAGGTTTTGGCTGGTAGAGTTATTAGATGAATTGATAAAAGAAGAAAAGTCACTAAATTCAATGGGTATAAAAGAGTCAAAGCGTGAGGCAGGCCTAATAGACATACCTACATAATCTGGGACGGGACTGGCAGGAGGCAGAAGTCGATGAGAATTTTTGTATTGTGTCTCTTATCTTTAAGATTTTACTATCAAAGAAGTTCATGAAGTCATTGCTACTATAAATTGCTGGTATGGTAGGATTAACTGATGCAGGACTCTTGGTTAATCTGCTGATAGTGCTAAACATAGTGCTAGTTCTAGCATCATGGCGCCCTCCGTGGCAGACGTGTTTGCTCGTTCCGCTCTTCAACGCTGTGTCTTTGTATTCGTATTTGTGTATCTAGTCTTTTTTATTGCACATAAATGCAACGCACTGTTAACCTACAACAAACAGACACTGTTGGACATCGCCAGGCTGCAGCAGGATTCTGTATTTATCGGTTTTATACCTCCGGACCCGCACTGCATTGTTCGCTCCACACGAGACCACCACCAACCCCGAGACAGCTTACCGGCACCGCACTCAGGTGAAGTTGGCGACCCGAGGAGACCCCCGCGAAGGCGGAGACGCAAGAGGGGCAAGAGGGGGGGACTACATGCCAGGCTTAAAGCTCGTGCTAGGCGACCACCGCGACCCAGCCTCCTGCTAGCTAACGTGCGATCGCTGGAGAACAAACTTGACGAACTGAGAGCCAGGATCACAACACAACGGGAAATCAGAGACTGCTGTACTCTAATTTTCAAGGAGACCTGGCTGTCAGCCAAAGTACCACAATCCGCCGTGCAGCTACAGACGCACTCTGTTCACCGAGGAGACCGCACTGACGCCTCCGGTAAGGCTAAAGGAGGTGGCGTGTGTGTATGCATAAACAACTTGTGGTGTGGAGATGTACAAACTATCCACAAACACTGTTCGCCAGACGTAGAGATGCTGTTGTTTAAATGCCGACCCTACTATCTACCGAGGGAATTCAATGCTGTGTTTTTGGCCGCTGTTTACATCCCTCCGCGAGCGGACTCATCAGCAGCACTCGGTAAACTCCATGACGCTATCAGCGCGCTGGAAACAGCTCACCCTGACGCTGTTTTCATTGTCGCAGGAGACTTCAACCACTGCAATCTACGGACTGTGCTTCCAAAATATTTCCAACACGTAAAGATTCCCACACGAGATCAGAACACGTTGGATCATGTTTACAGCAACATTCGTGAGGCATACAAAGCTGCCCCCCGCCCCCACTTTGGACTCTCAGACCACATCTCCCTGTTCTTGTACCCGGCTTACAGACAAAGACTCAAACTAACGAACCCAGCGGTTAAACAGGTTAAATGCTGGTCTCCAGAGACTGAGAGTATCTTACAGGACTGTTTTGCACAGACAGACTGGGATGTGTTTAGAGCTGCAGCCACACTGGAGGATTCTTCTATTGCTGAGTATGTGACTGGGTACATCAGCACCTGTGTTGACCACATTGTACCCGCCATACAAATCAAGAAGTTTCCAAACCAGAAGCCTTGGATTAACAGTCAGGTACGCCAAATGCTGCATGCTCCATCCCTCGCATTCGGATCAGGTGACGAGGAGGAGTACAAGGCAGCAAAGTACAGACTGAGGAAAACCATCAGGGAGGCTAAAAAGCAGTACAGAGAAAGGATGGACGGCTTCTACTCTACTGCTGATGCTGGACGGATGTGGCAAGGCCTGCAGCACATCACAGACTACAAAGGCACCACCAAAGAGATCACCAACTCCCCCCCCCCCCACCCTGCCGGAACAACTAAACCAATTTTACGCCCGCTTTGAGATCTCCAGCAGCAATACTCAGAAGAGGTGCTCCAACACCCAGACCATGCAACCCCCCCCCCCACTAACTGTCTCAGCAGCTGATGTACACAGAGTTCTGAGAAGAATAAACCCCTGCAAGGCAGCAGGCCCAGATAACATACCTGGGAGGGCTCTCAAAGCTTGTGCCACAGAGCTGGCTGATGTTCTGGCCTCCATCTTCAACCTGTCCCTCTCACAAGCCACCGTCCCCATGTGTTTCAAAACCACCACCATCATCCCAGTTCCCAAGAGGAGCCCAGTGTCTTGCCTGAATGACTACAGGCCAGTTGCACTCACTCCAATCATCACAAAGTGTTTTGAGAGAATGGTTCTGGCCCACATCCAGAGCAGCATACCTGGAACACTGGACCCCCTGCAGTACGCCTACCGCTCTAACAGATCTACCTCGGATACCATCTCTGCAGCCATTCACATAGCACTTTCCCATCTGGAAAACAAAGATGCCTATGTCAGGATGCTCTTCATTGACTACAGCTCTGCTTTTAATACAGTCATCCCCTACAAGCTCACCAGCTGAGACCAACTGCTGCACCTTGGTCTCAGTCCCACACTCTGTGACTGGATGTTAGATTTCCTCACTGGCAGGCCACAGGCTGTCAGAATAGGACATACAACATGTAGTAGCATCGTGATGAACACCAGCACCCCACAAGGATGCGTCCTCAGCCCCATGTTCTACACACTGTTTACACACGACTGTGTCGCCTCTCACAAGGACAACACCATCCTGAAATTTGCTGACGACACCACTGTCATCGGACTCATTACTGGCGGTGGCGAGACAGCATACAGGGATGAGGTGGCAAATCTGGTGACATGGTGTGAAGAGATCAATCTCACCCTCAACACAGACAAGACCAGGGAAATGATCGTGGACATGAGAAAGGAGAAGAAAACTCATCAGCCATTGATCATCCATAGGCTTGAGGTGGAAAGGGTGAGCAGTTTCAAATTACTGGGCGTCTACATATGTGATGACCTCACTTGGACACTTAACACCACCCAGCTGGTCAAAAAGGCACAACAGCGGCTGTATTTCCTGAGGAGGCTGAGGAAATTTGGCATGTCACCACAGATCCTCAGCAACTTCTACAGCTGCATCATTGAAAGCATCTTGACCAGCTGCATCACGGTGTGGTATGGGAGTACCACTGAAATGGACCGTAAGCGTCTGCAGAGAGTGGTAAAAACTGCTGAAAGGATTGTTAGGACACAGCTACCCTCTCTGCAGGACATCTATCATCAAAGAGTCCACAAAAGAGCCTGCTCCATTGTCAGGGACTACACCCACCCCCAGTGTGAACTGTTCACACTTCTACCCTCTGGCAAGAGGTACAGAAGTGTGAAATGCAGAACATCCAGACTCAGGGACAGCTTCTACCCAACAGCCATCAGACTCTTGAATGGGTCAAATACACAAATACACACCTCCTCGGCCTAGCCCATGCATACATTCACACATACACACCCACACTGCAACCAACTGTGCAATGGAATGGAACTGACATTGCATCAACATTGCACATTCTACACTGCACTGATTACACATTTATACACACATACACACTGATACACATTTAATGTATGTATCCTTTATTTATTTTCTTTTTACACTCTCTGACCTTTTTTATATTTTTTCTTTCTTAAATTCTTGTGTTTTCTTGTGTTCTACTCCTAACGGCACTCATAAGTGGAAGGCAAAGGAAGAATTTCATTGTACAGGGAACTTGTTTCCTTACAGTGCATATGACAATAAAACTTTGACTTTCACTTGAAACAGGTACCTAGGGTTGTCCTTATTTCTCTCAATAAGGGTAGAGAAATATTTGGATCTGGTAGCTATGAGGGCATGCTTGTAGGTTAGGAGACTTTCCTTCCACGCCAGGAGAAAAGCCTGTAATTTGGTGGAGCGCCATTTTCTTTCGAGTTTTCGCGTAGCTTGTTTGAGAGCACGAGTATGGTCGTTATACCAAGGTGCTAGCTTCTTGTATGTGATTTTCTTCCTTTTGGGGAGCAACGGCATCCAGAGTTTTACGTGAAGTAGCGTCAATACTGTCCATGAATAGGTTAATTTCAGTTGAGCTAGGGTTTGAACATAATCTAGAGGAGCTTGTCGATAAAGGCATTGGCTGTAAGAGAACAAAACGTGCGCCTAGAATAAGATCTAGGCTCCGAGTATGTGAAGCACGTTAGTGGTAAATTGAAAGAGATGAGATAGTGGTCGGATAACACAGGATTGTGTGGCATAATTTCTACCTGGTTAATATCTGTTCCATATGTGAGGACCAAATCTAGAGTATGGTTGTGGTAATGTGTGGGTTTATCCACAGCTTGATAGAGTCCAATGGGTTCGATGATGGACAAAAATGCTGTTCTCAACGGGTCATGTTCATTATCCATATGCACATTAAAGTCGCCTACTATCACAGTCTTTTCTGTATTGACAACTAGGTCAGATAAAAAGTTGGCGAATTCGGATAAGAAAACACTAAGGGCCAGGTGGCCTGTAAGAAATTACAAGGGTAAATAGCTGAAATGCAGTCTTGTCAGGATGTGCAAAGCTAAGTACTAACAGTTTAAATGAATGGAAGTTATAGCCAGGTTTAAAGGTGGCACAGAGTTTGGAGCTGTGTACAGCAGCAACGCCACAACCTCTACCAGTAGGTCGAGGGACCTGGTGATTACAGTAACTGGGAGGAGTTGGTTCATTAAGAGCAACAAAGTCATTAGGTTTAAGCCAAGTATCAGTCAGGCATAAGATATCAAATTGGTGATCAGTAATCAATTTGTTTATTAATATAGCTTTAGGTTGTAATGATCTGATATTTATTAACCCAATCTTAAGGACCATTTGTCTACAGCACTGATTCTCAATCCTGCTCCTGGGGCCCCCCTGCTCTGCACGTTTTCCATCTTTCCCTGCTCTACCTACCTGGCTGAACTCATCAGTGGCACTTTTGATTAGCTGAGCACACCTGATTTAACCAAGAGCATGTTAGTCATTTCAATCAGGTGTGTTTGGAGCAAAGATAGAAGATATGCAGGACAGGGGGGCTCCAGGAGTAGGATTGAGAAAAACTGGTCTACAGGTACTACTTTCAGGTTTGTCAAACTTAATTTTTATCAAATTATCAGCACAAATGCCCCTACTGGATGTTTTTAAGAAGTTTGGGACCGAGAGTCATGGAACAGACACTGTCTCTATGGGATTGACTTTAAGTGGTGGTTCCAGGGAAAAAACAGACATCTGTGTAGGACAGCTTCAACTGAAATCATTTCTCTGTGTGGATTAGACCAAATTGAAATGCTGCTCTTAAGTGAATTAAACAACACTGGAATAAAGCACTTGTGTGAATTTGGCTGAATTGGAATTATGTAGTCATATGGATTAGGCCGAGCTGAAATGATTCTCTTGCATGCATTAGACTACACTGAAATGCTGCACAACAACCAGGGAGTTGAAATGATCATGCTTTCCCCTTTCTTTAGCTGTGAGTTGAGTCTCAGCATGATGAGCATGCATATTTATGCACGCTCTGTGCTTGTGTTTGTGTTAGTGTGTGTGCGTTAGGGGTGCAATGAATAATCGACATAGTCGACTAAAATGGATGACCAAATTAGTTGCTAACGAATTTAATTGTCGATTAGTTGGTGATGTCATCACGCGCGTTTTTCGTGCTTACATGCTCAGACATGTAGACTAAAAAGCTACATTGCTTAGAGGTGGCATCACCACGACCAAAGACCTCAAAAGTGTGGCAGCATTTCACTCTTAACTCTTTCGCACATAACTTGTTTTTTATGCTATGTAGCGCGTGCATTACATTAGATGGTTCGTTATGTTTTCATTAGCGTTATTAAGCTTCTCATGGTTTTCAGTTAGCATTTGCTATATTTTTCAAAGTTAAATCACTGTTTCCTCAAAGCTAAAATTATCTAGAATTTTTCTAATCTAGTTTTCTAATTGCACCGGTTTTAGCATACACATTAAACAACTAATCGCACCGGTGTGACCATACGCCCGAAAGGGTTAACTCTGCCAAGAAGGTTGTGAACTGCAACATTTGCAGACCAGACCTTGCCTGGGGTGGGAGCGCATCAGTTATGCTCAAGCATCTGAAGAGGTGGCACGCTGGCTCTCTGGATGATGACTCGTCTCGTTAAGTTCGTTAGCTAGCTAGCATAGCTAATGTTAATGTTAAAAGCCATGTTATTTCACGTTATGAGCTGTAACGTTTTCTATTTTGAAATACATTTTCTTTTGACCAATAAATTATTAATGAAGTTGAAGATACAGTGTAGCAAATAATAACCTATTAGTCACAATGATCCTGTTCACATTCCAAATGTGCCCTAACTTTACAATGTTAAACCAGTGCCCATCTGCTATTTAGAAATTCCCTGCTTAAACGTTGCATTGTTGTCATGGTAACGTTTATGGCTGGAGATAGTGTTGCTGCCGAGTCCCCAAGTTGAGAGAACACCGGAGAATTCGATACTTTCTAAAAATCGCGAAAGATTTCTACAACTCGTGTCTATGCGTGCGTGCCCAATGTGCGTTGCATTCGAATTAATTTGAATGAGTTATGGGTTTGTTGGATCTCGTAATGCTACCATGGATGGCTTTCATCAAAGGAAGCAGACTTGTATTCCCCAGCAAGCAACTGCCCTCACTGAATTAGTCCTAGTAACCATTCATTAAAAGATGTATTTTTGAATAAAGGTCTCATCTTTATTGTCTTTATTGTTAGTTAGCATATGCCTAAAACAATCTCAAACTAAATTTAAAAGCGTACATGTGTGTACATGTGTGTGTGATGATGGGGGTGCTGTTTAACTTCAGACATACATATGGTGGCAATTGAATGATTGACGTGTGAGTGTTGTGACACCCCTTGGACAGAGTTCCTGTTAGCTACAGTGTGAGGGAAACCATATTCAGATAACTGTATGTATGTTTGCCCTGTATTATTTATTTTGTCTGTGAAGGGGGTTTAGTGGAGTCTGAATCAGTTACTCATTTGATATTTACATCTGACAGGGACAAGATAATCTCAAACATGTTTTGTTTATCAAAGAGCATCATGCAATCCTCATCAAATATTTGCAAGAACGATCATTGTAATTGATCTGCTGTTTTCACCTTCTTACTCTACCTTGGGCTGAGCAGCCCCTGCCTGAAATGAAGTGTGTGCATGCAGGGTCTTCGGTCCCTTGTTGGTTGTAAATGAACATGTGAAACTCTGCATGTGGACATTCAGCTCAATGAACCTGAGGTCATCAGTGGCCAGGGCCATCACAGCTGTGTTCACACAGAGATCAGAGCTCAGTGATTGGGTTATTAGTCATCCGCCATCACTGCCTTGAAGCACATTCAAAGGACACTTTGCTAGTGGGTGGTTAAATGGCTAAAGTTAAAGTTTAAATCGCATACAGAGGATGTAAGATGATCAGCTGCACCTGAGAGGCATGGAGTGCATTGTGTAGTTTTCATAATAAATGCTCCCTTTTTCATTTTAAACTTCAAACAAAATTCAGTATGTAAAAGTTTTTAGCATAATGCACATATTCTCATTTGTATTCTTTAGAGAATGAAATCCACTGTAAATAAATATGCTGTAATATGTAACAGCAGTACAGTCCTTTGTCTCTACCATCGTCTGTGCCCATCTAAAAACTACTGGCAGGCAGCAGTGTGGCGTAGTGGTAAGGAGCAGGGCTTGTAACCCAAAGGTTGCTAGTTTGATTCCCAGATGGTGCATTGCTGTTGTTACTACCCTTTAAAACAGCATTTCCAAAACGTCTCCTGGAGGACCCCTTGTCCTGCATGTTTTAGATCTCTCCCTGCTCCAACACAGCTGATTTAAATTATCAGTTTGTTATTGAGCAGCTTCAGGAGTTCATAACGAGTTGATCATTTGAATCAGCTGTGTTGGAGCAGGGAGAGATCTAAAACATGCAGGACAAGGGGTCCTCCAGGAGACGTTTTGGAAATGCTGCTTTAGAAGGTGCTTCAGTAAAAATATCCAACTATAGAAATGGGTGACATGTAACTAAAAGTATAAGTCACTCTTATATTGCACATTTGTTGTCCATGGGGAGATATTTGTCTCATATCCCTCACAAAATGAGTAACTAAATTCATGCACATGTCAGCGCTGGACTGTGTACAGTAAACAACAGACGCTGCTCACTTAAATACACCCAGTGTTAATAAACTGGCATTAGCCATGTTTGCGTTCCTGGCGGCAGGCAGAGAATGCATGCCCAGGTTTCTAGAGACTGAACCCTACAGACTGAATGCTCTACCTGAGTCTGGCTTAGTAGTCGTCTGCTCCAGGTTGTCAAGCTTTGCGCTGGCAGTAGCAGTGAAGTGTTTCTGGCCTGTGATACTTCCCAGTCTGTGGAAACGAGGAGGAGTCTGGTGGCTACAGTGGGACGGCTGGGTCCAGTGCCCATGGGGTTAACCACTCTGGACCACTACATGCTCCCTGAATTCTAATGCATGACATGCAGCAGCAACAGTAAGAAAACTGGGTTGAGCAAATGGAAGATAAATAATTGTTATATATATATATATATATATATATATATATATACAAATAATTGAGTTCTTATAACACTGTATCTGTAGAGTATCATACCAGAATTTCACACTTGGCAAATGTGCAAAAGGACCAGAGAAAAATAGGAGAAGAACAAAACCCATCCCATTTCACATGGATTGACCCTGTGATGGGAATTGAAAGGTGAGTTCTTACAGTAGTACCCATCCTGCATTTAAAACCCCTCCAGCAGGCTTTATGAAGGGAAGCAGCACATTATTGATGGCCCTGAAAAAGCAAGGGTGAACTCTACTCCTCCCTGCTCTGAAAGGGTCGCTGGCAACCCAGCCACATGGGACTGAGCAGGAGATGGATTCAGGGGAGTATGAGACCTCTAACAGGAACTAGGTCAGATGTTGTGTTGTTTAAAAACACAAGCCTTTTACCTTCGATCACCCAGGAGTTTTCCTTTCTCCCCAGGGGCTTGTGGGTAATCTGTTACACTGTCTCTGTTTCTGGGACCTGAGACAGAATGAGGCAAGAATGGCAAGGAGAAGGTAGGAGTTCATGACAGGGTTGCTAGGTTATTAGCTTTAACCTGTTGTTGAGGTGTGGTTTGGGGTAGTTTTTAGAAGAAGAGAAGAATGAGGGGAAAAAAATAGAAATCACATGTGGCTCCTGTTAATTCAGGAATAAATACATGTAGCTAGGTAGTTTTTTTTTTTGTTAGATTTTAGAATGTGTATTTTAATACATTTTTTGCAAAAACATTAAATGGTTGGATAAGATTTGGAAAGCACTGGAATTAGGGGTGCAGGTGGTAGGTGTAGGTGGTAAGATTCAGGGGTACATACAGAGCCAACCCCCTTCAGACGACAAGATTCAGGTGTGCATAATGGGAAAGGTAAAATTCAGGAGCATATAAGAGGCAGAAAGTCATGAAGTCCCACCAGGCTTAGAGATCTGTAAAGGACCAGGTACAATATGGGGCACGCACAAGGCAAATGCAATCCTGCTAATCTCTTTCATTCTGAGTGCACTGGACCAGAGTTTTACTGCCATTGCCAAGGCCAGTCACTATTCCTAAACATTTTCCCAGGCCACGTTTGCAGGCTGGTCGCAGCTTGGGTCTCACCTTTCCTAATGCTGTCCTGCATTTTATATGTGGATACTGCCCCCTCTTCCTCCACCTGACCAGGTTAAAATAGACTAAAGTACATTTCAGACAGCTATTCAGAATTAAAAGATCCACCACATTTCCCTCTTAGGTCAGTGCTTTTAAATATAGCATAGGCCTGTACAATGTCTCCACAGACAGACTACAATGTCATCTGCGGTCTAGAGTAGACAGTGCGCTTATTTCCTTTTTTTCCCATTTTCTCCCCAATTTGGAATGGCCAGTTCCCTGAATTCTGGAATGTCCAATTTGTCATCATCGATATTCGGTCCCATTGCACAGCCCCCACTGTCAATCCGGGAGAGCATGGACAAGCATGTGCCCTCCTCCAAGACCTGAAATGTCAGCCGCTGCTTCTTTTCGCACTGCGATCCACAAGCTAAGCTAACACAGAGATGAGGCGGCAGTGTAGCATAGTGGTTAAGGAGCAGGACTCATAACCGAAAGGTTGCCGGTTCAATCCCCGCTGGGACACTGCTGCTGTACCCTTGGGCAAGGTACTTAACCCACAGTTGCCTCAGTAAATATCCAGCTGTATAAATGGATAACATTGTAAAGAACTGTAACCTATGTAAGTCGCTTTGGATAAAAGTGTCTGCCAAATGAATAAATGTAAATGAGTCGGAGGAAGACATTATGCAGCTTTGGCACGTGGACCACAGGCGCCCAATTGACCAGCAGGGGCCACTGTTGCTAATGGGACTGAAGCCCCTGCCACACATTATGCAACTTTGGCACGTGGACCACAGGCACCCAATCGACCAGCAGGGGCCACTGTTGCTAACGGGACTGAAGCCCCTGCCACACCTATCCCCGGTGGAACGAAGCCAATGTGTTCCAGCTGTGAACTCCCGGTCACTGTCGGTTAGTGACACGGTTGGGTTTGACCCTGAGCTGTAGCACTCAGTCTACACTCAGAACAAGTACTTCTACTAACTGAGCCACTCAGGAGCTGACAGTGTGCTTATTTCTATCTCTCTGTGGTTCTTATAAGATCAGCATTAGCAACTCTACTGCTGTTACAATCCCCTGATGTGTCTATTTGCTGTACAGTTTATATGCTGCATTTTGTCTTTGACAGGTGTTTCAGACAGGAGAAACACATTTTCAAATATTGATTTTCTGTAAATCTGAAAGGATCACACCAATATGTAAAAATGTATACACTGATTTATCCTGCACAGTTTTTGCACATTTAACATTGTCAAATGTAAAAAAGAATGCAGTACAATTTTAAACTGTCACTTTTTCATACATTTACAGACAAATTGATGCAAATCAAGTCTTTTTCAAGGGTAATATTTTTCATTAAAGAAAAATGTGAAATAACTTGTGTAAATATAAGTGTTAAATGTAACTGTTAAATATAAATGTAAATGTTAAATATAAATGTTAATGTTAAATGTAAATGTTAAATATAAATGTTAAATGTTAACTGTAAATGTTAAATGTTAAATCTAATATGCAAATGTGGAATGAATCTAATGAATATGGTAATTAACCACACTCCATTGTGTGACGCAGGTTCTTTCCCATGGAAAAGCTCGGGCATTCACATCAAGCATTGTGGCAATGTAGAAACATTGTAGCAACAGGTGGTGGTGATTTGGCGGAAATAATTGAAAAAGCAGTAGCTGCTGGTGTTAAAGCAGCTCTGCGAGGTCAGACCACGCCAATGTCGAGTGGACCTACAATGCCATCGGTAAGTTCTGATTTTTAAATTAGACATTTAGCTACATTATGATTAACAAACATCGCTAGCAAACAAGAGTTACATCCCAGCAGATGTTCGTAGCCTAAGTATTGCTGAAAAGTTAGCAAGGTCACCAGACCAGACAGGCTACAAAAGGAGATGAGAAGCAAGTGATGACGTTGTCACAGAGGAAAATACAACGTTAGCTAACTAGCTAATGAAATACAGTGTAGTAACCTTACCACTTACCAAGGTTACCAACCGACTGTGTTTCTGGTCCATGACGGACGTATGTCATTGCATAACCATCATGTGCTGTATTGTCTACGACTACATAGGAGCAGATTTTCATACACATTTCCAAAAATGTGTCCCTTTATCTCATTAGCTGAGCTCATTTAGCTCTTGCTAACTTTTCAGCAATACTTAGGGAGGTGTGGTTAATTACCATATTCATTAGGTTCATTCCACATTTGCATATTAGATTTAACATTTACCCTTGAAAAAGACTTTGACAGATTTGCATCAATTTGTCTGTAAATGTATGAAAAAGTGACAGTTTAAAATTGTACTGCATTTTTTTTTTTTTACATTTGACAATGTTAAATGTGCAAAAACTGTGCAGGATAAATACATTTTTGTATTTGTACATTTTGTATACGGGTTGTTCCTGTTATCCGGTAACATTTTGGCGTCATAATTCTTGGAAAAATAATTACGTTTTTCATGTTTTTAGCATTCTATCAGAATAGTGACCTGTTTATCTATTAGGAATATATATTGGTCAAGCTCAGGGACTCAAAAAATAATAATTATGGGTAGATTGTTCAGACACTGGCCGTGAAGGTATTCCACCCTGTTAGGGACATATACATAGTTATCACAAAATGTTAATAATGTAAATGTTAAAAAATAATGACCTTTTCTTGGAGAGTACATGTCCCTCATGCCATCATAGTATTTTTATTCTTGAAAAAATAACAAAAAGTTTATTGATGAATAGAATATGTCTTGATTATTAAGAACCGGTACTTTATTGGACCCATTTTTGCCAACAGGATGGTAAATAATACCAAAATTTTGCACAAAACATATATATGCTGTTAATGCTCCTCACCTCCCAAAATAATACAAAAATCTGCCAAACATTTAACATTGCTGTCAAATTATTATTTAAAAATAACTTGTCTAACAGGGTGGAAAGGAGCATAACAGGATGGAACGGAGTATAACAGGGTGGAATCTAACAAGGTGGAAAATTTTGAGCTAAGTTAGCCGTAGCTCTTTGATTGGTCGACATTTAGCTAGCTAACCATCTACAGATAAACAGAACTTTTGTAACTATGTCAGATATGTTTTTTAATTTTTTTGACCGGACAAACATACTCCATAATATAGCCTAACAGGGTGGAACTTTAAGAGTGTGACAAGCAGGATAACATTTCAAAAACTTTTTTAAAAAAGTAGGCGTGACAGTTGACGCTTATCTCAGTTTGCACAGTTGAATTCCCGCCCAAAAACAATGATGTCACTATCTGAAAATGGTCCCAATGGAATTGTAGTCTTTTTTGGAAGGCGAGAAAGTACATAGTAACAGGGTGGAAGATGACTTCAGGGACACACAGTAAATGAAGAAAATGGTAAAAATAACTATAATTTCACCTGATTTTTATGTATGATGAGAGGCAGTTTAGCCTAGTCTATAACATAATTAAAGAATATTTTGAGGTTTTTATCATTTCATGGTTTACAGGTCTTGTGGAAGTTGATTACTTTGCACTGAGGACATGATAAAATTGAATGCATATATCAATAAAAAGGTGTGTAAAATACAAAATAGTGTTTTTAAGGTCTATTATCTCTGTTTAAGTGATGAAGAAGACCTAAATATATCATTTAAGCCATTTGTTATAAATATGTGACTTATTTTACAGAAAATATGAGTAATTAAATCATAGGGACAGAAAAAGTCACTGTATAACAGGAATGACCCATACATTCATGTATACATTTTTACAAACGGCGCCCCATACACCAAAAGTCCTGGATGTATTGCACAGATGATCAAAACAAATGTTTTAATACTGAGGAAAGTAATTAGTTTTTTACAGATCAGTTTGTATGTGGAAATACTGATACTGAGAGAAGTACTTCTCAGACTGTAATTGATTTTATAGATGTGTAATTACTGTATATAATGCTGATTTGTTTGTAATAGGTAAATTGGGCAACAAATTATTATGTAATATATATATATAAATACTGGGTGAAATGCTGATTGGTCCTTAACATGCGTATGTAGTTTCTGAAACACCCAATGGTGTGACTTGGACACATCATCGGTGATGAACCCAGGGTCATACGGTGTTTCGGGTCTTAGATTATCAGACACCCTCACCTGGGTGACCCAGCCTGGGGTGATCAGTCCCCGGCTTGTGTCCAAGTAGCGTGCTACACCATCGATCACCCCTCTTGATCCACAGCCACCTTGAAGCTTTTCTGCAGCTTCGATGATGTTCTTGGTGGCCCTTCTTTCCTGCAACCCTCTAATGCCAAGGAGACTGAGTGTCCACTGTAGAGACTGTCCTGCAAAGCCCCTGCAGCCCACCTCAATGGGCTCGTAGCAGGCCTTCCACCCATGCCTTCTACATTCCTTTCGAGATACTTGGCCTTCTTGCGCTCGTGGGCCTCCTCTATCCGGTCTTCCCAAGGGACAGTGTCATCCTTGCAATGTGTTCCTGAAACTCCAGCTGCTTCCCTAGGTCAACCTTCAGTTGCCAGTCACAAGCTGAGGCTAGCAGCCCAGTTGAGGCCCTGGGCTCCACCTGAGGTTTCTCTCCCGCCCTGACAAAGGTGATGTTGTGCCTTGTTGGGAGCTGTTGTGCCTTGTTGGGAGCTGTTGTGCCTTGTTGGGAGCTGATGGCCTCCACGATGGTCATTGGAACATCATATATCAGCAGTGGCCAGGATAGCATGCTGATAAATCCATGCCTTGAACTTCCCTGGGAGTTCTGACTTATCCACTGCTGATAGCCATGCCTTCAGCTCCATACGAGTTGACTAGACCGCGGCAGTGTCTCTCAGGGTGCAGTCGAAGATCTTCCCCAGGCTCTTCACAGGCTTCTCAGACACAGATAGAATTTGGACTCCTCCCATAGAGAAGCGGTGCTTATCAGACACTCTTCCCTTCCTCAGGACCAAGGACCTGGTTTTGGCTGGCTTGAAACTCATTCTCGCCCATGTAATGAGCCTTTCCAGCCCTTGGAGGAGCCATCGGCATCCTGGCACTGATGTTGCTGTGACAGTCAGGTCGTCCATGAAGGCTCTGATCGGAGGTTGACGCGGACCCAAGAAGTCCTTGTGCAAGGAATTTGAAATGCTTTTCTCAAGGTGACGTTCTAGAGCACCTGTGAGCACACATTACAGGGCGGAACACTCATTCATCCCAACCACAATATCTCTTCTCAGTGGTTTTGCTACATAATTTACTTCATCTGCATTTGGGTATATTGGCTTTGTCTTCAGCTTTTTTCATCTCTTTCTACACACATCCTACATGTCTCTGGTTTTAGGAGCAGCTGGCTGGTGTACAGCACATAACAGTTTATTCAGTCTTATTTATGGATATTATATGTTGTGTATTATTTATTGGGTATTATGTGTTGTTGTTACGTATTATGTTGTGTATTATGTATTGTGCTCATTGTTGTTTCAGACATCACAGAGAAAATTTCCCTCAGGAGACAAATAAAATAAAGCAACCCTGTTATAAATGTGGAAATGCTTGTGATGATACTTATTATTCTGTGTTAAATTAACTAGCCTATGTGCTGAGGAGCTGTCACTTTCTCTATAAGAGACATACAACCCTGTCCCTGAGCCGAGGTCCACCGGAGTCCACTGTCCCTTCTGGAATGGAATTTAGAAACATTCTTGAAAGTTTAGGAGTTTCTGCAAAAGGCTGCGCTCTGTCTGGGCTCAAGGTTTGGCTCCAATCTTTGCTTTCGGAAAGAATCCAAAGCAAGCAATTTGGTTTGAAAGGATATTGCCCTGACGGATTAGAAAAGCACAGTGTGGAAAATGAGTCACTCTCAGAAACTAATGCATGAAGTCCTTCATGAAACATTTCTCTCAGCTCAGCAGCTTTCTCAGGAAACACCTCCAAGTGCAGGCAGACAAAATAAGAGAAAAGAAATTAGTTTCACCAAATGGAAACTAAAACTTAGATTTGTTTTTTTTTTTTTTGGTGGGGGGGGCGGGGGGGGTGGGGGGGTTACAGGTTTCCATATCTCAGTCATCATGAGAAAGCTGATCACACACAGTCTGTTCTGTCTGTCATGGTCTGTTCTACATGATCGCACATGGTCTGTGCTGTCTGTTAACCCTGGCTGCACATGGTCTGTTCTGTGCTGACAGCAAATGGGCATTATTGGACATTTCCAGTCCTCCTTCAGAGTCTGCTAAGTGCAAGATGTCATTGACTGACACACAAGTTCATCTGTTTGGTCATAATTTGACTGAGGTTTGTCTGTTGTAGTATAATGCCATGCTCTTTTTGCTTTTGCGCTCTTATAGCACAAAAAATGCTGAATGTTTTCCCTTCTTTTTTCCATGAACGAGATAGAGATCTGTACCAACATCTTTGTTGCCTGGTAACCCAACAACAAGGCTAGTGCCACTCTAAGAGGATTCAGCTCACCTGTGATGTCAGAGGTTATTTCTGTTTGCTTCGTGTGAGACTGCACACAAGTGTCTCATTGTCCTCTTATTACCCTCCACAAAGAGTGTGTGTTCACGTTAAAGGAACAATGGCCAATGATTGCATGCTGTTACAAGGAAAGGACTCAGATGATGGCTCATGTGCTTGGTGACATGCTTGATGAGCTGTAGAATAAAAAGGCTTTTGTCCAGAGGGGTTCAAACCTCAGCTTTTTTGATGTTAATTCAGGTTTACTTCCAGAAGCACTTTCTCAATGACCACACTGCTTACTTAAGTGTAATTTCTCAAGTAATTGTGTGCACTTATCCTAATTAGTCTATAAATAAATTTGTTGACGAAGTAATGTCTTTCTGATAGCAAATTGAGAGTTTTGTGTCATGCGGTTTGGTATACATAACAGTGTTTCATACCCTAGGTTTGAGTTTCATTTGCATTAGCCACATTGTTGTTTGCAGGATGACAGCCCTAGTGGACAGGTGTCAGTCTGAAATATTAATAAAGGTACATAACCCAAGCTGTTTTAGTGTTCATCCAGTAGTAAAGATGTGCAGTGTGTAAGTTGTCACATATCGTTGCTGTCGGGCGGAAACCTCGTATCTCCATATTTTGTCATTTTTATTTATTTATTTTTTTTCATAAATCAATGCTATTGGTCACCCTTTACATCTGTCTGTGGGTTTTACCAGCTCTTTTTAATACTTTTCATTGGTTAAATATTTGTAAAACCCACAGACAGACATAAAGGGTGACCAAAAGCATTGATTTATGTAAAAAAAAAAAAAGACGAATTATGGCGGTATGAGGTTTCCGCCTGACAGCGACAATATGTAAGTGTTCAAAAAAGTCATTTTTGGTCTTGGTTAGCTGAGCTGAGACTTGTGGGGTTCAGTGTTGGACGGTACCGTCATTGTGTCCTCAAAGTTTTAGATGAGTGAATGGCTCACAGAATGTCTTAACATTTACCCTGGGTGAGGACTTCTTGAACACTGTGAAAGTGTAATTATCATTGATAAAATTATGTTGGATTTTACCACAGGCAAAGATTGTATAGATGCCACGGGAATTCAAGTTTTTACGAGAAATGACTTTGTTTGCTCTCCTGAAAGTGCGTCTCAGAAGGTCGATTAACAGTGCCAGTGTCATGCTCTTGTGTGTTCCAGATGATGAAGCACGCATGGGGCAGCTACAGGCAGTATGGCTGGGGATACAATGAGCTGAGGCCCCTTGCCAAGAAAGGACATTCCACCAACATCTTTGGTAAGTGATGGGCATTGGGACCCCTCGAAGCCAGTTGCACTTCAGCTGCTGCCCACGTTAACATCACGGCCGCTGTCTGACGTAAAGGCGCAGAGACTGTGTGGACTCAGAGGAGCTTTACCCCATGGGGAAAAATTGGCAGTAATTTCGTCTTTTTAAGGCATTGTTTAATCATGCATGCTGGATTCAGTGTTCAGAGGTTTGTTACCCTCACCTCTGAAGGGGGGAAGTTCTGGGCAGGTCTGCTTTGGTTGGATTGCTGGTTTGCACTACTCATTTTTAGTGGTTATTTGTTCATAGTTGATAGGACTCAGTACTGTAGGGCAACAGCCAGTGCAGACAGCTCTTTATTGATTACAGACAATGTGAGAGATGTTGTTCTCCAGCGTGTTTTTGCAGAGGAGGCCTTTTGACTCTACCTTCAGATATTCTCTAACATTCCCTGGACGACATATCCAGATCCCGCTGCCTCAGCAAAATTAAGGCCATCACAGGAGACCCCTCACATCCCGCCTATCACCTGTTTGACCGTTGTCCTCCGGATGGCGCTTCAGGTCAATAAAGTCCCACACCACCAGAATAACCAATAGCTTCTTCACCTGGGCCATACGGACTGCTAACAAACACTGACACCCCCCCCCCCCCCCCCAAACCCTCTACCTCAATACAACTGTGCAATTCCACTGTGCACTTTAAGTAGTTTTTAAATTATTGCACAAGTTTTCCTTTATATTTCTTTATATTTATAATGTGTCTTCTTTTTAAATTTGTATTTTATTGTATTGATTGTATTTTATTGTATATTATTTCTATACCCAATGTGCCTTACTTGTATTGTGTTTATATAAATGTTCCACAGTGCGCTGTTGTTGCAGACCACCCACAATTTCGTTGTACCCCCACCGTGCAATGACAATAAAGTCTATTCTGATTCTGATTCTGATCTCCTCTAGGTGCTTCAGCAGAGCACAGACAGCACAGCTGAACATGGCAATTAAACCAGAGCTTAGTCCTGTACATTACATTACACTCCAGCACAAGACAACAGAAGTGCATCCACTCAAGTTATATGAACAGCAAGCCAGATATTTAACCAGATCCTAGGCAGCACAGCTAAGCACAGGTGTTGCAGCAGAGCACAGCTGATCAGGCAGACCACAGACACAGGGCACAGTCACACAGCAAGCCACAGTCACACAGCAAGCCACAGACAAAGTTGTGGCTCACAGATCAGGTCACAACATACTGCTATGTAGAAATGTCTGGTGTGTTTTGGACTGGCATCAGTTAATCTCCACCTGACTCTAATTACTTAGCAGTATTACTAGAGTCCAGTCAACAGAGGTTGTCCCTATAGGGGAGCTGTAATTTGTTTTAACTTATTTTCTTGATATTCATGGCAATTTAAGCATGTTTTGTCAAGGGGCTCAGGTAGGGACTCGGGCGCAGACAGGAAGGCACGATGAACAAGGCGAGTTTATTGAATCTAAAACGGTAATCCGAAAACGAGGTCAGAACAGGCAAAGTCAAAAACCAGGGAAAACACAGCAAACAACAACCAGAAAACAGATACAAAAAAATCAAGGTCGAGAGGAACAAGCAGGGTTGCAAAAATGGGCAGGCAAAACAGAACAAAGAACGGCTGGTAGCGAAACAGGAGGACTGAGACGAACTAGCAAAAGAGCACACAACAAACAGGGAATATATAGGGCAATTCAGATGAGGGGATGAGATGCAGGTGTGCAGGCAGGCAGGTGATCAGGCACAGGTGGGCGGAGACAGGGCGGAAAACAGGACAGGGCTGGAACACAGGGGAATACAGTAAACATGAGCACATGGACAGCGAAAACAACAAAGCCGGCTAAGAAGCCGCCGTACTGACATGTTTTTAACATTAGTATTTAAATTTTTCTGGAATTGGAGCATGTGTTTAGAGTTAATGTTGCACATTGTATTTAATTAATCACAGAAAGACCCTAAATCTCAAGAGCCTTGGTCAGCTTGCTGGACCCAGAGTTTCTAAGGCCAGAGCCAGGCTCAGCTGACTATAATTCAAACCAGACAAGAGCTTCTGATAAACCAGTAAATAATGAAACATGGTGCAATCTGGACTCGCAGGTGTGCAGGATTAGAGTGCGGTTATTACACTGGCATTGCTGTAATTTGGAATACAGCCATGTATGTCAGCTGTCAGCCCCCAGTGTACTGTAACGTAATCAGAAGGTGTGACCGTGTTCCAGCTGTGTGCTGTTGCTTCACTGGACGCTTCCATTGGGTGTCATGTTCATTTACATTTGATGTTTTTATTTTTTTCCTGTCAGTGCTGTCAAGATGGATGTCACAAAGCCACTCATAAAGATGCATGTCACAAATCCATTTTTGGACATTAATATCTGCCCTCATGCTGAGTGAAGAATTTTAAATGGGAACAGTGGGATGAACTTGGAGGAATTGCACTAGGAAGGTAGATGTGTGGTTTATATAACACGATCCTATTTCAAACCCTGTGGAGGAATAGTACTGCAGTGGTGGATAACTGTGCAAGTGCAAGTGTGTACAGTTGTGATCTGCCAGTCTACCCAAGAGCACAGGACTGGAACAGAGAGGTTTTTACTTTTCAGCATTTAACCCTTTTACACGGTTAGTCAGGGTAGATGAAGTACACACCAGGGTCACGGTCACTGTCAGGATGGATGAAGCATACCCAGACCACACAATTGTGGTCAGGGAGGTGAATCACATGCAGCCAGGGCTTTCCGCTAGTGGAAGCAAGATGATCTGGGTGTGGTGACCCTCCTTGTCTCCCTCTGGGTGTGGTGACCCTCCTCTCCCTCCTTGAAAAAGATGTCACCATGGTAACAGTGATAGTGATAGTGTCTCATGCTCGGTAACACAACTATTGTGACCCACCTCTCCTTACAGGCGTGCCCCAACCACAGCAGCTCAACCTGCTTCGCCCACACCTTCACTTTGTAAATACTACTGAGGCGTAGACTAACAGTCTTTACTGCTGTGCGCCTGCCTCAAAAACAGACATGGTTGAGAGTAACTTCAGGAAGGAGAGAGACACCTGAGTATATAGAAACCATGGCAACAGCTGCTGGTGGTTTTCAGGAGCCCAGGGGATGGGCTGCATTCCTTTTCAGTGCGGGACTCATGCGTGGCGCTTCCATGTGGATCTGCTCCTCATTGTTTACTGCAATGTAGGTCACATTCTTGTATGTCCCCAGGGTTGGATTTCCAAATGTATTTTGGGAAAGGTCAAAAACTGTTGCCATGACAAACTGGCCATCAAAGCGGCCCACAGAGCAGTTAATGTTCAGCACATGGGATGGAGAGGGACAGCAGGACCGAGTGAGAGATGCCTAATCCAGCGTTACGAGACATGCGACCTGCTGCAGGAGGCTGTGTGTACCAGACCTTGTTTTAGCTTTTGAAAACCACCCAACTGGACACAGAGTGGCTGCTTTCTATATACACCAATTTTAATGGATAAGGCTGAGGAAATCAACTGCTGTTAAGGAGCAGGGCTCGTAGCCCAAACATTCTTGGTTCAATTACCAAGTGGGTCACTGCTATTGTGCCCTAGGACAAAGTGCTTAAACCACATTGCCTAAATATCCAGCTATGAAAATGGACCACATGTAAAACTTCTACACTATGGAAGTGGGAAGTGAATGTGGCCTCTAGGGTCTGGTGTGAAGCAGTAGGGAAAACCCATGCTGCTTCTTCCTCCCCAAGCGGCACCACTGCAAGATTAAACTTTCTGCCAAAAACAAGTGACAGAAATGGCAGGGATTTGCTCTCCCTGTAGCCCTGTGGAATGTGCTGAATGCACTAATGAAGTGGAAGTTTAAGTGCTGGAAGACCCACATTTATTTGGGTGCAGTGCTGCACCGTGCCTGTGAAATGGCTTGATGCACTGCTGAAATGGCTCTTGGGCCTATGCGGAACTCTCATCCCACCAGTCAGGGCTTAACTGTGGTATGAGCCTGAGTGATGCCCTAGTACACCTCAAGGACAGAACACAGGCCCATCTTAGGGCCCTGTCCCCAGTCCATCTCACAATGCATACACTAATCCACTGCTTTACAAACCTTTTTGGCTGGAACCTCCTTTATTATTTCTAGTTATGTCACAATCCTCAGCTGACAAACTGTAGAAAAAATAGTTTGCAAACCAGGCCAGGGAACCCATATTTACCTTGTGAATGAAACCTGAAAGTGCCTCACAGTTAAGATAGAAAGCATTTAATTTTTGAACCTAATACATTTATACTACAAACATATTAGCTAGCTGCATCAAGCACATAGCATATAAGTTGCTATGAAGTGGCTTGGATAGCTAGCAGTTGCAGAATTTTCTGTGGAAGGCAAATTGGGATCGATATCATTTTCAAGGACAATGTCATCTTTTTTTTTTGAAATTCTTTATTTTATTTTGGAACAGCAGTACATATTACAAAACTTACATCAAGACAAAAGCAGTTTCATTTACAAAGAAAATTAAAATAAAATAAGTAATAAGAAATATAAAAATAAGCAAAATTTAAGAACTTTGTACAATTTGGGAGAGGTAAAGTGTATACATAAGAGCAATGAAAAGTATATCAAGGGAATGAGGCTTGCTAGAATAAAACATTACAGTCATTCATTCAATACCTCCACAAAATCTGGCTGTAAGGGCCTTACATATTTAACCCACTTGGTCCAGAATTTTATAAACACATTTTTCTGAAGACAAAAAGAAAAAGTAATCTTTTCCATAACATAAATGTCATTTACTATATCTATCCACTCCTGTATTGTAGGGGGTTCAGGAAGTAACCAACGCCTGTGAGCGCTTTTTTACAAGCGGATACCAAAATACCAAGTGAATATTCATCAGGCCACCTTGCATGAAAATCAACCTTCCTTAAGAATAATGTGGAAAACTGCAAGGGCAGATCAGTGTTAAGTATGCTTTTCAGTGCTTTGTGAAACTCTGCCCAGAAAGGTCTGATCACTGGACACTACCAAAATATATGCCAATGATTGGCTTCCCAAAATCCACACTGTTTCCAACATTTGGCATCCCCTCCATCAAAATGTGCTTTCTGTTTTGGTGTGTGTAACGGAGTGCGCCCGAGCGGAGAGGTGGTCAAGACTGAAGGAGGGACAACTGCAGACAAAAGTTTCCAATTTGAAACTTTTTATTTTCCTTTAGGCTACCGGCAGGGTTACAAGCATGCAAACACACTAGACAAACAAACAAAACACTTCAGCAAAGAAAAGGAAAAGAAAACTGAGACAATGCCCATATTCTAACTAGGCCCTATTACACAGGTCCCATGGCATGACCTCTCACTTCAGAGGCATCTCCTCGTCTGAGCTACACAGCAGCCATATAAAACCCTGGTCTCATCCATTGCACATAGATAAATCAATTAATTACTACACCCCACATTTCATTGCTAACAGCACCTAGGCAGAACACCTTCCTTACAAACAATCAGGTGTTTATTTTATCAATGCCCTTATACACTTCTTTGACGATTAAAATAAATTCGCACGGAGCACCCCTGCACCAATGAGCGCTTCCATATCGGAGCGCGAAAAGAGCGCAGAAAAAGCTTCCCCGTCCTGCACCCCAGTTTGCTCGCTCAGATGCAAAAGACAACAGGAGTACAGGAACCACCAGTAAGTACATCGATACATTTAGAAACAGCATAAACAGGCAACCAGCAAGTGTTCTGATGTTCAATGTGCGCACTAAAAGAACTCTTACATAGCCGCTTTAAATAAACTGTGATTCTAAATGAATGTACCGTGTTTTGCGTCTTTCCTTGTTTCTGATACATTACCTCTTTTAATTTCTACCTCAGACTTACCAACAAACACATTAACATTCTAGAAACCGACGGTAAAGCATTATTTGCGGTTTCATCGTGTCATTGTTCATACGGAGGCGGAAAAGCCACCGATCCCAGTGACGGACGCGCTGCGCTCCGTCACAGTGTGATAAAAAATGAATAAAACGCTTCCACCCAAACTTCCACCATACATAAGAGTTGGTGCATTTCCACTGGAATTTACTAACATCAAGCTAATCCTCATTTGATATTGAAAAATTACCTTCTTTTCCAATTTTTTTCTGTAATGTATTCCGTAGTGTGGGACTTTTTCCATAAGGCCTTTATAAAATCTAGAGATAGCACCCTTATTTGAATCATTTTGGTAGGCGCAGATAAATATTCTCAATATTGGATCATTAAAGTCTGTTTTATTTCTAACTGTAACGTGGGTAGGCTGTCCTTTTACTTTACGTGGCGTAGATAATTGGGGGTGTGGTAGCTTACGCGTAGCCACTTAGTTTTCCTTATTTAAGCTGCGTATACCTGCCTGTTGAGTGACCTTGCTTCTGCTTCCCGATCTGTGTATCTCCCGTTTCCTGTCTGTGCAGTGGTGTTGGATCTCACGCTGTCAGCTGTCCTGTGTCCTGTGCTTGCCTACTGAGGTAATCTTTACCCTATCGGGTGTATAGGTAGGTATAGTTCATAGCGGCATTAAACGGGAAGTGCATGCGGATATGCCAACACATGTATTATTAACCTAATGCTTTTATGTTTTAGAGTATCAGTCGGCCAGTGCTGGAGCCATAGTTTGCCTCTGTCTGCGAGCTCTTGGGAGTAGTGTCTCCTGCTGTGTTTAGCCGAGGTAATGATTTATGGCGTAAGTTTGTTTCTCCAGCATTTACGGTAATTCCTGTGTTTATAATGCGTGCGACGATGTAGAGCTGATTGTTGTGTTCTTGTGTTTTAGGTTTTTCCCTCCTGTAACGCTAGTTGCTGTTTTGCCTCTCTATAGTTCCGCCTCAGCGGAGAGGGTTAGGTTAGACTGCGGGAACTTTTAGTGTCTTATGTGTGTGGCGGCGTGTTTCTACCCGCAATCCAACGCAAACCAACGGGTCGTGGGTAGGTTAACCGCTTGTTTTATGACGATTTTAGTATAGTGGGCAAGGAGCCGTTTGGTGGGGCGGTTAGCATATTCGTATTCCTCTTCACTGTGTGTCTTAATGCTAACTGCACTTTATCACGTAGGCACGCGTTTGCGGTTTGAGAGTGAATGAGAGAGCACTTGGGTGAGTATTTTTCACATGCGGGTATCCCTAGTGGTGAGTATACTTCCCCCCCAACCAGCTCTTAGCCCAATTTTAATAGCATAGTATTTTTACATATTTAAACTGTAATGATGGAATGTATTTAAATAAATTGACTTTTCTTAACTTTAATAAATGTATTGTGCTTCCCAGAATCACGTCTCTGTCTTATCCTTATAGAAGAACCGGAGGGAACCCTTCTCTTGTAGCGCAGGTGTATATTTGGGGTTTACATACCTAAACTATTTCCTTGGGCGAAACTCCCAAGGTGGCGTAGTTGAGCTTTGCCTGTGCCCCACACCTCATGGTTACATTGTGGCGCAGTCGGCAGGATTTGTTAAAGCAGAGACGTGTGTTCTGTGGGATTTTGTGTTCCCAGTTGGTTTGGGTAGTTAAATTTTAAAAGTACTGATTTTAAGGGGTTAAAACTGATAACGAGGCAAAACAGCAGCTGGCTTTCGTGGACTTGTGAACTTCAAGCAAAAGAGCGGCACTCCTTGCTCCTGTCTTCTGGTTTCATTAATCTTCTGTTCTCAGCAGTGTGGACACAATGGAAGATGAACTGCAACAACTGTGCGAATTGGTGATGCAGTTAAAAGCGGACAATGAACGCCTCCTGCGGGAAAGGGCTGGGGTTCAACCTGGCTCTGGTGCCTCATCACCTAGGACTCCAGTCTGGGGTTCTCAGTCTAGCAATGTTCTCCCACCATTGGACAGGTCCTCCTCAAATACAAATATCCCTGTAACTGAACGTTTGGTTTATGTTCCTAGGGAAAGGAAATGTCCTGTTTTTCGTGGGAGGGCCGGTATAAGTATAGCAGAGTGGGTAGAGGAAGTGCAATCCTGCATGCGTTCCCGCCACTTGTCCTCTGCTGACCAAGCCTTTTTTATGTACGATCACTTGGAAGGGGAGGCAAGAGATGAGATTCGGTATAGGTCCCGGGCAGAGAGGGACGATCCAGCGAAAATTTTAGCTATCCTGCAGGAGTTGTATGGGTGCTCAGAATCTTACATTGCTTTACAGGAGAGTTTCTTTTCTAGGAAGCAGCAGGAGGGGGAAACATTGCAGGAATTCTCGCATGCTTTGATGTGCCTCATGGACCAGGTTGAGAGAAATGCCCCCAATGGCCTGCCGAATTCAGCTGTTTTACTGCGTGATCAGTTTGTTGAGAATGTTCTTGATTGTGCTCTCCGTAGGGAACTGAAACAGTTAGTACGGCGCCAGCCACGTTATACCTTATTGGATGTCCGCGCTGAGGCCATACGGTGGGAGCGGGAGGGTATGCCTGGGGGTGGGAGAACCAGAAGTTTTTCTGTTCCATCGGTCTCTGGCACCCAGTATGCAGTCCAGGGAGTGCCCCTAGGTAATACTACGTCAGGGTCTGAACTGGGGGAATTAAGGGATTTGTTAAGGAAGCAACAGGAACAGATTAATCAACTTACTCAGAGCTTTTCCCTCCTACAGAACGCCCCCAGATACAGCCGGCCAAACCAGAACCAGTCTGTTCTCTGCCGACGATGCCAACAACCCGGCCATTTTGCTCGTGAATGTGATAATGAGCGGGTCACTTCACAGACCAGGCCTCCCACATCATATCCCCCTTGCTCCAGAGGGAGGGGCTCCCAAAGCTCTAGTCAGCAGGCGGGAAACTAGTGCCCTCTGAGATGCTGAGCCACATCTCAGATGGGGGCCTCTCTGGCTCAGGGAGCCCTGAGGAAGCGAACCCACACATGACCACTAATTTGTTGGGGTTCTGCCCTACTGTGACAGTGACTATGGGAGGGGTTGAGGTTCCTTGTTTGCTGGATACAGGGTCCATGGTGTCCACCATCACGGAGGGTTTCTTTAAAGAGAATTTTGAGCCTTGGGGCCCTGTAAAATTGCATTCTTGCCACTGGCTGCAGCTTAAGGCAGCCAATGGTTTGGATATACCATACTTGGGCTATTTAGAGCTTGATGTAGAAGTTTTTGGTAAGTTGATCCCAAGGCGTGGTGTATTGGTTGTAAAGGACTCCCCCAGCCCTTTGTCTCAGCAGAAGGTCCCTGGTGTGCTTGGCATGAATGTCATAAGAGAATGTTATGATGAGTTATTTGTGCAGTACGGCTCTGCTCTCTTTGATGCAGATCGCGTGAAGCAGGCACCACTCCTTTGGCAGCAGGCATTACAGCAGTGCCACCAGGCTCAAGCCAGGTCACCAGTTGAGGGATGCTACAGCGCACGAGTGAGGGGTAGGAGGGCTCACCGTGTGCCCGGGGGCTCCCTGAAGGTGATAGCCACTACATGTTCCCAACAGTTGTCTTCTAGTGACACAGTGGTCTTTGAACCCCCTAGTAGCGGTTTACCTGCTGGTTTGCTGGCCTCTGTAGCGGTAGTTTCAGTGACTCGAGGCACTGCTTATGTACCTGTTGTTAACGTAGGGGCCACCGACGTCCTGATTTACCCCCGCACCTTTATAGGCACGCTGACTCCAGCCCCTATTGTGAGTCTGCCTGTAGGGGTCACTGAAGCCAGAGCAGGGATCCCTGCTTCCGTCTCATCACAGACTGCTGCTTGCACACTGCCTGAGAAGATAGCCGCGGTGGATCTGTCTCCTCTTTCAGCATCCGACCAAGATAAGGTGAGGTATTTGTTGCAGCAATATAGCTCTGTCTTTTCAGCTCATGAGGGTGACTTGGGTTGCACCCAGCTTATTGCTCATGAAATACCTCTACTTGATGACACGCCAGTTCGACAGCGGTATAGGCGGATCCCCCCCTCCGAGTATGAGGCTGTAAAAGCCCATATCCGCCAGCTCTTAGAATCCAAGGTGATCCGAGAGAGTAGTAGCCCCTTTGCCTCTCCCATTGTCCTTGTAAAAAAGAAGGATGGTAGTCTGCGAATGTGTGTCGACTACCGGCTCCTGAATAGTAAGACCCGCAAAGACGCCTTCCCACTCCCTAGGATTGAGGAATCGTTGGATGCACTGTCTGGGGCTCGCTGGTTCACTACCATGGACCTCACGAGCGGGTACAATCAGGTACCGGTAGCTGAAAAAGACAAGCACAAGACTGCTTTCTGCACCCCTTTTGGCCTTTTTGAATGGAACCGCATGGCCTTTGGCCTCTGTAATGCGCCTAGTACATTTCAGAGGCTGATGGAGCGGATGTTTGGGGCTCAACATTGTAATTCGCTGCTACTGTATCTGGACGATGTTATTGTGTTTTCCTGTACAGTGGATGAGCACGTGGAGCGACTAGGTGCCGTACTTGGGCGGCTGCGACAGGAAGGGTTGAAGGCCAAGCTGGAGAAGTGTTCCTTTTTCCGACAGGAAGTTAACTATCTTGGCCATATGATCTCCCGAGCTGGCGTGGCCACCGATCCTGCAAAAATAGACATGGTCGCCTAATGGCAGCATCCAAAACAGGTGGCCGAGCTTAGATCTTTTCTAGGTTTTGCAAGCTATTACCGGCGCTTTGTGGCAGGCTTTGCGAAGCTGGCAGCCCCTCTACATCGATTGGCCGCTGAGCTGGCAGGTACCAAGACTAAGAAGGGATCAGGGAGAGTCTTGGAGGAGGCCTGGACCAACGAATGCGAGCAGAGCTTCCAGGAGCTTAAGAACAGGTTGGTGACAACGCCGGTGCTGGCCTATGCAAACTTTTCCTTACCGTTCATCCTGGAGGTAGACGCTAGTCACAATGGGTTAGGGGCGGTCCTCTCGCAGGAGCAGGATGGCAAGGTACGGCCCATAGCCTATGCCAGTCGAGGTCTCAAGCCCACTGAGCGCAATATGTCCAACTACAGCTCCATGAAACTGGAGTTTCTTGCGTTGAAGTGGGCTATGACCGAAAAGTTCCGGGAGTACTTGCTAGGGCAAAAATGCATAGTGTATACAGATAATAATCCCCTAAGCCATTTAAATACAGCAAAACTAGGCGCTACGGAACAGCGTTGGGCAGCCCAGCTGGCGGCCTTTGATTTTGCCATTAGGTACCGCCCGGGTCGGAGCAATGGCAATGCAGATGCCCTGTCTCGGCAGTACCCTCCAGATCCGGCTACCATGGCCCTCGTGGGAATGGCTCCCGGGACTTCCGTGCCCCTGGAGATGCAGGAAGCACCCATCACACAACAGTTTATGCAGGGAACCCAGGCATCCATATCCGTTCTTCCTGTACTGCTTTCTTCCAATATGTGCGCTTTGCAGGCAGCTGATCCCACAATCTCCAAGTTCCTGGGATTCTGGCAGAAGAAGGCGGGTCCCAATGCGGAACAACGGCGTCAGCTTCCAAAGGCGGTACTGGGACTGCTGCAGCAGTGGGACCGCATTGTGGAGAAGGATGGTGTGCTCCATCGTCGCATATTTCGCCCTGATGGGGGTCAGGAGGTGCTGCAGGTGCTCCTTCCCGCCGCACTGAAAGCGGAGGTATTGCAGCAGATGCATCAAGAGCATGGACACCAGGGGATTCCCTGGACCTTGGAGCTAGTGAGGCAGAGGTGCTTCTGGCCGGGTATGTCCCAAGACGTCCAGCAGTGGTGCCGCGATTGTGAATGGTGCGCTGCATCCAAGGATGCACTGCCCCAAGCCCACGCCTTTATGGGCCATCTGCTCGCTTCCAAACCCAATCAAATTCTAGCCATTGATTTTACAGTATTAGACCCCTCACAGAATGGCATAGAGAACGTCCTGGTCATGACCGATGTATTTTCAAAGTTTACTCAGGTGATTCCCACTAGGGATCAGCGGGCATCCACGGTGGCCAGGGCCCTAGTCCATGAATGGTTTTATAGATTCGGCGTACCTAGTCGAATCCACTCGGATCAGGGAAGGAGTTTTGAGAGTGCCCTTATCCAGCAGTTGTGCATGCTGTATGGCATTCGGAAGACCCATACAACCCCGTACCACCCGGAAGGTAATGGTCAATGTGAGCGATTTAACCGCACTCTGCACAACTTGTTGCGCACTCTGCCCCAGACAAGGAAGCGGGACTGGACGGCTCATCTACCTCAGCTGGTCTTTTCTTACAACACAACCCCCCATCAATCAACTGGTGAGTCTCCGCATTTTTTAATGTTTGGTCAGAACCCCCAGTTACCTGTGGATTTTTTGTTGGGTAGGGTTCAAGAACCTCGGCCTGGCCTGGTCCACGACTGGATCTTAGAGCACCAGACTCGTCTCCAGATGGCTTTTGAGGGGGCGAGAGATCGGTTGCAGGCAGCTGCGGAGCGGCGCAAGGAGTGGTATGACCAGAAGGTGAGGGATGCCCCATTACAAGAAGGTCAGCTCGTTTACCTGCGTAACAATACCATAAGGGGACGCAATAAAATTCAAGATGTGTGGAGTTCCGTGGTTTACCAGGTGCTGAAGGCTCCTAGAGATGGAGGCCCTACGTACACCATTGCCCCGCTCACCGATCTACAACAGCTGAGATATGTGCATAGGTCCCTGTTAAAAGCTCGGCCAGGGAGCTCCGGCGTTGAGCCTCCCCCTCAGGTTGATTCTATACAGGAAGGCAACTTGGCACACGAAAGAGAAGATGACCTCCAGGAAGATGATCTATGCCTCCGAGTGCCGAGCACTGCACCCCCCTCGCAACCATTGGTGCCTCCTCCTCCATTTAGGGAACCACAGTCTCCAAGACCATCTAGCCCCTCTGCACAGCAGAGCCCCTGCAGTCATTCCAGTTCAGGTAATATCTCTCCAGTTCTGTTGGATGCCCCCAACTACACCTTGGCTATGCCTGCTGAAGAAGGCCCAGGTCCCTCTACTGGAATCTTGCGACGAACCACCCGTGCTAATGCTGGAGTGCATTCTAATGTACACCATCTACCAAGGGCAATCGGGAGTAGGGTACAAGGGGCTACGAATGCTCAGCAACCTGTGGACTGTAATATGATTTCTACTGTGTTTAGACCTTGAGATTAGTTTTTTTTTTTTTTTTTTACATCGTCGGGCCGACGATGCAAAAGCCGGGGGTAGATTGTAACGTGGGTAGGCTGTCCTTTTACTTTACGTGGCGTAGATAATTGGGGGTGTGGTAGCTTACGCGTAGCCACTTAGTTTTCCTTATTTAAGCTGCGTATACCTGCCTGTTGAGTGACCTTGCTTCTGCTTCCGGATCTGTGCATCTCCCGTTTCCTGTCTGTGCAGTGGTGTTGGATCTCACGCTGTCAGCTGTCCTGTGTCCTGTGCTTGCCTACTGAGGTAATCTTTACCCTATCGGGTGTATAAGTAGGTATAGTTCATAGCGGCATTAAACGGGAAGTGCATGCGGATATGCCAACACATGTATTATTAACCTAATGCTTTTATGTTTTAGAGTATCAGTCGGCCAGTGCTGGAGCCATAGTTTGCCTCTGTCTGCGAGCTCTTGGGAGTAGTGTCTCCTGCTGTGTTTAGCCGAGGTAATGATTTATGGCGTAAGTTTGTTTCTCCAGCATTTACGGTAATTCCTGTGTTTATAATGCGTGCGACGATGTAGAGCTGATTGTTGTGTTCTTGTGTTTTAGGTTTTTCCCTCCTGTAACGCTAGTTGCTGTTTTGCCTCTCTATAGTTCCGCCTCAGCGGAGAGGGTTAGGTTAGACTGCGGGAACTTTTAGTGTCTTATGTGTGTGGCGGCGTGTTTCTACCCGCAATCCAACGCAAACCAACGGGTCGTGGGTTGGTTAACCGCTTGTTTTATGACGATTTTAGTATAGTGGGCAAGGAGCCGTTTGGTGGGGCGGTTAGCATATTCGTATTCCTCTTCACTGTGTGTCTTAATGCTAACTGCACTTTATCACGTAGGCACGCGTTTGAGGTTTGAGAGTGAATGAGAGAGCACTTGGGTGAGTATTTTTCACATGCGGGTATCCCTAGTGGTGAGTATACTTCCCCCCAACCAGCTCTTAGCCCAATTTTAATAGCATAGTATTTTTACATATTTAAACTGTAATGATGGAATGTATTTAAATAAATTGACTTTTCTTAACTTTAATAAATGTATTGTGCTTCCCAGAATCACGTCTCTGTCTTATCCTTATAGAAGAACCAGAGGGAACCCTTCTCTTGTAGTGCAGGTGTATATTTGGGGTTTACATACCTAAACTATTTCCTTGGGCAAAACTCCCAAGGTGGCGTAGTTGAGCTTTGCCTGTGCCCCACACCTCATGGTTACATAATGTTATGTTCGAAATGATGGCGTACCTGGTAGGGATGCACGATGATATCAGCACGACATTGCTATCAGCCGATAAAAACTTAAGAAGTTAATTATCGGCATCGGCAGATATGAAAATTTCTGCCGATGTGCCTGGCCGATAAGGTGATGCATTAACTATGCGCAAACGATGGCGCTAAATGTTTATTATGAGTGCCAGCAACAAGCTTCAACATGTCAGCTGTATGGAAGTATTTCGAAGTATCTGAAACAGATAACAAAATTCCTATTTGCAATGCTTGTAAAGCACCAGTGATGCGAGGAGGGGTAAAATATATAGCTAAGTTTGTCACTCTTGGTGGCTGCTAGCTGTGTGCTGCTAGCTGTGTGCTGCTAAGCTTGTCTCTGCTTCTGGAGGGTGCGTGAGAATTAAATAACGCGGCTCTGCAGAGACAGAAATGGGAAATAAAACAAGACAACCCGCGATCGCGTAGTTCCTGCTTTGTGACTCGAGGAGAGGGCGTAATTTTTGTTTGTACACTTACACAATGACACTGGACAGCGAATAACGTTTTCTGTTATCGTGTCTCTGCTCATTCAAAATAAATATCACGGCTCCATAAGGAGAGAATGCGATGGGAAATAAGACAGACCATTTTGAATTACACGGATATATCGGCATCGGCAATCGGCCAAAATGAGTTTGACAATATTGGCATATTGAATATCGGCAAAAATCCAATATCGTGTGTGGTGGATATCCCCCTGGTCTGGGCCAAATGGACCGAGGGTCTTCCTCCACATTAAGATGCCTTCCAGAAAATAATAAGTCCTCACAGAGTCTGATGTAATCATGGTTGTTTGGTTTATTGCATATGGTGATCAATCACATACAGTAAACCGGGTTGGTCCGCGGAGCAACAGGTGTATATGCGGTGTGTATACATTCACAAACACTCCCCAATCACTTCCCCTTCCCCTCAGCCTACATCCATCCTTTATGCCTTTTCTCACTCCTCCTATCCCAGACCACAACTTCCAACTCCTCCCAGGCTCCTCCTTCAAGATCATCCCATTTTCCATTTTAATACACCATTATTTAATTTTTAAGCTGTTACATTTACCCCGCCTGGAAAGTCCCATAAACTCCATAGTCATTAATTGTATATTATTTTTAAACATAACACTTCTGAAATTTCCCATTATTTCCACTCCACACCTATATGATTTTTAAACATAATTAAATAATACACAGCATATATGCCTGGAATATTACCATTATTTCCAGGCCCACATTTAAATAATAAAAAAGGTTAAGTAACTCAGTTAGCCAGACCACGGTGCTGCAGACTGTAAGAAGGCACACAGATATCTATGTGCCATAAGCTACAAGGTTAGGCCTTAAAACAAAGGGTTAATGTAAGAACTAGGCCCCGTCTGGACATGGCCCAGGAGATGGGCCAGAAGAACTAAACCCTGCAAAGGGGGGCCGTTGGCTCAGCACTACTATGATGGGCAACTATGACAAACAGCAGTAAATCCACATACAGTTGGCAAGCATTTGCCAGTAGATGTCAGCTAGGCCAAAGCAGGCAATCAGCTCTTATTTTCTAGCTGTATGACTCCTAAAAGAAAATATAAAATTAATATGGGATGCATATGTTAAAAGGAGGCAAAAACATGCTGACACGCTGTAGGGGCATGTCAGGGGGAGAAGATACAATAAGCGAAGGTGGCATGACTATGAGTCAGAGGAAAAAGATACAATAAGCGTAGACCGTAAACCAATAGGAGAAGTGAAGGGAGAGAAGATACAATAAGCGTAGATTATGAACCAATAGGAGAAGTGAAGGCAAAAAAGATACAATAAGCGTAGACCATGAACCAACAGAAGTTGGCATGACTATAGAACAGCAACATAGTGCACGAAGGTTCTGGGGTGACTTCCAGGGAGGGCCAATGCTGAAGCCAGTGTTCCTTCTCCAAGGTCACCCACTGTCCTGTAATAACCCCAAGATTACCCCCCTAGCGGTGTCTTACAATGGCCTACATGCAATGTTTATGACCTAGGGTAACCCCCAGCATTATTTAGGCATAGAATCACATCATATTACTTTTCAGTAGTAGTGCTTAATGCAAACAATATTTTCCACCATACGAAGTATAATAGAATACATATTATTTAAGGCTAACATATTAGATTGTCTGGTTTCCTTATACACTTCCAGACCTCCACATGTACAGTAAAGATAAAATAAATATCTAATGTAATATATCAATAACTTCAGTTAATATGCCAATAACTGTGGTTAAAATCAAAAGCTAACATCTGTTGGCAATGCTTATGATGTTTGCTGGCAATAACTTATTTCCACCATGTAACAAGCTTAATCGTACCACGTCAAGCTCCGCTTTTCTCTGGGGGGGGGGGGGGGGGGGGGGTGAAAGTGGCAATACTCATAATTTACATATGGGGTATACACTTTATCAAAAATTTTCCACCACATTCCCCCCTTTGTGACTTATAAGTCACACCATTAAACTATCCCTAAGCAACACATCATGGAAAACATCCCGTCCCTGCGGGGAGCGCGGGTAAAAACCACACTGTGTACCTGTCCCTACACAATATCATCATCAATAAGAGTTATTACAAGCTAAATCATATAAGATCAATAAACAGAAATCATTGTCAGTAAGGCATAATGCACATAACACTTAGTCAGATATAAGAACCTGAAATATAGTCAGTCAGATATGAAAACATAAACATCGTCAGCCCCAATCAACCCCCAGTGGGTTAAACAACTAGGCAGACTCCCTAATCGGCCTTCCTGCCACTTACATAGGCCACCAGTAAACCAATTTGCCCAGCAGTCGTCACCCAGGACCCCCAGGAGTACCAAGGCCAGATGCAGGCTTTACCGCTGTGTGCCGCCAGGGCATGGCCCCCGTGTCTTAAAAGAGTATGTTGTACAATGTCATGTGGCCCCCCTCCACATGGATATCGGATGCAATTGTCGCCCCGCCATCAGGATCTTGGCCATCATCCACCTGAGGCCCCCAGGACAACAGCAACAGGGCAAATCATGGCCATCAGTACCACTCAACGAGGCTTGATGTGGGCCGACCTGCATACACTGTAATGCTATCAAAAAACATACTAAAATACATCAAATAAATCGCCTGCTAAGCATGGTTACATTAGTAATGGGACCAACCACGGTGTAATCAGTTTTGATCAATCACATTTCAAATCACAGTAGTAAAATCACCCGAGAAATTGTATTAAACATTAAATCTAGGCAAACAATATTAAATCACATAAGACAGCTTTAGCAGAGTGACATCATCTTTTCTTCCAAGGCCTCACCGGGGCGTTGGACCAATGGACAGAGGAGAAGTTCCTAGCACATCACTCAGCCGTTGCTGGTCATGATTTTTCTCAGCAGCGGTGCAGGAAAAAACTATGTGTGGGTATTTAACTATCTGCCATAGGTCAGAGTTGCTGAGCTGAATGAGGCATCTAAGTGCACACATAACATGAGTCTTTCACTGTAGGATATGATTGAGCAGTCAGATTATACCAGTTCCACCAGTCATTTTCCGTGTGTGAGTATATACGTTGAGACTTCAAGGCTCTTCTCTCCCACTTAGCATAGTCTGTGTGTGCGTGTGTGTGTGTGTGTGTGTGTGTGTGTGTGTTTGCATTTAGTAGGCCCGTGCACGTCGGTTCATCTGCTTCTGGGGTACTACTCCGACCCTGCGGTGGTGCCGTTGGCTGGGCACTCATCACTGTGCGGTTATCTTTAGAGTCCCACCGTTGGACTGAGCGGCTATTATTTAAGTCCTGCCGTTAGACTGACGCTGCTTGCATTGCCCATAGGAGGAGGGCCCCAATCAGGAATCCTGTCGCATGGCTCCAGGGTCCCATCCTTCCACTGCTTCTCAGGGGGGTCTGTCGAGGTGGCCCCCTCACAGCTGACTTTCCTGCAGTGAGTAGCATGTATCCAGGCATCTCTCTCGGCCACCCGGACAGCCGTCGGGGTTGTCAGCAACACCTGGTATGGCCCCAGCCACGTCAGCAACCCAACCTAATTCAAAACACCATTAAGTGCACTACAATACTGTACCATCTTGTCATCCAGTCCAGTCTGCGTTTACCTGTTCTGGGAAAAAGGGGTATTTATCATGCGCATCGGTCCTCCTGTAGGAACTTCATGTAGCACTAACCCAGTGATCCGATGGGGCTGCCCACGCATGCACACCAGTGCTAAAGGCAACACTTAAATCAGTCCAGTTTCTGCCATCAGCTGAGTAAGTTTTAATTTTCAAAGTTTAGTTTTGCCTGCTCCACTGTACATCCACTGGTCAGGTGGGAAGCACAGTGGGCTTTCAAATCAATTTAAAGGCTTTCAGAAAGGCTCTGTATGACTGTATTTACAAAATGCAAGCTATTGTCACTTGTCAACTTTGTGGGCAGGCCCCATCTGGGTATGATTTCTCTCATCAGTGCTTTAGCCACAGACTAAGCTGTAGCTCTTTTACATGGAAAACACTGCCCGCTTAGAAAACATGTCTACTATCACCAAACAATAACAGTTACCCTAGCATGGTGTCACCTCAATTAAGTCCATCATTAAATGTTCAAAAGGCCCCTCAGGTCTTAGATGAACCAGCAAAGGTACAAAAATGCCCTTTCCCACATTGTTAGTCACACATATCATACATCATAAGGAGAAATCTTCAGCATATTTTAAAAACTCTGATGCATACCAATGCATATTTACTATATATATATACATTAAAAAAAACCCTAATGCATACCAATGCATATTTACAATATTATACACAAACCCCCCCTTTTAACACATGGTCCTGATCATGCCTAAACCTAGCAAGGAAAGAAAACGCAGCGCGCGGCAAAACAGGTTTGCCTTTTGGGCCAAAATTTATGGCCCTCATCTCAGATGCAGTCCTTTCATCTCAAGGTCTTATCTCGTTCCTCGGCTGCCGTCTGCAAAACGGAAAGATCATTAAGAGAAAAGGGGTTAAGCGGTTCAGGAAAAGACACCATCTGTGGGGAGGCTGGAGTGGTTGTGGCCACTTTTGCAGCTTCATCTGCCATTGCATTACCTAGGCAAACAGAATCAGTATTTAACATGTAAGCTTAACATTCTACAATAGAAACAGCTTTAGGTAGTAAAATAGCATCCAATACGTTCAGCACAAGTGTGTGGTGCGCAATAGGTTTGCCAGAGGAAGTAAGAAACCCCTCTGATGCCATAGAGTTCCAAAATCATAAACACCAAATGCATACTTAAAGTCAGTGAAAATATAGTAACTTAATCTTTGGCTATGTGGCAGGCTCTTGTCAGTGCAAATAGTTCAGTTTCCTAAGTCAACAGATAAGAGGAAAGTTTAGCACTTTCTAGCACAGTGTGTTCGGTGCAGACAGAACAAGCCACCAAAGCGCTCCCGCTCACCGGACAGCCCTGAGCAGAGCCGTCCACAAACATGTCAAGATCCGAGTTAAGTAGAGGAACATCAGAAAGGTCAGGACATGATTTACAAAGCACATCAACCACCGTCAAAAAGAATAACTCCAAAGCTATAAAGCTAGTAAATTTACTGAACAGCTTTAAACTCATCAACATGGTAATATTCTAGACTTAGTAATAACAATAGGGTTAAACATTAATAATGTTTCAGTAGTCAAATCACCTATTTCTAACCATCACTGTGTATTTTTATGTCAACCTAATCTTAACAAAGACTAAAAGGGAATTTATGGTTCAAAAGAGATTCCTCGATGGCAAGGCTGAAGCGCAGTTTGCATACAGCTACGACTGCTCTTTTCAATAACATGGTTAAATACCCTGCCATTCCCAAAAAAGCATTTATCCTACTGTTGTCTCCCCTCTACGCCATATACCAACCCTCACCTTCCCAATCTACCAAAAAGGGGTCCATGAGGGGTTAAATGATAGACTGCTGATACTTAAGTTCACATGGTAAGCACGGCTTCCCGTCTATTGGTGCTGCGCACCTAAATGGTTCAAACAGTAACTTAGGTATACTATCTGTTTCAAATGAGAATTTGCTGGGATAACCCGTTGACAGTAAGCTCAGTTCCCTTTCTGCTTCTTTCCCATGGGTTTTCCAAATCCACTATCCACTATCCACTATCCCCCACACAAATTTTTACAACCTTAATTGTTCTCCTAATCACACGTCTCCTGTCTACTCTGTGTGCTCTCCTCGTCGCTACCTTCAGCGACACTTCTAGATCTAGATCAAATTCAACCCTTAATTTTATTATTAAGATATTTCCAATTTCAAAATATTCCCATGCATGCACTTCTATATTTGAATTATGACTCCAAACCCATGCAGGTTCTTGTCTTTGTCGTTTTCAAGTGCCCAATTTCTCAGCTGAGTTAACACATATGACAGACAACACAACAAAGTCTCCTCATTCATTCTTCAATCATACCCATTCATACAATTGCTGGCACACTCATACGCTACTTTTGGCCAATATTACTCTTATTCTTTGCTCTTTATTTTTATTTGCCTGTTTTTTTTTTGTCTTTTGTTTTTTACTCTTTACTTCTTTTTACTCTTTATTCTCTTTATTCTCTTTAACACTTCATGCACACACACAATGCCTGCCCATTCAGACCTCTCCCTCTGATATACTTCACAACTACCTCTCTCTGATACACTTCCTTACACAGGGAAAGACGATTCCACGTCCTAATACACTTCCTTACACAGGGAAAGACAATGTCACATCCCGATACACCTCCCTTACACAGGGAAAGGCTGTCACATCCTGATACACCTCCCTTACACAGAGAAGGCAGTTACCGTAACACAGAGAGAGAGCGGTATCCAAGGACTTCACACCAAAACACCCTTCAGAGTACCCCAAAACAGTTGCCAAAATTTGTATTGCTCACATAGAACACCAACCCCTTTGAGTTCACATAGAACACCAACTCCTTTGAGCTCACATAGAACACCAACTCCTTTGAGTTCACATAGAACACCAACTCCTCTGATCATTTTAACAACTGCACCAGTGCACCCTTCTAACGTTCTATCCCTTACTTTTGCCTGAGATGCCTCAATAACAAATAAACCAAACCCCCTACAAAGGCAACACAGGCAATAAACCAACACACTGTTTTTTCTCTTAGCTCCCACTCAAGCATGCCTTCTCACATACCCTTTCACCACACTACTCATGCACACAATATTACATCAGACTCTTTTCACCAGTTTTTAACAATTTACAAATTTAGTTTTAAATTTCTCTTAATATACATTTAGGTCACCAGTTTTTAACAATTTAACAAATTTAGTTTTTAACTTCTCTTACCATAAAAGTAGGTTTTCTTTTGCTTCAGGTTCTTTTGAGGAGAGGCGAGCACTGCCTTGGCCTGGGTGGAGACACTACTCTCGGATACAACAAACTAGCAGACTTTGGAAGAAAGCGCTGCTTACTTTTTATTTGCGGCTGCTGTTGCACCAAGGATCAGCGCGTCCATCCAGGCATTCGGCCGCCCCGAGCCTGTCCCATCTGGGTCGCCAATTAATGTGGTGGATATCCCCCTGGTCTGGGCCAAATGGACTGGTCACGTGCATTCCTAGTACCTGGAGATATCTATAAAAATCAGATTTTTCAAGACAATATTCTTTCCCCAGGTTTTCAAAGTCTTTTAATTGTCCCTTTTCTGTAAAGAAATAGAATGTTGTTATTCCTTTTGGAATCCAGGATTTAAATCTATGATCTGTTTTATTAGGCTTGAACTCAGGATCATAAGAACACCATTGAATTATTTGTAATTTATGATCCAGTTTATATTCTTCTGTTATCATATTCCAGATTTTTAACTGGGCTTTGATCCATGGATTTTGCACATTATCTATAAATCTTCCCAAAATTTTGTGAGCCAATGCTGCATGAATTGAGGGATCATTCATAATTGAAAGTTCAATGTCTTTCCACCTGGCATGAAATGTTGGGTTACACATGTTAATCAGGGCTGCATAAAATAATCCTTAAAATGGGGTAGTGCCATCCCTCCTTCCTCCCTTGGGAGTTGTAGAGTTTTAAGTTTAACCCTGGGTTTTTTCCCCTGCCAAATAAATCTAGAAATGATCTTATTCAATTTGGAAAATAGTTTTGAGAGGAAACTTCCACAAGGAGTGCTTGTAATAAGAAGAGATATCGTGGAAGAATGTTCATTTTTACAGAGTCAATTCTATGACTGAGACCTAGAAAAGAAATGGAATTGCATATGTGTATGTCATCTTTAATTTTTGTTAAGAGGGGGCCATAATTTATCTCTGCCAGTGTTGAGATTTTTTTCGGTAAGTATATTCCTAAGTATTTCAATGAGTTCTGATCCCAATTAAGGTAGAATTTATCTCTAAGGTGTTTTGAGGGTGCATAATTAAAAGTCAAAATTAGTGTTTTTTGTATATTTAGTTTATATCCTGCATATCTACCAAATGTTTCTAAAAGGTTCATTAATTCAGAAAATGAGTTAGAGGGTTTGCTTAAATAGATCAAAATATCATCGGCATACAATGCCACTTTGTGGTTTTCTCCATTTATACAGATTGATGCTTTCAGTCTGTCTTATCCACTGTGCGAGAGGCTCTATATAAAGTGCAAAGAGCAATGGTGAAATTGGGCATCCCTGTCTCGATCCGTGCTCTAATATGATGGTGTCTGAAAGGTACCCGTTTACTTTTATCCGGGCTGATGGTTTACTATATAGTGTGCGGATGTCCTTAACAAAGTTTTGTGCATGCCTCTTTCAAGGACTTTATATAAGAAAGGCCAACTCACTGAATCAAAAGTCTTCTCAGCATCCAAACTAACTAAGAAGGCTTCAAGTTTGTTTTGTTGAATATGGTTTAATATGTGCAATGATTGCCTGATGTCATCGTGAATTTGTCTTTGTGAGATAAACCCAGTCTGGTTGTTATGTATAAGCTGAGGAAGGATCTTTTCCAGTCTTCTGGCAAGGATGGCTGTGTAATCAACATTCAGCACCGAAATTGGCCTATATGATCCACACTCTAATTTGTCTTTTCCCTCCTTGGGGATAACTGAGATCACTGCCTCGCTCCATAATGGAGGCATTTTAGCATCCAACAAGGTTGTATTGCAAGCCTGAAGAAGGCTTGGCATTAACTCAAATCGAAAAGCCTTATAACACTCTGAAGGAAAGCTGTCTGGGCCAAGTGACTTATTCACTTTGAGCCTGGGGATGGCGCTGTTTAGTTCTGTCTCAGTTACCACAGGTGTTAATATTTGATTTTGTTCCTCTGATAGAACAGATAGATTGACAGAATTAAGAAACTTGCCAATTTGTTGCTCATCCTCTAAGAGCAGTTGTGTATACAAAACTTGTAGTACTTTTTAAACGTTTTTTTGTATTTCATCTTGTTTATATTGTATAGTTTTAGAATCCGGGTCCCTTATTTTATATATCATGTTATCCGCTTGTTGTTTTTGTAGCTTCTTGCCAAAAGTTTTGTTGATTTTGAGCCTGACTCATAGTATTTCTGTTATGTAAATATCATCTTTTTTCAATTTCCTGTGAATATATTTAATTCATTTTCTTAATTTTTGTCATCAAATTTTTTTTGTTCCCTTTTATGCTGTGTCTCAAGATCTTTTAATTCTTTATTACGGTCTATTAGTCTTAATTGTTTTTCTTTCTTTTCATGGGCACAAAAGGATATGATTCTCCCCCTAACAACTGCATTTAAGGCATCCCATACTACTGTATGTCCAAATCAACCTCGTTCTTATCATTTTCTTCCAGACACATTTTTATTTCCTCTTTCATTTGAGTCTTAAATTGGGGATTGTTTAGGATACTTATATTTAGCCTCCCTGTTCTTCCAGGGTTATCACTAATATGTATAGTACAAGAGAGAGGTGCATGATCAGATAAGTCAATACATCCAATATCACAGCTATGCATTCTATGGCGATCTCTCTTTAACACAAAAAATAATCTATTCTTGAATATACATCATGGGGGTATGAATAAAAAGTATAATCTCGACCTGATGGATAAAAGTCTCTCCAGAGATCTAATATGCCCAGTTCTGCCATTAGAATATTAATGTTCCTCTGCAATGATGTAGCGGTCGAATTTTTGGATAATTCTAGTTTAGGATTAAGACAGATGTTCCAATCTCCACCACATATAACAATTCCTGTGGCCCCTATCATCAAATCAAATATTTTCCTGTAAAAAGCAAAATCACTTCCAGGGGGAGCATAAATACTATATAATGTTATGACAGTATCATTTATTTTTCCTGAGGCTATTATATATCTCCCTTCCTTGCCTGATACTTCTGAATGTTGTTCAAATGATTCTTTTTATGATATTAAAATTGCTACGCCTCTCCTACGGCCTAAGATGAATAATACACCCTTGAAAACCCCATTCTCTTTAGTTTTTCATGATCTGATGGACTGAGGTGTGTCTCTTGCAAGAGCACAATCTATGCATTTTCCCTTTTCATTTTTGTCAATATCTGACTTCTCTTAGCTGGGTTTAAAATCCCATTCACGTTAAATGAAATAACTTTAAGGACTTGCTTATTCATAGTCTCCTACATCGATTACCACAAATAAAACCTCCCCCGATATCTGGAATTAAATTTGTACACTGAAAACATCTCTCCCAAGAAACAAACGTAAAACAAAAACCAAGTTGAAACAGTTTTTAACAAAACGCCACTGACACGGGTAAGAACAGTTGTTTCCAATGTCGAGGCTCATTTCAAAAGAGCCTTGCAGGACTTTGTTAAGTCAAAGCCCCCATAAGGGAAAGTCCTATGTCGCGACAGAGGTGGGGCCCTAAGATGTGGCCCCATGCTAGCCAAAGTTCAAATAAAGCTGTAAATAATATGATAAAATTACATTAAAAAAATTAAACAAAACAAATCATGAATAACTCGCCAATTAACAAGTCCCGACTCTTAATTAGTTAAAAAATATAACTGTAAGCTATGTGAAACTGCATGGCAGTCTTCTGGGCAAATAACCAAGATGAGGTGTAGCAGTCGAGAATCACATAAAACTTATCTGCATTTGCGAAACAACTGTGAACCATCAGTCTTCTGTTGTAGGGGATCGCCTTCTGAATTCCTGAAGTTTTTCCTTATATTGAGAGTGGTGGTTTTTCTTGGGTTGTGTGCAGGCATCCGCTGACCCGAGCTCCTGATCTCCACCCCAGTCACGCCGTCTCCCCGCCACCTGCCAAGTAGACAGGAGCTGGATCTCCTCTTGATCCAGAGCAACAGAGGACCTCACCACAGTAACTGGGAACCCTTGTGAAACCATATCCCTCATCGCCTCCGTAGCATCCTGGTATAGCCGGGTACTGTTGTCATAGAAGACCCGCATCCTTGCAGGGTACGGGGTCTAGAACTTTATTTGTTTTTCTTTCAACAGTTTCTTGGCTTCAGCGTATTCACCGCATTTCTTAAGCACTTTGGGGGGGAAGTCATGGTCAATGTAGAAGCGAACATTGTTGCAGAACACTTCTTTTTTCTGCCATGCTCTCTGGAGCACCTCTTCTTTTGTCCCGTAGCTCCCAAACTTGACCACTATAGATTGGGGCTTTGCCTGCAAGCCATTGGGCTTCAGTGCCAGTGCACGGTGTGCCCGCTCAATTCTGAACTCCCTGTCACAGGGAAAGTCGAGCGCATTTCAACAAGTTATCCAGAAAACCAACCATATCGGTGCCCTCTGTATCTTCGGGTATTCTGTAAATCCTTAAATTATCTCTCCGTGCTTGACCCTCCTGGTCTCTCAGCCTGGCTTCCAGATTAGCCTGGCGCCGCATTAGCCTCTTGATTAACGTTGATGTTGCTTGAAGCACGGTCTCCGTTTCATCAATTCTCCCCTCTGCCTCTTCCAGTCTGTCGTTTGTTCTCTTCAGTTCTTCTTTAATGTCTGAGAGCTGTACTCTGTTGTCTCTTCTGAGCTCCTGGAGTTCGCTGAGATACATCACAGGCTAACTTCAGGGCCATCTTTACTATGTGGATATGAGCCCGGAGAGCTGCTTCAGCTGCCTTGCCTCAATTCAGGATCATTTTCTATCTTGTTTGTGGCTGTCCTACTTCTAGTAGTAACCCCTTTCTCCATTATTAAACAAAATATTCACTGGGATTGTCAAAACTAGTTTTTTTGGGGTTATTTCACAAAACCTCAAAAATTAAGCTGTCATCCTCTCAGTGGTGGAACTGGAAACCGACAATGTCAAGGAAAGAGAAAAATAACTGGTTCAAGCCAATGCTGCATGATGTTCTATATCAGTGCTGTAAAACAGACCTGTCAATACTTTGGCCAATAATGATAGTACTTGACATCAATTGATTCAACAACCTTTTTTTCAGGTGACTTCAGTTACCTCAAGAAGCCTGTCTTAAGTAGCACACCCTGAAAAATCTTGATAATCAAGCTTTGTTTTGAGCTTCTAGTTGGAAAAATAGTAAGGCCCTCCATGTTTTTCAGGCAGTGAGTAAACCTAAGCCACAACCTCATTGGCTCAATTTGAAGGAGTGTTATCTGAGTAGTCGCAGCTACTTATTCATGTACACTGCTGTAATAAAAATGGGGGAGAAAAGCAATAAGCACTAGTGGTTAAAAGTAATCATTATCAATCATCGTTTTTAATAGAATTTTAGTATAGAATCTGCCTCTTCTGCTCTAGCCAGTGAGATCCATAAACTTCCTCTGTTCCCCCTCAGCCCAACCCTCACACAGCCCTCATTTAAACCACTTGCTCTAAACCCAAGGGCATAAGAGAAATGTAACAGAAATGTTAACAGAAACAGAATGCTTTCATTTTGAAAATGTGAAGGGTACTTTTGTTTAGGCCAAAATGACATTTTATGATTGAAAGAATAAATGAAGACATTCCTATATACTTTCTTGTTTAGGGAGCTCAACCTTATTGCAGTCACATGTTGGAATGAATTGCAACATGCCTCCCTATGTAGAAGTGTGACCATGCAAATACGTCCTGAAGTGTAATGTTCTGAATAATCTCAATATCAATGCCCTCAGTAAATATTCATCATCCTATTTAAGTAAGTGATGGAGGAGCTCCTTGGATTCCTACTGGGCGTGGTTATCACCTGGGCTACGAGGCGTGCAGGAGGCCAAGGATATCTGTTCTGTTAAACCTCATATCCTCAGCCCAGACACACTAGTGTGTCTGTGTGAGGGTTGTGTGAGGGTTGGGCTGAGTGGGAACAGAGGAAGTTTATGGATCTCACTGGCTCATTCTGCAGCACAAGTAAGAAATGCCTCATTTCTGTTGCAAAGTGGAAGGACAGAATCTGAGAATCAGAAGGCATGAATGTAACTTCGTAGCAGTTGTCTGTGTGGATGGTTTGGTAAGGTATAGAGTTGCATGGGACATGGTTTACTGGAGACTGGTGTATAGATCGTATAATGGCATGCTTTATTGAAAGTAGTGAACGGTTGTAATAAAGTGGTAAAAGAGCTGTTAAAGATGTGCTTTCTTTAGGAGAGGTGTTGGTGGAGTGATAGGTGTGAAAGGCGTAAATGCTTTGAGCGGCATGGTGGTATGCATTTTGTTGTGCTCAGGCATGACAGTATTTAACTCTTCATTACATGATTACCTAATCACATAATACTTAAATGCATTTGACTGTTATTGACAGCCAAAGAGCGCCTTTTTTTTTTTAAATCAGGCATGAAAGACATGCTGTAAACACACTAAGGAACACAGATTGGTCCAAAGCTGCTTTGGAGAGCAGCAACAAAAGAAAGACAGACTGTTGCAGAGGGCTCTGTCCCAGGCTGCGAGCGGCACTCATACCCCCACACCAGCCGTACCAAATAGGAATACGGTGCTTGGTTGTTTGTGCTCCGTTCATATACATTTTGCATACACTCCACTACCGCACCCATTTCATTAAAATAGCGCGTTAGCTTCGGGAGTGCACACCCAGAGCAAGCAGCAGGCTACCCGGGCATATACACACAAACATCTCCAATCCGTATTCACTACCCAGCAGTCTTACACACTAGCTAGCATCACAAACACAGCCCAAACATGTATAAATATGTGTTATCATCTTGATTGTACTTATCGTATGTTAGAGCGCTCTTGTTCGTGACGCAATGTTCCGTCTTGTTAGTTGTCCCCATCTCTCTCTGTCGTCGATGTTTGTTTGTTTGTTTGAAGGTGTTGCAGCGCAGTAACACTTCCGGAGCAGGGGAGGGAATACCAAACAGAGGCGCAGTAACTCGGACTAGTTTATCTGTGCTGACCTGAGTTGCGCATGCGTGGTGTGGCATGGGAATGGGCCACACCACTGGCAAATGGGTTTCAATTGAAAATGTTGTGATTTGTGGAAACTACGGGGGAAATGCACAGTAATGATTGTATAAATGTGCAGAAGGAATATGTATTTGTGATTGTGACTGTCATTCTAAGTTATTGTGAACCCTAGTCATGGTGTAGATTTCCAGGGAGCAGCTGGTCTGTTCCAGGGGGAGGAGCTTATGGTTGAAAAAAGGGGGCGGGGGGGGGGGGTCAGTTGTTGAGGGGGATGAGAGAGAAGGTACTGTACTGACAGAGTGTAGCTGTGAGGTTTATGAGTAGTTGTGGTTGGTTCTTTTCTTTCTTCTTTTTTTTGGTTGATGTTGGGACTTTTGTTTTGTACTTTTTGTGTAAATACTGATCGCACTATACAATTTGACAGCAGTCTTTTTCCTATTTTTTGGCACTTTGGTTGGGATTGTGGAGTGTGGCACTGTAAACACCTTGCACTGAAGTGCTATCTGCGGCAGAGCCAGTTTGTGTTCTTGGGGCAACCTGAACCCTTTTACGGCCTATGTTTGCTACACAGACATTAGCTGCCCTGCTGTCCTGGCATGTTTTCTGCTCTAAAGCAATAATGGCCTGTTTGGATAGTGCCTTGCTTTCAGAAGAAAGGGATGCGAAGGTTCCCGCTTTGCACAGCCCACCCCAGGGCTTTGAACAGTTGTTTCTGTTCTGTCGGTGAGTCTTTGATCCCTGGCATTCAATTCTAGAGCCCTATGCCTAGGCCTGGCCCAGGTGACACCCAGGGCCCTAGTCCCAGTCAGCTGACGCCTGAGCCCCCAGGTGCAGCAATTCGATGCTTGGGCCTGCAGACCCAGTGAGTCGATGCTTGACCCCCCCAAACCAGAGCCAGAGTCCGTAAGGCCCAGCAAGTAGTTGTACTAGTCCCTGTGCCCACCAAGCTGATATTCTAGACCCCAGGCCCAGCAAGTTAATACCAGAAGCCTAGGGCTCAGTGAGTTGAAGTTATGATTGGATGAGCTAGGCATACAGTCACCTGTGAAAATGGATCTGAAAGTCCTGCCATTGCAATGGATTTCTCTGTATGTCCTGTGAATAAGGGAAGGGACGTAATGACTTTTTTTTTAAATTAAATTGGCTGGTTCATTGGTTCCTACCAATGGTGGTATCACTCTAGTGAAAACACAGTGAAATCACAGTTATAAAGGCTCATTCGGCAAAATGCATAAAATTAATTAAAATTTCAAAGGGCTGTAGTTTCAAAACTATTAGAGATACAGACCTAATATTTGGGATTTCTCAATACGTTTGGTATAGGAGCACCTGTGAATTTTTTCAGGGGAATCTGAGAGGGTGACCTGGGACCCTCTGGGTGATTTGATATGGACTGACCTGGGTGGCTGCAACCATGAGGTGGTTTGCGCTCAGTGGTGGATCGATACAGCCATAAGGAGGCAGGGAAAAGCGGTAGATGGTTACAGCCACGAGGTGCCAGAGCCAGCAGTGAAGTGGTCAGCGGTGTCAGTCCTGGTTCCCTGCACCCTGTAATGTTGAAAAATGAAGGGGCAGGAGCTTGAGGGTGCCCCATTTGTTTGGGCAAATAAATGCGATAATTAATGCGATTCTGAAGAGTAATGGGAGTGGACACAGGAGCTTACTCACTCACTTCCAAAAGAGGGAGGAGCTAAGCATCAGGTGCATTCTGTATTACAACTTTTCATTCTTAACCATATTTATGTGTTTCCTGGCTCTGCTGCTTAAGAAAAACCATGTAATAGCTTTAGCAGCATGCACATGAAAGTTGTTGGCTATACGTCACTTGCAGCTGTGGACTGGACAGTGAGAGAGAAATGTACAGAGAGATGGAGAGAGATTAGCGAGAGTCAGACAGCGGGAAGGGGAAGGAGGGCAGAAAGAATCATTCATTACTCATAGAGGCTATAATTACAAGAAATGCTGACATGCTTTGAAGACCAGCAACTCGACCTGATATGAAAGGGACATTGTACAGTGGATATAAACAGTCTACATTTTTGAAATGTAAAGACATTAACAACAACAACAACATAAATGTCAGACTCTTTCCATCTTTAATGTGACCTTCCAACAAACAAAAATCCAGAGAAAGACAGAGGAGATAAATATTAGGAAAAATAAATTAAAAAAACTACAACACCCTGATTGCATAAGTCTACACACCCTGCCTGACTAATACTTTGTGGAAGCACCTTTTGCATTTATTACAGCAGCAAGTCTTTGTGAATAAGTTTCTATCAACTTTGCACATCTAGACTTTGGAATTTTATCCCACTCTTCTTTGCAAAAAAGTTCAGGTTCCTTCAAATTGTGAGGGGATCTCCTACAGTTCTCTCTAGGTCATTCTACAGGTTTTTGATGGGATTGAGGTCTGGGCTCTGACTGGGCCATTCCATGGCTTTGATTTTCCTTTTCTGAAGCCATGCTTTGGTTGATGTAGATCTGTGCTTTGGGTCAGTGTCATGTTGGAATGTGAAATTCCGCTTCATCTTCAGCTTTCTTACAGAGGTCATCAGGTTTTGTGCCAAATATCTTAATATTTGGAGCTATTCATTATCCCATCTATCTTGACAAGAACCCCTGACCCAGCTGAAGAGAAGCAGCCCCAAAGCATGATGCTACCACCACCATGCTTCAAAGTTGGTATGGCGTTCCTTTGATGAGATTTATTGGCTTTGCGCCAAACATCTTTTACAATTTAGGATGCAAGGAGTGACCGGTACCTGCCAGAAATTCCTGTAGCTCTTTCAGTGTTGCTGTTGGCCTCTTGGTAGCCTCCCTGATAAGTTTTCTCCTCGTTCTCTCATCAGCTTTGGAGGGTTGTCCTGATCTTTGCAATGTCTCTGTTGTAAGGAAAAACAAGGCGCAATTCTGATCTTCGCAGAAAAAGACTTCTTTATTTACAGGAACGGCAGTTGTCAGAAATACGTGAAAACGCACTCTGGGTTCAGCAGAGTCAATCTGACCCTCAGGGTCCACTGAAGACATTCTTTATACAGATGCCGCGCTTTGATCAGGATAGACAATAATCAAATAACTATCAATAAGGGTGGAAATACATGTGGTGAAATACCGGGGGTTTGGTAATGAGATTATTTCGTCTTTGATCAGGATAGACAATAGAGTACCGGTGGTGAAATATCGGAGGTCTGGTAATTAGATTGTCTTCCCTAGCAAGAACACTTCTCAATCACCCATCGCTGGTTCCTTTAGAAGTGTCAATTGTCGCAGCAGCTAGCTGCCGCCAAAGTGATAGTTGAAGTCTATGAGCAGGACTGTGGTTACAATAAGGCCATCTTAGACAAATGAATACAGGTATTAGCATACCTTAAGTGAGAGGATCTGTGCTATGTTATGCTGCACTGAGTGAGCTGGTTTAGGGATGGGATCTAGACCAAAATCTTACAGTCCCCCCTTTGATGCTTATATGCCATAAAGCATCACCCATTCCAGGTATCCTAGTGGCGGTGCTGTCCTGCCTTAGGTTGTCATCCTTTGCCCGGACAATCTTACCCGTCATTGGACCAACACCTCTTTCCACTCTAGCACTACATCCTCGGGCCTGATGAAGCTTTATTATAACCACAGACCGACCATACTAACCCTTATTCAATCATCTTCTTATAACCAGGATAGAAGAGAGAACTACTCCAGCCAGGGAGACTCCTTAATAAGGCTGTTTGAAACAACAGATTTGGTGTAGGAGTGAAAAGCAGGTTATTTCCTGAATCCGAAAAAAAAAGTCACCCCACATGATGTGTTACACTACATTGGCTCTCTCTGTAATTTGGCATTAGGGAAGACCAACACTTTCCTTTGATTTGCTGGAAGGAGGAATTGTAGAACTATCACATCCAGTGAGACTGTCTAAAACTGACATCAGAACTGTTTACGATCTGTCGTTTCAAAACAGAACACATGCAATACATCATAACACATTGGCATACAATGAGAATGATACATATACATACAGCTACTTTGAAGGACACTTCCCAAGCCAGTCCTGAGAAAGCAATGTCTAAGTCTCCATCATGCATCTGATTGATCAAAGCCTTGTCTTTCTTCTCTAATTCCTGCTGCGTTTTGATAATGTGACTGTCTTTCCTTTGCATTAGTGACATAAGTACGTTATCCAACTGTGGTAATTCAAAATCAAATTCAGGAATGGTTTCAACAAATCCTAACTCTTCTTCTGGTTGGACAGACATGGTTTGTTGAGACGGATTGACGTATGGGAAGTGGTCATTTCCTATTGACCAAGATGAGCTGGGTGCAATACAAAATGAAGTGGAATTAACAGGACAGAGTTGCAGACTATCATTGATGGCGATAGAAAAATGGCTCTGGGTAGTAGTAATGCATGCTTTTTGTCTGAGCAGAACTACCCTGGTGAAATTGTTGTGGATATGTGTCAAATGTACTTCACAGGCTGCATAGTCTGTCTGGGGTACTCCACACAGTGGTTGTTTCCCAAGTGCATCACACTCACAGAAGAACCCAAATGGAGTTTTATCACAGCAATCGGTGTTCAAACTCCTCCATTCCCCTGATCGGAGTTGAGCAATGAACTTGGGAAGGTCTTTCCTTTCCTTGAGAACATTGTTTTGTAATACTCCTATGCTGTCGACCTGAACAATTTTCTCAAATACCTGTTCTGTCTGAAAGATAGGTAAAGAAACAGTCAGGAGCATTGCATACATTTGTCTCATGAAACAACCAAACCGGTTGAAGCTATTTCCAGCAGAGCAGGCCCATGACTTGTCCTCTGGGTTATTAATTACAGTCTCATTCCACCATTCCAGGATCTGTATTGGTGGAATCCTATTGGTGGGTGTGGAGGGTCTCCCCCCTTGAGGAGAGAAAAGCAAATGTATTCCCTCCATCAAGGGACCATAGTCAAATGGGCTATAAAATCCAGCAGGGAGAGGATGAGAGGAAACTCTAGTCATCTGTAAAATATAGCTGTATGGGATGGGGAGTTTGCATCTACCCAGATTGTTCATGAAAGTCTTCAAATTTTCTGAGGTAGATTTGAAGCAATTTTTCAGTCCAAACCATTTCATTATGACCTCTTCTGTAAAGAGGGTTGCTGGGACCTTTCCAGCTAACACCTCCTGTAGAATGTGGGAAATCTCTTGATATTTAATGGAGGCAAACTGTGCACAATATAGTTCCTTCTGCATGCGATTGAAGGCTCCCCTGGTGTTCTGGGAGATGATAGATAGGATTGATGCAATGGCGTGAATGTCTTGGACAGTCTCCTTCTCCTCTTTCAGTCCTTCCTGTAAGTAAGCGTCTGTTTGGAGGACCTGTGAGCCGATCAGTTCCTTCAGTTTGCGTTCATTTTCCCTCAACTGTTGGGCATCTATCCAGTTAGATATTCCCAGACCTGCTCCGGTTGCTCCAAATACGCCGTCCATGAACCCCAATAATTTCCGCCTTAGAGGGGCTTCCGTTGGATGGGGAGCTCCTCTGCAAACTGGTCCATGGATGACCTGGTCGCTACGGCACTATGGTATTTCAGGAAGGCTGTCATCAGGAGGTCTGTACATTCCCGTCACGCTTTCTCCCTTGCACTGCTCATCAATATCTGGAGACCATGCCGTCAGGTTCACCAGGACTGGAACATGGACCCACTGGATGTTGTTGATCAGGACCCCGGGATATGGTTTTGTCAGCACGCCGGACTGGGGAGCTGGTTGTTGCTCTGGACATTCTTGCAGCACCACGGCAATGGGTAGAATTAAAACCAGAACACCGCGCCACATCCTTTTTTTTTTTTTTTGGAATCTGAAAAATACATGCAAGCGGTAAGGATTACCCCCCCCCCCCTTTCATGACAGTGTGACAAACATGACTAGACAAACACACAAACATAACATTTTATCAATTGTCATTGATAGGGCATCACCCTCGACAGCAACCTGGACTTCAAGGAGTACATTGCTCGCACGTCACGGACCTGCCGATTCCTCCTCCACAACATCAGGAGGATTCGCCTGTTCCTAACCACATACGCGACGCAGCTCCTTATCCAGGCCACAGTTCTCCCTCGACTGGACTACTGCAACGCTCTCCTTGCAGGCCTCCCAGCATGCACCACCCACCCTCTCCAGCTCATCCAGAATGCAGCTGCCCGACTGATCTTCAACCTCCCCAAATTCTCCCATGTTACTCCCCTGCTGAAATCCCTCCACTGGCTTCCTGTCGCTGCCAGGATCAGATTCAAGACCCTGACCCTCGCCTTCTCTGCAGTCAACAGGACAGCCCCTGCCTACCTCCAAGAACTCATCCAGCCCTACACACCAGCCCGACCCCTACGCTCAGCAGCAACTGGACGCCTTGCTCCCTGCATGGTCAAGGCAGGAGGTGCTCGTTCTGCCAGACATCGGCGTTTCGCCTACATCGCTCCCCAGTGGTGGAACGAACTCCCGGTCTCGCTACGGACAGCTCCTTCACCCCAGTCCTTCAGACGGGGCCTGAAGACGCACCTCTTCAGACTCTACCTGGACTGACCCAGCACACAATTGCTGCCCCCCCCCCCCCCCCCCCCCGCCCATCAGTGCTGTAAATTGCTGTGCTTTTTAAAAATTGCTGTGCTTTTTAAATTGTGCTTTTAAATTTTGTCTCTTGTTGCCGCCTTAACCCTGACGCTCATTGTGCCGTTTTGAAGTTGTTGAAGTTTGCCGTTCGAAAGTATATCGTACTAGTTGCCCTTTAGGCTGTAATTGTAAAAATCTGATAGTACTGCGTCCTCAAACAGACCTTGCTCTCAGCTGAGAACTGTCTCATTGTGGAACTGTACACATCCTGTCCCCGTACTGTCGCTGTACCTACTGTATGCACTTTTGTAAGTCGCTTTGGATAAAAGCGTCTGCTAAATAAATAAATGTAAATGTAAATGTCATCTGATTTCTTGTATGGCTTCAGCTGATCCACATGAAACCATTTCCTTGTGGATTGTCCAACTTTTGCCTTATAACACACTTTGTATACAAAATCTCCACATTTCTCAATCACAGTATATGGGCCCTTCCAATTAGCCGACCATGGCCCAGCATGATGATAATTCTTTGCCATAACTTTGTCCCCAAGCTCAAATTTTTGTTCACTGACATGTTGGTCATAATACATCTTGTTATATTTGTGGATGGAGCCAATTTGTTGAGTCGCTTGTTGGTACATAGCAGGTAGAGAAGAGCACAAATTTCTAAGGAATGTTTCTGTTGTCCATCCGTCTACCATAGGTCTTGGCACCTCTCGTAGAAGGTATTCTGGAATTCGCATTTTCCTACCTGTCATCAATTCATGGGGACTGTACCCTGTACTCTTGTGTACAATTCCTCTCACAGACATCAAAATACTAGGAAGGTTCTGAGTCCAATTAGAGCCATTATCCAACACCATTTTCTTCAGTGCTGTTTTGAGTGTTCTGTTTGTGCGTTCTACCCCTCCTGAGGACTGTGGGTGGTGGGCTATGTGAAGCTGATGTTTTATTCCCAGTAGTTTGGCTAGATCTGTATGAATTCTTTCTGTAAAATGAGTACCTCTATCACTTTCCAGGCTAAGGGGCAGACCCCATCTACAGTAAACTTGTTCCCATAATACTCGCGCTGTGGCTGCCGCTGTATCAGACTTGATTGGAAATGCCTCTATCCATTTAGTGAATGTGTCTACTATAACAAGAAGGTATCTGTACCCCCCTTTAGCTGCTGGAAGTGGGCCAACATAATCAATTTGCAAATTTGTCCACGGGCCTTCCACTAAACATGTAGGTCTCAAGCATCCTTTCTTTTTGACCTTTGATGGATTCATCTGGGCACATGTCAAACAATATGCACAGTAATCTTTTACATCTTTGTCAATATTTGGCCACCAGAACATGTTTTCCAGTCTATATTTTATTTTTTCAACACCTAGGTGCCCCCCCTGATTGTGGATATGATACAGAATATCATTCCGCAATTCTGCTGGTGGGATCCATACTGGAAGGTCATTTATTTTATATAACAACATGTCATCATGTACAATGAGTTGTGCATCGAACTCAGCGAATGGGCCTTCTGAAATTGCCTCCCCATTTTGCTTCCTTCTGATTGCTTCCCGCACAAGTGGATCACTCTGTTGGGCACTTTTGAGGTCTACAGGTTCTCTGATATTGATAGCTGCAATCGGTTCTGGTCCTAGAACATCTGGAAGTGGCTTTCCTTCTACTGCAGCTTTCTTTGCAAGCTCATCAACAACCAAATTACCATCACCATGTTTACATGCCCCTTTCTTCTGGTGTGCTTTCACCTTCAACAGAGCTATCTTAAATGTGCTAGACTTAGCAGCTGACCACAGAGCTTGTATGGGACCAACGTGAGTCAGGGGTTGACCATCAGCACTGGTGAAGCCCCGTTTCTGCCAAATGGGTAAATATTCTGTCACAGAGTTAACTACAGAGGTGGAGTCTGAATAGATATTTAAGTCTGAATCCTGGAAAATAGATAATGTCTGCAACACTGATGAAATCTCTGCTCCCTGTGCTGAGAAATGAGATGGACATTTGTACATAAAATCACCTTTCTCTGAATGGATAGCAAAACCTGTGTTATACTGACCATCTTGCCAATATCAGGACCCATCAACATAGACATCCATTGCACCTTCTATAGGAAGAACTTCAAAGACACTGTCGGGAAACTGGGCAGGTTCAATGTCACATGTGTGTGGTACACCTTCATAGAGAAGTGTCCGAGGTAGCATACAGTTAGGTTTGTACACAGTTTTCAAATTCTTGGAGCCCAGGTCCAAGGTCCACCTGGCTAATCGTGCATTAGATACCCCTTTCACCTTGCCATTCAAAAGAAGCTGAAGGGGTGTATGTGGGGTGTGAAGTGTCACTTCATTAAAGCCATAAATGTACTCAAAATGTGACATTGCCCAATGAACTGCCAAAAGGTGCCTGGTGCATGAGTCAAACACTTTTCCTACTGGAGAGAGTATACGAGAAGCATATGCAATGGGACGCAGGTTTCCCTGAACTTCCTGCAGTAGAACTGCTGAAAGGGCTTCCTCTGTTGCAGCTGTCTGCAAAATGAATGGTTGCGATCGGTTTGGATTGCGCAATGCTGGAGCTTTAATTAATGCATCTTTCAATTTCTCAAATGCTGTCTGATGCTCTGGACCCCAATCTAAAGAATCAGTCTTTTTCTTTTTCCCTGAAAGAAGAGAGTTCAGAGGTTTTGCAATGTCAGCAAAGCCTTCAATGAAATCGCGACAAAACCCTACTATCCCCAAAAACGATCTTAACGCTGTCACTGATACTGGAACTGGAAGTCTCTGAATGATTTCCACCTTGTGTGGATCCGGTGTGTGCCCCCCTTTGCTTATTTTAACACCCAGATAAGTAACCTCTGATTTAAGAAGTTGGGCTTTCTTGGGATTCAATTTGATTCCTGCCTCCTCGAGTAGGTGAAGTAATTCTGAGAGTAAAGTAATGTGTTCTTCCCTACTGGCAGTCTGTAACAGTAGGTTGTCTACATACTGAATGAGACATTCTGGTTTCGAGAAGGCTTCCAATACTTTAGCTAAGCATTGGTGAAACAATGTGGGTGAGTTAGCAAAACCTTGAGGGAGCACATTCCAAGTGTATTGGGCATGTTTGAATTTAAATGCAAATTTGTACTGACAATCAGGATGCAGTGGGATGGACCAGAAACCATTGGAAACATCTAACGCTGAATAGTAATTAGCTTCTGGGAGAAGTGACGCTAGAACATCAGGTATGGAAGCTACCACAGGTGCACAAGTGGGAGTGCATTTGTTGAGTTCCCGGTAGTCTATACACAATCACCACGAACCATCTGGTTTACGTACCGGCCATATTGGGGCTAGTGATGGTGAAAGGCAAGTCCTAATTACACCCTGCTCAAGGAGAGAGTCAATTGTGCTCTGTATGTAGGGGTTTGCTTCATCTGGATAGTAGTAAGGAGATGCCTTTTTCAAAGTAGACTTGCATTCTCTTGCAATATGCCCTTCTTTACCACATGAGTAACAAACAATAACTCCATCAGGGTTGTAAGGTGGTGGTCTTGTTTCAGGATCTTTGACTGTATGCCCCTCATTTTTCCAGGAAACACTTCTATGGCCAGAATTTACATTCTGGTGGGATGATTTACCACTGATTGCTGCTACAGGATTGGCTTTCTTGGAATTGCCATTACTGTGTGTACTGTTATAAAACTGAATCATTTTGGTTATTATTTCTTCATAAGGAGACAGGTGTGTAACATGCATTGCCAAAGCAGTACGTGTGATACTGTCACTTTGGCCAATAAGAGCAGATTTGAATCTAAGATCTTGCTGTGTAATATCAGGTATGCCACTGTAAGCTAAAAAAGCATCCAAAAGCCTAGATGAAAATGTTGCAGGGTGCTCCCCTTTTCTCATTGTAACCTCTGTTATTTTCTCCCAATTAATGACTCGTGTCCCCAAGACCTCAAGCAATGCCTCCTTCCTCTCTCTATCATTAGTTTTCCTCTGCACCTTTTCTGGGAGGGCCCTTGCCAGTGCACGTGGGAGACACATAGTCAGGACCACACAAGTATCTGAATCTGTTAAGCTATGTAGAGCAACATATTGTTCCAAACTGGCTATAAATTCTAAAGGGTCCCGCTGAGATAGATCAAACTTCCCAATACTCTTGACTAATGATTCTAACTCTGTGGGGGTGAGAGTCCTAACAGTGGTAGTGGTGATGGCATTATCCTCCTCACCTGGGTGAGCGGTAGTAGTGGAATGGATTGGTGCCATGGGGAACTTAACTGTGCGGTCAGAGTAATGATCATAATTGTCTTGCAACTGAGAGGTTTTCTCCCAAAAATCATCACTTCTTTTATTTCTGCTCTGAAAATCTAGTGATGACCCTGTACTATTGTTTCTAGGTATAGTAGGATTTGATGGACTACAACTGTCTTGTGTAGCTGAACTCTGTCACATTTCTCATCATAAACTGACATGCTGCCTCTGCTTGTTGTAAGTCAATAGATAGTCTTTTAACAGATGACTTAAGCATGTAATTGTCGGCTTTAAGTTCTGCAATTTCTTGTTTCAACTGCACTCTTTCCTCTTTCAAAACAGTTTCACCCACCTGGTAATTTTTCATAGTCATTATACCTTCGCAAATTCGTGAGTGAAGCACTTTCCGTTTCAAGTGCTTCTTTCTCCGACTCCACGTTATCTAACCTTTTCTTTGTTAATTTGTATGAGGCAAAAATCGCATGAAGCGCATTAGCAACCCTTCCTTTCTTGTTTTTAGGCATTTTGAGATAATTTTCGAACTGGGACGCAGCCCACTCATAGGGCTCATCCGTGATGTTCTCAATCCCATTGAAGATTCCGCATGAACCGTGCTTAGCAATATATTTAACAATTAAATCTTCCATTATGGATGAAGTTGTAACAATTCCGTAGGCTAGTCACAACCAGTCCCCTCTGATGACTGTACGTTATCTAGGTTAATTCCGAAACAACTCTGTCACCACAGTACTTCGGGCGGATTCAATTACTTTAGAATCTTTCACAGAATAGTAAGGAATTAGCCTGCGACTCCTCCTGCTTGTATGTAAATAAAGATGAAAACCAACAACTGTCCCTGTCCTTAAAACTCCTGTCTAGGTTTTTTTTATACGAGGGATTACCTGAATGAAACTTAGCAGTAGGTTAGTAATGTACTCACCTTCCCCGCTTTTTTTTTTCCAGAAAAATCCCGCTGGCTCGCCAGTTGTAAGGAAAAACAAGGCACAATTCCGATCTTCGCAGAAAAGACTTCTTTATTTACAGGAACGGCAGTTGTCAGAAATACGTGAAAACGCACTCTGGGTTCAGCGGAGTCAATCTGACCCTCAGGGTCCACTGAAGACATTCTTTATACAGATGCCGCGCTTTGATCAGGATAGACAATAGTCAAATAACTATCAATAAGGGTGGAAATACATGTGGTGAAATACCGGGGGTTTGTTAATGAGATTATTTTGTCTTTGATCAGGATAGACAATAGAGTACCGGTGGTGAAATACCGGAGGTCTGGTAATTAGATTGTCTTCCCTAGCAAGAACACTTCTCAATCACCCATCGCTGGTTCCTTTAGAAGTGTCAATTGTCGCAGCAGCTAGCTGCCGCCAAAGTGATAGTTGAAGTCTATGAGCAGGACTGGAACAGAGCTGGTTTAGGGATCTAGACCAAAATCTTACATCTCTGTAGTGCCACTTTTTCTCCACGTATTGATGATGGTTTTGACAATACTCCATGGTACATCCAGTGGCTTTGATATTCTTTTATATCCCTCTCCTGATTGGTACTTTTCAACAATTAGCTCTCGCAGTTTCTTTGGCAACTATTTGTGGACCATGGCTTTGGGATGCAACCCCAAACATTCAAGCAAATCCTACAGCAACAGCTGACTTTGATCTGGATTTAATCAGAATCACTTTCATTGATGGCAGGTGTATGCTGTTTACTTACAGCCATAATTTTGAATGTGATTGGTTAATTTTGAACACAGGGTGTGCAGAACTATGCAATCAGGGTGTTGTAGTTTTTTATTTAAAATGTTCCTAATAATTACGTTTTTTGTTTTTTTCTCTTTTGTTTTTTGGAAGATGATATTACAGATGGAAAATGTCTGACATTTACATTTTCTGTCTTTACATTTCAAAAACCTGCAATTTCATAAGGGTGTGTACACTTTTTATATCCATTGTATTTTGGGTGCGATGTACCCATATGGCAGTATGACATACACTTAAAGTTGAATATTTTAACTGTATTTTACCATTCTGGGGTCTCCTCTTATCATTTTAGTGTCGTCAAGTTCCTGCTTCATCCATGGGAGGAGTCACTGTTTATCTCCATAAATTTGTCTTTGGGTGTTAAATGTAACAGATGACTGTGTATCTGGGAGTGACTGCTGGTTAGACAAGCAGAGAGTGACGCTAGTGTCATTGTGCTGCAGTGGGAGTGTGCAGTCCGTTAGAGGTAGAAAAGCCCACAGACGCAGGCCTTCACATGTTCACCCACAGCAGTGCCAGGCCTGCACCCCTGGCCCAGCAGAAGGGCACAGAGTGACTCACGTACAATAGTGCCCATTTAACATTGCCATTCACTTCAAGCAGCCGAGTTACCCAGAACAGCACCTAGGCCACTAACAAGAGCAAGTGTCCCAGAACAACGGGCTGTTAATAAGTGCAACAGCAGAACAGCACCCATGTTGGATTACCAAGGACATGTTACCCAATATGGCATCGGAGCTTGTTAACAAAGTCCAGTCTCCTTGATCAGCACTTGGATAAGGATGAATCTTCTGGAACAGGAGCCCTTAGGTACCCCTGGGGCTTGGTCACTGTGAAGACCAGTATTTCATACAGTACAACAGCAGCATCCCAACTGATACTGTGTCATTGGAAGGTTCCAGCTGAGGCCCTAGTGCCAGGGAGTAAAAGAGAACATGCACATAAACACACACACACCCATTAAGAAGCGCAACCAGCAGGTAGACGGCTGCCTCTCTCCCTTTCCTGCAGCACCATAGAGGACAAAATGATAGAGAGAATCTCAGTAAAATGTCCTGTCAGGAGCCATTAAGAAATGCATAATGTCCCCCATCAGTGACAAAGCTGCACTCAGTCATCCATCAATTGGCAGGCCAGCCCAGTGTAGCCCTGCATCTCCCCATACTCCAGTGCTTCTTCCTTTGTTTCAGCTCCTCATTGTTTGATTTAAGGCTTGCTTTGGACAGGCAGTCAGTTCACCTGCTGCTCCCAAGGTCAATTACTTATTGAAAGGTAGTTCTAAAATGTCCAGTTCTATAGCAATAAAGGAACGTAGTTGCCCATTCCTTCTACATTGTGATTTTTATATAATTATCATATGCTGATTGACTGATATAAAGCTCCTTATGTGAAGGGTTTTGTTGATTTGTTGGTGTAGAATTGGCTCTAGTGTCTCCCACATTAGTGAGGTAGTGCACCACGAGGAGAATTTAGACATCCATGGTTTTTCTATTCTTGGGGAAAATGCTACGTGTTCCTTTTGACAAATGCTTGACAATAACTATGTATAAATGTATTTCTTTTTTCATTCCATTTCTTTCCATTTCATTCCTTTTGATATTTTACTTTTTTTGCAGTTGAAAGTATTGTGTTGTATTTCTGGTGTCTAATTTCCTTGCTTATTGGAGCTGTCTTTAAATTGTAGTGAATGTGTCCATTGTCTTTTTAAATAACATTCTCCCACTCACTCCAGACATGCAAGACGAGGAAAGAAAAATGTTTTAAGAAGAATTTGATCATAGAACCTTTTGTGTTACGTTTCTGTAGGCTACAGCTGGTCTTGTCTCCAAATCATTGTCTCAATCCAAAACCCCACACCTCAATCCAAGAGCAGCCTAACCATACTCTTGTGTGTGGGAGGGACTTAGTAATGAAGGGGGTTAACTCTAGACTTTGCTTTTCTGTAGGCAATTCGCAGCTGGGAGCCACCATCGTGGATGCCTTAGACACCCTTTACATGATGGGCCTTCACAGCGAGTTCAAGGATGGGCAGGAGTGGATTGAGCAGAACCTGGACTTCAGTGTGGTCAGTCAGCTGATATGATTTTGTGTGTGTGTGTGTGCGTGTACACAGGTGTGCATGCTTTTGTGTCACAGTGGCAATGATGCTTGTTGGATAGTTGGTTTGGTAGTTAGATGTGGCACATGCTATTAATCTAAAGTAACTTGCTCACCTGGTCATAGACTTTCAAAAACTTTCAAAGGCTGTTGTCAGTTTGAAGCAAATGGTTTTCCAGGCCTAGCATACAGTACAGTAGTTAGAATCGCAGGTAAGACAGAGGGACAGACAGGTAGTAAGGGGCAGACATGGATACAGAGGGAGACAGACAGGTAGGCAAACAGACTTATCACAGCCCCTTGGTCTGAGCTACAGAGTGATGTACTCCCTCTGTTCTCCAACCCAAACAACATGCTACAAAAGGAATCATTAACTTTAATCATAACTAAATCACTCTGCAGGGGAGAGAGTAATCTTTGCATGCCATAGCAAGCTGGAGACCAAACAAGACCCATGGAAGCAATATCAACAGGGATCATTCGTTTCAGCAACACCTGCACCATTAACCTAATGCATCATGAGTTATTTTTTCCAGGTTTCATTTTCCTCCGTAATTCCTGGTTTACCACCCTCTGAACTGCGCCAATGAATGACACCTTTAATATTGCGTCCAGTGCCAGTTTTGTCATTATCATCATCCCAGTGTTGCTGATGGCCATCACCCTCTTCCCTGACAGAGCCATAAAAGCATGTCAGCGTGACTCAATGGCTCTTGGGCAGGCTCCCATACATGTTTACAAGTGGAATGGAACAGCAATTACTCTCTGGTTTTTGAGCCTCCTACCTCAGTTAAACTCTGATGGAAAGGCAAAAAAGAGCTTGAAACGGGACTTTTCCTGTTGGACTCTTTGCTTTGGGCACTGGACAGAAAATTCTCCCTCTAAACTATGTGTGTAGATCTGCGAGACACTCTGTCTGTGAGGAAAAGCATACCTTATTATCACAAAGGCATGGACCCACATATCCTTATGTTGTTTGGCTTCTGTGTGCATTGTCAGGAAACAAAAAATGAAATTATATCACAGCTGTGAAATAAAGTTATTTTCAGTAGGATTGCTTGTGCTGATGTCCTCAAGACACAGTGTGGATGAAGCAGCAGTCTAATAGACTAAATGATGTAAGCTTTCACTCCACAGTGTTAATTTTAGAAATCAGACACAGTTGCTGGTTTTAATATGTGTATGTGACCCTAATATTAAAGGATGCGGGACTGGCACCCCATCATAGTCCCTTGTGGAGAATGCTAATTCTTTAGAACTTCCAGTGTTTTTGTTCAAATAATGGATCAGGAGCCATCTTTTTTTTTTTTGCTCATTTATACAGACAGGCAGGGTCTGACTTGTGGTGGTCTGTATACACAGAATTTAGAAATTGCCTCCATTAATTGTTTTATGTTTAAGAAAATGCGATGTGTGGTTGCCTGTGTGCATTATTGAGCATACACGCTATTGGAGTTGCCGTGTGCTGGCTTCTTCCCCTCTCTGTGTCTGAGGCTGTGAGCTCCCTTTGAATGTGTTTACATGACTTAGAGCAGCGTTTCTCAAACCTCTCCTGGAGTACCCCCTGCCCTGCATGTTTTAGATCTCTCCCTGCTCCAACACAGCTGATTCAAATGATCCACTCGTTATGAACTCCTGAAGCTGCTTAATAACAAACTGATCATTTGAATCAGCTGTGATGGAGCAGGGAGAGATCTTGTCGTGTATTTCGGCTAATAATTCAAAAACCATTCATCACTGAACCGAAGACATGGTTAGAATCTGCACAAGGTATCCTCTATTTTCATATATAATTTATGTGTGTAGAGCCATAATTCTCAGAGATATGGCTGTTTAAAAAATGTATGTTCAAAGGCAGAAGTGAAATTGTAATGGGTAGACTGCTTTGTGTCTTTGAATACATGTTATCTGGGTCAGCCTACAAGCATGCTTAGAACCGATGTTCTCCTTGCTCAGCGAAACCCTTAACGGCCAGCGTCGTTACCAGTTGCCCCTAATTCTTCCCCAATTTTTGTTGGAAACAAGGCAAGATCATCAAGTCTCAGGGAGTGGCGTAACCGCTGAAAGTGCTCATGTGTGAGTAGCTCACACAAGCTACTCATTTCAACTCTGCCACAAAATGCGTGTAGAGCCAGAATTTGCAGAGATGTGGCAGTTTTAAAATACGTGTTTTTCTAATGCGGAAGTGAACCCGGGAGTTTTTGTGCATTGGGCTTGCCATCTCCCTCTTCCCCTCCCTTCAAACGTGCTCTGTCTCTTGCAGTGGAGCCTGACACAAAGTAGTAAGTTCACAGCAGGTCTCTCTGATTGGCTCTGTTGTAACAATTCAAATATCAAATGTTAATCTGGTTAGAGCGGGGGGGGATACCAAACACAGAACAAAGGCTTATAATTCAAAAACCTTTCATCTCAGCACTAAACTGACAACATGGTTAGAATCTGCACAACTGTAGCTCTGTTTTGATGCTTGTAGAGCCAGTATTCATGGAGATACCGCAGTTTAGAAAGTTAGTAACAGAAGAGTACGGACCTTTGGCCCGCACTCTAAAATCCTATCTGTTTGAATGGGGTGAAATTAGAGCCGTTTTTTAAAAAGTCATTAAAACTGTAAAATTACGAATTTATAAAAATAGAAGCACACCAACAGTGAAAGAACTGGTCGATTTAGCGTTGGTTTAGTGTCTGTAGAGCAAATGGTTTAGGCGCAAAGCTACAATAATAATAATAATAATAATAACTAGATTTGTGTGCATTGTGGGCAACCATGCTAACAACATCATCATTATTATTATTATTATTATTATTATTAATAACTAGATTTGTGTGCATTGTTGGCAACCATGCTAGTAATAATAATAATAGTAATAACACCAATAATTTGACCTTTGGGCAACCACACTAATGATTTCTTGGCGTAGTATTAATAGCTAATGAATATTTCACTTAATCCAATATTTATCTCATTAGATTTCATGTTGAGGCATGTGACATGGTACCAATGACAAGGAATAGGGTTGCCCTCCCAAAAGTCCAGTTTATGACTGGGATTCCAGGAACTCTTTGTATGCTGAAAGCAGGGCTGGGCGATATGGACCAAAAATTATATCTCAGTATTTTTAGGCTGAATGGCGATCCACGATATATCTCGGTATTTTCAAAGTCAAAGCCACATGTGAGCCACTTTTATTAAAACAGACTGTGATTAAAATAAAATGCAAAGACAGGGTTTCTTTCCCTGTTTGAAAATATACAGCTGCAAAACATGTAAATTATATAAAATAAATAGCCTATATTAAGTAGGGCTGGGCGATATAGCTGGCGCGATATATCGAATAGCTATATTTAGCGCAATACCTGCTATCCCCGGTATGTGGTGTTTTTCGCATATTTTTTTCCCGTTAATCATACCTGATGCAGGAGCACACCTCCAAAGTTCAGTGAAATGCTTGTGGGGCAGAAAAATATCACTTGCATCTATATGTTGGTTAACTTACCTATTAGCTTTGAAAAACACATAGCATACGTTTTCACTAGGGTTGTCAAAATAACGCGTTGATTTTGATCAATTAATTATAGAAAAAATAACGTCAAAAAATTGCAGATGCAGATTAATCGCACTCTATGATGCCTCTAGATTAATTAATCACAAAGCATGTAATTAATTAGATAAATTTTTTAAACGCTTGACAGCCCTAGCTTTCACTCTTTATCTTTGTAGCCATGTGTTTCTATCTACCACATGGAAGCAGGATAGTGCTGTTGCTGTGATATCAACATTGAATAGATACAAGTGGGGTTTTTTCCCTGGAAGCATTTCACATGGCCTCAGAAAACTGGAGGTGTGCTCCCGCATCAGGTATGACTAACGGGAAAAAACCTAATGCCACATACTGGGGATAGCTGTTATTGTGCTAAAAGTAGCTATTCGATATATCATGACGGCTATATCGCCCAGCCCTAATATTAGATAAAAATAGGCCTATCTCTAAGAATGCTCCTTCACTTCTTCAGTTATTTTCAACAACAGACTGATTAAAATAGAGTACAATTACAGATTTTCCTCTCCTGCTCCACAAAACACACAGCTATGCAAATAACAACAAAAATATAAACAGAACAAAAATAACAGACCTATTCTGTTTGAAAATATACAGCTGCACAATATATCAACATGTAAATGTAAAAAAATAAAATAAATAGTCTATATTAAATAAAAATAGGTTTATGTTGGTATCACTTTCTGATAAGCTATTTCAGACTATCAGAACATTCTATAGTTGTATCCTGGTATAATAAAAAACAATTATTCTGCCTCAGCTGTACACCATTTTCTCCAAGGCTGCACATATCTAATATATAAAATAGTATATAAGTATTTTATAGTATAAAATAAAAGTTTTAAAAAAAAATTAAAGAATATCAATCCTGCTTCGGCTGCCCTCCAATATTGCCAAGGCACATATACCCTATTATATATATAAAAATAACTGTCCCTGCTTAACCTGTTCTGCCTTGGCTATATTCCATGAAGAATCCCTGTTCAGCAGCCTCCCCTTACAGAGTCCAACTTTTTCATCTTACACTCAAGGTTCATCTTCTGAGCAGCGCTTGGGCAGCGTCTAGCCAGGCCCCAATAACAAGTCTTACTTGGCATATAGGTATCTCACAACTGCTTACACCTCCCATCCCTTCTTCTAGTTTCTGCTCACATGCATACAAAGTATAATAGGATACATATTGTTTATTAAGGCTAACATATTAAATTATCTGTGCATAGTAAAAATAAAGTGGTTAAAATCAAAAACTAACATATACTGGCAATGCTTAGAATTTACATATGGGCTATACACTTAGTCAAAAATTTTCCACCACAGTACGACAAATCAACAGAACACCAGGTTTGCGCGCAGACGCAGAGGGAGAGTGGGGGTGGGGTTCTGCGGACAGTGTGAGAGAGGAGAGATGCGAATACTGGCACAGCTTTACGGAAGAAACGGGTTATGTAACGCAACATCAGACTATATCCATATAAACAATATTGTCTCATCCTCATCTCATCTTGTCCTCATAATGTCTCATGTCTCATCTCGTTTGAAAGTATATCGATATACCTTAAAAAGTCGATATACCGCCCAGCCCTAGCTAAAAGTGGGGAGTGTCTGTTCTGTCCCCACAATCCTCAGAAGCATAGTGATTGGGGCTAGATGTTCCCACATCCAGTGTTGTGCATGAACGTGTCAAAAGAGCGCGTTCATTGAACATGCTCATTTTTTCGGTGAACATGAACATATCAGTTTGCAACTAAAGAACGTGAACTTGAGCTCGTTCAGGTTTGCGCGAGATTCAGAATCCTTGGGTGTGTTAAAGTTACTGCTTGATGAATAAACACGGATGGCGTTATTCCATACTGGAGACGTTTTATCAGTACAACTCATCAGCTAGACGGCTTGACAGCTCGCAACCAATTGCCCATATCCCGCGTAACAATCACTGCGCATGTAGACGTACACATAAAATAGTCCCTGGACAGTACCCATATATGACAGGGTACATGGTGCACTGTAAACACTGGGTAGCTTAAACAATTTTTGCAAAACGGCTAGTGCAAGTCATTGATGTACATATACATGCAAATGAAAAAACAAAGGAATCTACTTTGTGATTTGAACTTTTTATTACTTTATTTGCTTTTGCACTTCCACTTGTAAAATACATAACTTATGAATGTACAAGTATACACAACCAATGGAAAGTGGCAATGATTCGGGGCTGGGGATGGATGGGTCGGAGGAGGTTCTACTGAAAAAGATAAGCTCAGAGCAGCTCATTTGAAAAAATGGAAGAAATGAACTGGGACTGTGAACTTGTTCAAAATTGAAAATTGTGAACTATGAACGTGAACTTGTTCATTTTAATCTGTGTGAACTGAACTTTGAGCTAGCTCAACACTGCCCACATCACTGCTCATGGCTGTCTATCTTTCAGCTGCCATACAGAATTAAAACAGTTCTACTTAGCTGTGCTTCCTCTAAATCAGCTTCTCTCCTGCCATTTCTCAGTGCATTTTCAGCTGCTGAAATATTGGGCACAATTCTTCTACAGAAATGAAGGGATATTTAAGAGCATTTTAAAAGTAATTGTGAGAGATAACACAATTGTGATGAGAATGCCAAACAACAGCAGCAACAAAAATAAAAAAATAAACTGCAAAAAACATCAAACATGTTTTAATTCTGTCCTCTCGTTTCACTGTCCCATAGCCTTCTGTCACTCTGAGTAAGTAACAGGCAGAATCAGGAGTGTGTTTTGAAGTTGAGGTGGTTGCCTTGGGTGGGATTTGCTGAGCTCTCGGAGGGAAGATGAAGGTGGCTGGCAAGAGGCCACTGGTGATTGAGGTCTGCAAGCTGTAAAAGGCAGTGGACTGTCACCATAATTTCCCTCTGTGGAAAGAGACAAGTTTGTGAACGCCACACTGTCTGCAGCACAAGAGGAGGTCAGATTAGGTGTTTTGAGTTAACCATGGCCTCTGCTGTGCTCCTCATAGGGGCTGTGGTTTTGAATGTCCTTATTAAAACTGCTTGGAGCTCATGTCCCGTCAGGGTCCATACCCACCCACCAAGGAGGTAATGTCTCAAACATCTCAGGTCTCATCTCTGAACCATGATGCCCCTGTTCGCTCTCTGTGCCCCTTCTGTAATGAGACCCAGGAGTATCCTGTTGTACAGAGTATCACCACGTACATACTTCATAGCTACATTGCCCTGAAGGTAGCAGAGGCAGTCTACAGCTAATGCGGTCAAAGCCAAACAGGAAGATGATATTTACCCTGAAGGGGTTACTCTGTTGTAGAAGAGATCAGAGTGACATTAACAGGGCTTCTTGGTGCCTATTATCGGCTCCTGTTGTTCATCTGTAAGATTCCTGCCTAATTAATCCCCCACCTCTGTGGGCATTTTGAGATTCAGTGCCCCTTTATCTGCAGGACACATGGCAGAGGAGAGAGAGCAGTATGTGAGACCCTTTGTGCCCGTCTCCATCGTTTCCTCTGAGGTTGTCTGCCAATTCTCCCCTTACCTCTTTTCAAGCCATTTTTGAGTCACGCCTCTTCAGCCTTAACATAAGGGCTTACCCATGATTCAGCAGCTGTTCAAGGCACTGCGACTACTTCAATGTTCTGAGAGCACAGCCTTATTTTGTGATTGTCTGAAAGCATCTTGAGAATTCCCTCTGAGAAATCTCGGGATAGGTAGATGTCCTAACTGTCTGTTAACTGAAGTGAATTTGATTGAAAGTGATCCTGAACATGTGGGCCACGGATAAGTAGAGCCCTTTCAATAGTGTCCATTTCTTTCACTGAGTCTTCCTTTTGTGCTGATATTGATGCACTGTTCAAGCACCACCTCTTGACACTGTTACCCATTCCATCTCTGGAATGCTGAGAGCTTAGCGTAGAAACAGTCTCTTTCAATGACTTTGGTTTGAACCTGTGAGTTGCCAGCACCAACATGCAGTCTCGGTATAGGGTGACTGAGCAGGCACAGCTGAGCCCTCAGATCACAGCCCACCAGATCTTTATTCATCTGCTCATAAAACAGACTGTAATTATAATTCTTTAATGCTGTTTTTTTCTCTCTTCTTCTACACAGTCCTGTATGAAAGCTGGATGAGCCCCCATTAACTGCTGCTCCCTGGGGCAGCTCTGATACTATGAATGTCCCAGGATGATGACGTTGGGCTCTCTCATTGCAAATTATGGAAGCTAGCCAGGCCTGACATATTGGATATTAATTTTTTAGATGAAATTCTGTACATTTGATAGAATCAGCTCAGAGTCCATTCATGATACCCATTTTAGACTGTAATTTGATCTTGTTTCAGGGAACACTTTTGGAAGTTCAGTTTGTAGTATGTAGTTTAATGTTGTAATGTTGTTTAATGTTACAGGATAAGAAAGAAATGGCTACCGTTAGGTAGCTAAAATGAGTCGTGGCCATGCTTACAGTCACCTCCAGGTTATGCTGATGAACAGTGCTCATAGGCTATGTGGTCTAACTGTCTAATTGGATGTCAGTGGATTTACCTGAACTAATCCCTGCATTGTCATGTCTAAAATATTTGTTTGTGGAAACATATGAAACTTGAGTGCCACCATGTTTCCTTTAGCAGCATGCATTTCCTTGTTTGTGCCAGAGTTTTGGTGCGTATCGTTTTCAGTGTGATTCGAGTTTTGGGTGTTCCTGCAGTATGTCCCTCCTCAAACCCGCTGTTGAGGTACCTGTGCAGAGTCTCGCACAGCATTTATTCTTTGTTGCACACAGTGCCTCCTGCCAGGGGAATGGGATGTCCCCATGCCTTTCTCTGTCACATGAGAAGGGGAGGCTTGTTTGTAATTCATCTTCATCTCATCATCTGCAGCCGGCATTCGTAATTGTTGATTAGACTTACCTTGATGTGCTGATTGTGAGTCAGGAACAATATCAGAGAGATGTGATTCTTTGACTCTCTGAGTGTAGGGCTTGCAGCTTGGGGACATGCACTATACTAAGGAATGATTAAACGGCTTTCAAACTCTGCTGTCCTGTGTACTAAGTCATTGTTAGTTTGGCGTGTCTTTGCAGCAGTGTGTGGAGTGCTCGGCAAGGTTTGCATTAACTCACCGCAATGCTGTGATGACTGATGTCTGACTAAATGGAACAAATACATCTGGTTTAAAACTGGCAATTTAGCTAGTGATGAGGGTTGGTTACTGCTGTCTGTGTGACATCAGACTACAGCAGAACAGTCTCTGTAGCCTCCATTAGCCTTATGTGTATAACTGTTAGGCACTGAAACATCACATGCAGTCTCACATGGATCATATAGCATATCATAAAATTCTTCTGGCACTGACTGCTGAAAACCTCTCCATGCCTTCGACTGGAATCAATATTCAAATCAAGGTCCAAATATCAAGAGGTAGAAATGCACCCAGAGCCAGCTTGTACAGATTAAGCCAGGGCCGATGTGGGAGAGTTCAGATTCAATTTGGCCAGGAAAACAGAAACTTGTCATTGGCTAAGCTTGATGTACATGCAATTCAGATACAGGTCAGTAGAGATTCCTTTTTCAGTGAGTACATAAATGTAGCGCGGGCCACAGCAACGCCACCAGTCCATCAAAGTATCTGACTGAGAGACCCTTGGTTGCGGTGTTCACCTGGTTGTGTGATGTTTTTGTTTACTTGCCGGGTCTCGTGGGATGTGTTGAAATGCAATTGTATATCCTCAACATTGTGATTCTGATTGCAGTAATTATACGGCAGATGCATGAGCTGCATTGTGTTTCAGCTCCAATAAGCTCCATCTTTCAGTGGGGAGTGGCATCAGCTTCCCTGAGCTCAGAAAACTGCTGAGTAAACACACATGCTAGAGAATGGAGCAAATCCCTATACACTGGACCACTGAGTAAACCGGACACAGTGGAGATGTGAGTAAACTATACACGCTGGAGGCTGGAGTAACCCTCAGACACTTAAGGCTGGAGCAAACTGCACACTCTAGAGGTCTGAGTAAACCACATACACTACAGACCTGGGCAAACCTCACATAGAAGTGTGAGTAAACCACTCATGGTGGACTGCTGAATAAACCGCACACCCTGAAGACGAGTTCATTCCTGTGGATTTATATACCCAGTAACTTGGACCTAATGTAGGAATTAATAAACTAGTTTGAGAATTGAATTGATGTAAGACTCTGAGATCCATATGCAATCCATAATACCAGCATGGCATGCACATTCTTTATCTGCTGTCTTTGGATCTGCCTGTCACCTTCACCCTTCTGATGTTTGTTGCTTCCTTGCCTTCTCATCCAGTAACGTCATGTCTTTAACTGTGTCGGGCCAAGGCCCTCTCACATGCATGGAGGATAGAGGCGGGACAGTGACAGGGGGGCCTGGATGCTCCAGCCCACTCCGGCAGACATGTTTGTGTCTGCGGGACAAACGGTGTGCTTTTAGAGCACACTCACCGATGGCACTGCTCTGCTCTCTGCCAAAACAGTGTTCACTGCCATTCAGTTCTTTTCTTTGAAATTTTAATGCATTGGATTTCACTGTACAGAAACTGCTTAATTGTGTGGGGCTGTGTGATGAAGTTAGTTTGGCCCTCCTTCATCACCTACTCACCCCATTTTGTCTGTCTCTCTTGATGTCGGACATTTTATGGAGAAGTAAACTCGCTCATGCAAGCTTATTTTCTACTTCAAATATTCCATACAGTTTGCAATAATATCATGCACATTTGTCCATTCACCATCATCTGTTTTACCGTTAATTCCATTTACCGAGTTGTTAATTAATTCGCGAGGAAAATGGCTTGCAGTAAAAAGCGAAGCGGAGTTCTGATAGAAATCGAAATGGTGCTATGTAAATGCGACGGTGGAATAATTTGTTTAGTTGTGTGAATTGTATTTGAAGATGTATTATGGTTATGTGTGTGTGAGTGTTTGTGTGCAGAACTGAGTTAAAATACTGTATGTTAAGTGTGTGCGCTGTGTAATTGTTAGTGTAAATTTTACCGTCAGTCCGCATCTCTGATCTCCTGGGGAAGGGCACACGGATAGGGCACGTGGCTGCTGTTTAGTTCTTCATAAAGCACACCGGAGCACTGGTATTAATGGTAAAGGGGGGATTTAGACTTAATACAGTTTTGTTTATTACTTTATTCAGAGGAACTGGTTTGCTTATATTTTGAATTCTGTTGTTACTTACTTTGGTTAAATTTTCATCATAATTATGTACTGCTTCAGTTTGTTTATTTGAATAATTGATTATTGTTTTGTTCCCTCTTTTTCTGTGCCCTTTGGTTTAGGCTGTGGGGAGGAGGTAGCCACTACCTGTGTATAAAAAGGGAGGGTGGTTTCATTTCAAGGGGGGTGTCTCTCACAGGGGCTAGGTTTGGCTCAGGTGACTGTAAGAGAATGAAAAGTGTTAATCTGGTCATCTTGCGATGCCAGTACTTGGGCCAGTAAGGCCATAGGCTTGAGTTTGCCTTAGTTTGTTTTATTTTTTTGTCTTACAAGTGTTTTTTTCATCATGTCTGTTAATAAATTTTGGCACTTTTTAAAAAAAAAATATCTTTTGTGGCTGGTTTACTGCCCCCCACGACTGCAACACCACATTACCTTTTGACAGGCTGAATCCTTTTGATATCTCTTTGCCAAGTAATTACAAAGTAATTACAAAGGGTCTTCACCTACAGGTGTCTTGTCATTTTGAAGGGCACACTGTTACGTCCAGTGGTTTTTGGGAGCAGTGGAATTTTAGACTCTTTAAATGGCATTGATGTATATGCTCATCCATGATATTTGACTTTTTTTTGGTTTCTTTTGCACAGAATGCAGAAGTGTCTGTCTTCGAGGTCAACATTCGCTTCATTGGTGGTTTGCTGGCAGCCTACTACTTATCAGGACAGGAGGTAAAACCTGGCAGTTGTGTATTTGTATGGTATGTGTGTGTGTGTGTGTGTGTGTGTGTGTGCATGTATGTGTACATTGTGTGTGTGTGTGTCTGCTTTTACTAACAGAGGTAGCTGAAACCACATGATGCTTCCATTATCACCAAGGGTAATGAATGATTATTGGCGTCACTGCTTGGAACTGGTAGAAATGGATAGAAAGTGAAGCTGAAATTAGGTCATGTAGATGAGTCAGCTTCCATAATGCTTTTCTTTAGAAAGATTGCCCACAGATGAAATTAAAATGCTAGAGTGGCCTGGCTAGAGAACGCCATCAGAGTTTGACCAAAAAAAGAAAAACCTTCCCTTGTGCCTGCTGTTTGCTCTCATATCAGTTTGGTTCTGGGTTTTTCCTCCTTTTTTTAAATTTTCAAGCCACATTCTCTATTTTTGTATTTATATTCATCATTGACATCCTCTAAATATCTCCTTGGAATTATCATAATAGGAGTGTGCAAACTAACATCCCAGAATGCAGACTTATCAGTGTGTCAGCTCCCGTGAAGGGGTAGTGAAGTTTTACTTGGATGGGTGCATTTCTGCCTAGCCAGAGGGAAAAAAATAAAACAGAGACTTCCTGCATTTTTAAGAAGGTTTAAGATGTTTAAGGAAGAAATTAAGTTCCACCTATGCATCACTGGTTCTAGACACTTCATTTGATGTGAGCCGATAGCATTGCGCCCTGTCCCTTGTCTGCCAAACCCACCCCCCACTCCCAAAATGACTGAATATCAAGCAGAATCTGCCTGAGTGCATGTTTACCCTCGTCTGACGGTGCCTTCTGGGCCCTAGGGAGGGGCAAAGCAAGTTATTGGACATTCCATGTATAACCTCAGAGAGCTCTTCATTACGTATCCCTGGGCATGGCGTTGAATATTCACGCAGAGGCTGTGATTGATGGTGTTTACCCGCCCTGTGTCCTGCACGTCCTGTGCCGCTCCACTCCTCTGCCACTGTGCGTCTGGTCTGCTATCCACAGATAACAATGTGGCCCCGTCTATGTGGTGATAGAAAGACATTAGCACACTTCTGCAGGATGCAGAGGCTAAAGCTCTGTAAGGACACATCACCTAAAATCTGGCGTGGGAATCGGGCAGTCTCTGTCCCCACCTGGGACTGTCACCATTGTTCTGCGCCCATGGGGTAAAGGAGTTGATGCAGCCGCTGAAACTGAGAGCCCACTGAAACTGGCACTGGGCGAAAAGCTTCTGTTTCCGGGGATAATTAATATCATATATTCATTGACATGACACGTTCTCGGGCATATTCTATCAGATATGCTCCGGATGCGTTAGTCTCATTTGTCATATTGACCATATCTTAACTGGGAATGGGACAGTATCGACACGCGAAATATCCTAAGCTAAAATATTAACCGTCCTACATATCCACATCAGAACACCACCATAATATGAACTGTGTACGGGGCTAATCCGTCTCCGTATAGGAGATAATCACATCAGTATAGCCTCAGTCCTTGCTACCACGCCACCCGCACGTAGCTACTTTCAGTTTTACCCTGGTGTCATCATTAATAATATTTACCTTTACAGATGCTTCCAAACAAATTCAGCTATTAATTTAGGCTATCTAGACAAGTATGCTCCTGCATGAAACTGCCTGATGCTCAATTGCAACATAGCGTAAAAACCATTCTGACGTCTACTTAACATTATTTTCTTACCTCACGCAGTCGGATCGGCCAGCAAGTGCCTACTAGGTTATGAAGCATTATGAAACAAGACAAAATACAATTTTGTATATTATCCTTGCTTTTTATTTTTCTGTGACAAAACATCTTTGTCCATTTTATTGTAAAAGTGCAAAACATTGACGACAACCCCCTCTTCTGAAAAAAAAGGTCTCCAGCTGGCTTGATCCTTTCACCCCTTTGTTGGAGAGCTGCAATGATAAGGACACAGAAGCAGTTCTTAAAAACCAGGCTATTAATGCGAAAAGTCATATGGCAAAGTCAACAAGGCAAAACGTTTCAGGTAGCCTACACAAGAAACGCCAGCTTAACGTAGTTATGCACATATATAATAAGTTCACTTGCATCTGGTCTAGGTTGGACAGACAGTAACGTCATGTAAGCTCCACGATATTTTTCGCTGATTGAATACCTGATGCAGTTCCACAGCTAACCGGTTAGAGGCAGTGGACGCCAAACCTGTGAATGGCTGCAGGAATACAAAATAAATTTGTACTAATTTGTAAATAATGTACTCAAGATAATCATCTTTACGAGGATAAACTGCATTTGATTATAAGTACTGTAAAATTCACGTTGTTTCCATACCTGAAAAATGTGTAGGAGATCAGAGGGAACACCCGAGCAATGCAAACAACTATGGAAACAGAACAAGGCAAGGAGACATTATGTTCAATAAAGCAAAATAAAACTACACTATAACTGTAACAAGCACTGTGTTCAAGCTAATTTAAAATACCTGACACAGTTCCACAGCTAACTGATGAGAGGCAGTGGACGTCGAAAATGTGAATGGCTGCAAGAATAAAAAACATAAAACTTACTCAAGATTGGCATCTTTACTAGGATAAACTGCATTTGATTGTAAATACGGTAAAATTCATGTTATTACCTGAAAAATGTGTAGGAGATCAGGGGGAAAACCCGAGCAATGCTATGGAACAGGGAGAAGGCAAGACGTTATGTTCAATAAAGCGCAATAAAGCCACACTGTAATTGTAACAAACACTGTGCTGCTATGAGAAAATACAGGGATGACAGACAAGTGATGTAGTGACACCCTAAATATTGATGGAAGAGATAAGGATCTGAGACGGAGAATAAACAAACCTAACATTAACATTAAATATCAGGTTAACAGATACTAGTGGCTTGCTAAAGACAGCTAACCTTAGCTTGCTAGTGCTAGTATATATAGGCCTATACTCTCAATAGCAATATCAAGCTAATGTCAGCTACTCAAGTAAATAGGGGCACATACACTAGGGTCCAAAATTATTGGGACACCTGGGCATTTTGTGGAGTGTGGATGTGTCCATGTAGCTATTAGTTTTATCACTCAAACCTAATTTATGGTGTGGCGAAAACAGTTTCATGTTTTGGCAACTATTAACATTTTCAAAACATCTCTTTATGTGGTTGGCACATGATTGCCTGATGACTACCCTTATTTCCAACATTTTAATAATATGTATGACATTACTTCTGCCAAACAAACTTACAATTTCATGACATTAACTTAATTTTAAAAGGTACCTACATACTTATTGGGTCCAGACAAGTGAACAAAAATGACCATGACTTCAATTAGGCCTGATTGAACGTTGCCCTGCCCCCTAATTGAACACTCATACTGAAGCCTATATAAACCTAACAAGGTTGGAACATGGTCACAGAAGATGAAGCTGAAATTGTCCCAATAATTTTGGACCCCAGTGTATGTGCTTGAACATTAGAAAGAGAAAAACAAGACTTAAACTTGAATGAAAATGTCATGTTAGCTACTGTATAGCTGCAATATACCGATAGCTCATTAACGTTAGTTCTGTTATTTTATCCTATGGCTTACCATCATTGTTGTTAGGTTATCTATCAAGCTAGACAGCATTTAAGTTATGGCAGATCTCTAAACATTTAAATATATGACATTATGGCATTAAAATCCTCTCTGTAAGCACTTACCAAGCACTCCATGAGAAATTCCCTTTCCCGTAGCAAGTTCAAAGACTGGCGACGAGGCATCCACCACAGCACCAACTGAAACTTTTTAAAAAACTGTCCAACCGTCATGCATTCGTGACGTAGGCCACAGCGTGTCATGACCTGTGATTCTCCATATCTAGTTATGATATCAGAAAACAGCATGTCTTGACTGAGAATAACTTCTTAACTGAGAATACGTCTCATATTGCAAATATGGACCAATTATGCTCTGGATATGCTGTGTGTCATAAAAAGTATCCGGTCAATATATCTCTGATACAGGCCTATTTCGCCCAGTGTGGGGTCATGTGCCAGTCTGATCTCAGATCAGATGAATGACAGGACACAGAGACAGGAACACACAGCATGGTCCCGCGTTGCTGATCTGGGATCAAACAGTACTGGCAGAGCAAACATCAGACTCAGTCCGTAATGTAACCCCAGAACATAATCGAATTCCTTTCCCTTTTTTGTCTTATACCTTCTGTGGTTGTGGTTGTGCTGAACACTGCAAGCAAAAGTGGCTAAATGGTTGCCAGGGTGTTGCTAGGTGGTTGCTAGGGTGGTGCTTGGTGGATGCTAACCTGTTGATAGGTGGTTGCTAGGGCTTTGCCAGACGATTACTAAGGTATATGAGGTGGTTGCTTGGGCGTTGTTGGGTGGTTGCCAGGGTATTGTTAAGTGGTTGCTAGTGTGTTGTTGGGTGATTTCCAGGGAGTTGCTAAGTGGTTCCTAAATGGTTGCCAGTGTGTTGCTAAGTGGTTGCTAGGGTAAACAATGTGGTCGCTGTGCATTGCTAGGGCATTGCCAAAGTGCTGCTAAGTGGTTGCTAGGGTAAACAATATGGTTGCTAGGGACACACCCACCTTTGGTAAGTTTTGGGTCACATGACCAAAAGCAGCATATCAGGTCCCGTGGCTATTGGTCAAATGATGACCGAGCAGTAAGACTTTGAAAAATGACTTGCAGTGAATGGGAGGATGGAGGGATGAATAAACGAGCAAAAGATGAGTACAGGTCAGTATGGGCTTCAATGAGTGTTGGGTGGCATGACCTGAGGCAGTATATGAGGTACTGTGACTGTAGGCCGAAAGGTGACCGAGCAGTAAGACTTTGAAAAATGAATTGAAGTCAATGGGAGGATGTAGGGATGAGTGAATGACAAAAAGAGTGTGGATCAGTATGGCTTTCAATGAGCGTTGAGTGATTTGACCCAAGGCAGCATATGTGGTACGGTGGATGTCGGGCCAAAGGTGACCAAGTGGTAGGACTTTGAAAAATGAATTGAAGTCAATGGCAGGATGGAGGGATGAGTAAATGAGTAAAAAAACTGATTAAAAAGATGACAAAAAGATGAGTGTGGGTCAATACGGTCTTGGATCAGTGTTGGGTGATTTGTCCCAAAGTAACATGTGAGGTATGGTGGCTATGGGGTGAAAAGTGAGCGAGTAGGAAGGCCATGAAGTGTGAGGGGGGTGATTTTGAAAATGAATGGGAGTCTATGGGAAAGAAGGGATGAAAAAACGACAAAAACTGGAGAATGAGTGCGGGTACGGCTTAGCTGTATACAAGCACATTGATCGGGGTCAGACTGGATGGGTTACAGTTGGTTTGGGGTTGATGTCTCGAAAACTGTGGGAGGAGAAGCGGGACAAAATTTGGTGGAATAAGAAGAAGAAGAAGAAGAAGAAGAACTAGAAAAGTGCATTTCCTGAAGAAAATGCAGAGTGTGCTTGCAACCCGGCAGCGAAAACATGGTAACGTTATGTATATGAGACGATCGCTAGGATGTGGCTAAGTGGTTGCTAGGTGGTTGCTAGGGTGTTGATAGATGGTTGCTAGGATGTTGCTAAGCAGTTTCTAGGTTGTTGCTGGATGGTTGCTCGGCTGTTGCTAGGTGGTTGCCAGGGTGTTACTAGGTGGTCGCTAGGCTGTTGCTAGGTGGTTGCTAAGGTATATAAGATGGTTGCTAGGGTGTTGCTAGGTGGTTACTAGGGCGTTGCTGGATGGTTACTAAGGTATATGATTTGGTTGCTAGGGCGTTGCTGGGTGGTTGCCAAAGTGTTGCTAAGTGGTTGCTAGGGTGTTGCTAGGGTAAACAATATGGTTGCTAGGGACACACCCACCTTTGGTGAGTGTTGGGTCACATGACCCAAAGCACCAAATCGGATCCCGTGGCTATTGGTCAAATAGTGACGGAGTGGTAAGGCTTTGAGAAATTCACTGAAGTCAATTGGAGGATGGAAGGATGAATAAACGAGTACAGGATGAGTGTGAGTCAGTATGGCTTTCAATGAGTGTTGGGTGGCATGACCTGAGCCAGCATATGAGGTACTGTGACCGTAGGCCAAAAGGTGACCGAGCGGTAAGACTTTGAAAAATGAATTGAAGTCAATGGGAAGATGGAGGGAGAAGTGAACGATAAAAAAATGAGTGTGGGTCAGTATGGCTTTCGATGAGTGTTGGGTGATTTGACCTGAGCCAGCATATGTGGTAAGGTGGCTGTCTGGCCAAAGGTGACTGAAACTGAGGGGGCAGTTTCACCCGTACTAGGTTCAGGCTTGTTTGCTATCACAGTGGGGTGTCGGTCAGGACACAGGAGTCAGGTTCCGGGTTCAGGTGTTTATTGGGGATTTTGAACGGATCGATACAAGGGTTTGTGGTGTATGGGTGTGTGTGGTTCCTTTGGCACAGACGCACACAACAACAGCACAATGTTTTGTCCCCAAAGGCTTGGTCTCCCCAGTTCTTCACCTCCCAGATATTGTTGCGGTACTGAAGTGGGGGAGGTCACTACCACCTTTATCTTGTCCCGTATCCCCGGCCCTATTGAGGCCCTGATTGGTGGCCAAAGGATACGGGCAGGTCCGAGGGCAAATGGTGACCTGGGGGCCGTCCTTAGGGGTGCGCCTGTGACTCGAGTTACCGGTGGGGGTCCTGCTGATAAGGGGAGCAGCAGGACCGGTTTGGCCAGGTTTCAACTGAGTCGTAAACAAGTGCCTGTGAGAGATGGGGGTGGTGCGCAAACAAAGACTAAGACAAAGACAGAGACAGAAACATGTGGCTCTTTTCTACAGCCGCCCCCAAATTTCTTGTGGAAATTTGCTCCATACAAAGGGCCACATCATACACGTTAAGGGCGTCCGGTTGTGTTGTCAGGTATGGCTGGGAGCACAACCAGCCGGGCAACTGGGTGGGTGTAGGTCTGGTCCTCGACCTGTACCTTTGCAGTCCGAACCTATCCGTCTCTGCCAGCTCCACCGGCGACAACACGGCCTCTCACACGGTGGAGGGTAGGCCGTGTTGGTGGAGTTGGAGGTTTGCAGGCGAGCAGGGGGGAGGTCCGTCTCCTTCGGGACCACAGGCTTAGTTCGCCGTCGCTTCCATTTCCCGCTGCTGTGTTGGTGCCGTCGACTGGACCCCCTTCCTCGCAGAGTCCAGGACTTACGTACCGAGCTGAAGCTTCCTGACTTGGGCGACAGGGTTGTCAGGTGGCTGCTGAAGGGCACTGGCTTGCCTGCTTCCAAACCAGTGGGCTCTTCCGGAAAGCTGCCTCGTTGAGCTCTCTTGAGGAGCTGGGCCTCTGCCTTTGGGTGCTTGGTGGCTGAGGGCTCACTGGCCTGATCAGCCGCCCCGTAAAGGGAAGGTGCAGTCCCTTCCGGTAGCTCTTGGGAGCCACTGACTGGGCTGCCTTCTAGGAGGGAGGGGCTTGTGTTCCTTGCCACTAGCCCACAGAAGCTGGGTTCCTGCCGATTTGCAGCATCCTCCATTTCTGCTCCACCTGGTCTCGCGGGTCCCTTATTTGCTCCTTGGTGAGGGAATGCAGCATGCTGGCCCCGTTGGCTGGGTTCAGCTAATCCCAACCGGGAATTGCTGCGGGTGGTGTCCTCTCTGGGTTTGCTGACTGAGGTCAGCAGACATTTGGGGGGAGAGGTGCGACGCTGAAGGCGCTGTACCGGCCCTTGGAGTGTCCAGCCCAACCGGGTCTTGATTGCTGCTGGGCCCCCTGGTGGGCCCAGACGCACTGGCTCGACGGGGGTGATCAGGTGGGTGTAATCCGCCCCGATCAGCAGGAGTGGGCGCACCTGGTTGAGGGACTGTAGCGGGAGGCCTCTGAGGTGTGCATACCTCTTCTGCAGCTTTGCCACTGGATAGGTGTGCTCTGACAAGGCCAGGTGGTCAGCGGTGAAGGCATTCCGTATCCAGTAGGTCCTCTTTGGTCCGGATGCAGGGGAGATCTTGAATGACACGGCCGCCCCGTGGAGGATATTGACCTCATGCCGAATGGTGCGGAGGGCCAGATCCTCAGCTTTGCCTTGCAGGTGGAGCTGTTTGGCTGCGGCTGGGAGGAGGATTGTCCGCTCAGAACCATCGTCCAGTACCGCGTAGGTCTCTGTGGACCAGCCCTTGTGATGCAGGGAGACTGGGATAACTTTGAGCATCACAGGGCTGTGGCCACTTGGCCGGTCCAGGTACAGAGTCTGGACGGCTGGGCGTGTCCTCTCCCCGGACCTCTCATTCACATCGTGCAGTACCTGCAGGTGCTTGCCGTTGCAGGTACTGCAGGGCCGCTTCAGGGTGCACTGCGCAGCCTGATGAGCGCGAGCACACCGCCAGCACCTCTGGTTCTCTTTGATCCAGGCCACCTTCTCGTCCCTGGAGAACCGCTGGAAGGCGGTGCACTGGCTGAGGTCGTGCTCGGCGTTGTCGCAGTACGGGCAGTACGCGTCTTTCCTCCCCCTGAGGTTCCCAGCAGGTGGCGCTGCTGGCGATGACTTTGGGGCTGCGGTGCTGGTGGCCTGGTTGGCTCCGTGCAGGATGTTAGCCCTCCGCCTGGTGGGCTCTGGTGCAGGCCACTGCTCCTTCTGTCCAGCTGGGGGGCGCTCTCTCCTTGGCTGGCAGCGGGCCTCTAGCTGGAGCCAGGTTGCAAAGTCCAGCAGGGTGTACGTCATGGACTCGGGCCTGAGTCGGCTGATGTACCTTTTGAACCTGCTGAACTGCTCAGATGGGAGCTTCTCCAGGAGGCGCTCCACGTGCGAGCCGCAGGCTAGCTCAGCTTGGCCCTGCCCCCCATAGTCTGAAGGAGTCCCACCAGGGCGTGGATGCGGAGGGCGAAGTCGTCGAAGGCCTGCCCATCCCCTGGCCGAATTGGAGGTAAGGCCATGATGGCCTTAATCTCCCGTGATGCCAGCTGGCGTGGTTGCCCGTATCGGTCATCCAGCGCCTTCACTGCTCTCGTGAAGGGGTCTGGGGCCTTGGAGAATGCGAGTGCCAGCCTCCGGGCCTGGTCAACCTTCAGGTGGTCCAGGAGGATGTGGTACTTGTACTGCTCGGTCTCTTCTGGATCGAGCAGGTTGGCAAGGGCCATCCGGAGCATGGTGTACTCGGTCTCATCCTCCTTGGTCAGGTCTGGGAATGTCGGACCTTCCACCCTCCTGTAGGACCGTCTTCGCACAGCAGGGGGCGCTGTTCCTGCTGTTTGTGGTGGAGACGTCGTCACTGCTCCAGGGTGCTGCATTGGCCAGTGGGATGGCAGGGTGGCAACCGGTTGTGGGTAGGGCGTCAGGTATGAAGGCACTCCCATTAATGGTCCCTGCGGCAGATACTGAGTGGGCTGCAGGAGGACTGGGTTCTGGTCTGCAGTCACAGCCTGCATGGCAGGGGGGAAACTTGACTGAGGCTGAGACAGGCTGTAGGGCAGTTGAGGGAGCTGGCCCTGTGGGTGCTCCCCCTGGTGGGTTAGGTGCACCTGCAGTGGCAGCAGGGGAAGCTGCTGTGGAGGGGCTGGTTGCCGTGGCAACACTTGGCTGGGCGTGGCACTGTCTGTCAGGGTGCCCTCCTGCCCCGGTGGCAGGTGGTACAGGGCACTGGAGATGGACGCCGAGGAGCGGCTGACTGGCGGCGGCGTCGGGGGCGATGATGGCAGCTGCATCCGATGGAGGTGATCTGTCAGCTCCTGGACAAGGGCTAGGTGTGTTCCTGGCTGCACAGGCTGGGTGCGAGCCGTCTGGGGTGATGGCTGCCTTGAGCTCCGGCGTGAGGACCTGGCGCTGAAGGGAGTGGAGGTGGCAGAGCGCTGCAGCATGCGCTCCATGAGCTCGCTCTGTCGCCTCACTGTGTCCCCCATGAGCTCACTCTGTCGCCTCACTGTGTCCCCCACGAGCTCACTCTGCCGCCTCATGATGTCCAGGAGCTGTTGCACCACTTTATCACGACTCTGTGGGGTCGTGGACGATGGGCTCTGCTGGACTGAGGAACTCCTCTCTGGCGTCCTGAGGGGGGTCATCTCGGCCTGTCCCTCCTGCTCACTGGCGTGGACGTCCGCAGGTCTGTGGGTGCTCTTCCCCACATACTGGACCTCGTAGCTCTCGTGGTGGACCGGGCGACGGGTCTCACGGCAAGAGCGGCTTGCGGATGGAGGAGCTGAACCCGGTGTGCCTGACATTTCCACTGCAACAGCACCAATCCGGCTCGAAGGACCACTGAAACTGAGGGGGCAGTTTCACCCGTACTAGGTTCAGGCTTGTTTGCTATCACAGTGGGGTGTCGGTCAGGACACAGGAGTCAGGTTCCAGGTTCAGGTGTTTATTGGGGATTTTGAACGGATGGATACAAGGGTTTGTGGTGTATGGGTGTGTGTGGTTCCTTTGGCACAGACGCACACAACAACAGCACAATGTTTTGTCCCCAAAGGCTTGGTCTCCCCAGTTCTTCACCTCCCAGATATTGTTGCGGTACTGAAGTGGGGGAGGTCACTACCACCTTTATCTTGTCCCGTATCCCCGGCCCTATTGAGGCCCTGATTGGTGGCCAAAGGATACGGGCAGGTCCGAGGGCAAATGGTGACCTGGGGGCCGTCCTTGGGGGTGCGCCTGTGACTCGAGTTACCGGTGGGGGTCCTGCTGATAAGGGGAGCAGCAGGACTGGTTTGGCCAGGTTTCAACTGAGTCGTAAACAAGTGCCTGTGAGAGATGGGGGTGGTGCGCAAACAAAGACTAAGACAAAGACAGAGACAGAAACATGTGGCTCTTTTCTACAGTGACCGAGTGGTAAGAATTTGAAAAATGAATTGAAGTCAATGGGAGGATGGAGGGATGAATAAATGAGTAAAAGACGAGTGCGGGTCAGTATGGATTTCAGTATGGCATGACCTGAGCCAGCATATGAGGGACGTTTGCTGATGGCCTAAGCTGTCAGCAAGGCTGATGCTTCACATTGCAATCACACTATAAAGAAAAAGAAGAATAAAGCCATTGGATAACAATAGTGTCGTTGCTTTGCAAACACACTATTGCAATAGTGTGTTTGCAAAGGAATCACACTAATAAAACTATCAGATAACAATAGTGTGCTTCGCAATCACACTAATTACATACTTCGTGCAGATCTGTGAAAATGCTGATTCCTGTCTGGAGTGTGATTGTAGAGAAGTAATAGTGAGAGGAGATTTCTCTCACTAGAGTCCAGCTGGTTTGTCTGCCCAGAACACGCTTATCCCAGGGCTCTTCGGGATAATCGGGAGTCAGCTCAGTGGCGGAGTGAGCAAGAGAGAAAGGAGAAGACCATAAATCAAAGACTGCAATGAGAAAGTCAGAGTGGGAGAGGGAGAAGAGGCTCTAGAGAAAGGACGAGTGAGAGAGGAGGAGATGGAGAGGAGGCCAGAGAGAAAGGAGGAATGAGAGGAGAAGTGAGAAAGGAGGAGAGGGAGAGGAGGCTAGAGGAGAAGGAAGAGTGAGAGAGGAGGGCTGTCTAAGCTCCTTTGTCCTGAGATGTAGAGTCCAGATGGCAACATTTTACCTGCATTCAGAAGGCCCTACTGACTTTTTCACTCGAATGATTGTTTTTAAACCTTTACGGTTGGTTGGAGGAGAGTGTGTTTGCATCTGATCCCTCCTTGGTTTTCGCACATTCACTTGTCTTGCTTTCTTTCTCCCTTTCCCTCTCGCACCACTCTCTGGGCCACTTCTGTCTCTTGCTAGTACATCCTTGTCTTAGTTCACACCCTGCTCCTCAGTGCGGTACAGAACAACTGCCAGCTGTCATGCCTGGCAACACTTTACTTGTTTGATATTGTCAGTGAGGGATTCCATCAAAAACAGTGCTAGTTTTGACACTATCTGAGGAATAGCTTTCATAGACTTTGCAACTTCAGTTAGCAAGGGTGGGTACATCAGTCAGACTGCTTTGTACAGACAGCTTCATCCTCTGCACTGCTACTCAATCCAAGTATTTGGTTAACCATAAAGGCTCTCTACCAAGTAGTATGTTTCAGGTTGAAAAAAAAAACATTTTATACAGGAAAAAGGGTGCACATTTCATCCCAGCCTTCACAAACTCAATCCCCACCAATCCCAACAGTAACCAACTTGAAGATCCCTGTTTCTCTTTTTAGATAAAAAATGGATAGGATATCAACAGGTTTTTCATTGGTGTTGGTGGAATGCTCTTTAGTGCCAACTGAACCCAATTGCCTGCCTCCTTATGGCATGGTCCAGGTGAATGAGAACTCCTTAGACTGATAAGAAAGTAAATAAACATGTTCAAAGCAACATATTTCCATTCTTCTGATGTACCTGAAATTTGTACTACCATATTTTTAATATTATGCCTTTGATAAAGCACAAGGTAGTGTGAACTGAGTTTAGACCTTACCTTATTTGAAGTAGTGATCTAATCTATTGCTGAAGATTAGCTGGATACTCATCACATTTGAAATGGGTTCGATGAATATGTTGACAACATTCAATTACATCCCTATCTCAAACTGCTGTTAAAAAGTTCTTTTTCAGTTACAGGTTGACACAGTGCCATCATGAATATTTAACAAGCTGTTCGTTATCAGCTACAGCACTGCACTTTAAAAATTCACACTCACATCGAGCCTATTAAAAGATATTTTGTGGTGTTTGAAATCCTTTGTTTTGACAGAGTTTGTGCCACAAAAAAATCCCAACAAAAAAAAAATATTTCCGAGTATATGGTAAAGGTTATACGTGACGGAATTTGGAATAGGATTGCGACTCTCTTTTGAGTCTGTGTTCCTGGACATGGACTTTTGAAACTAGAATGCCAAATGTCTGGCTTTATAATATTTTCAGTACCAGTCTTTGGTTCTTCTTGCTTATTTTTTAGTCATGTTTGGTAAGGGTTTTTGTTTTTCAACTAGTATAAATATGTTGCTTTTACCTTTGATTTGTCTACCTTATATCTGATGCATTCCTTGGCCGTTCAGTTAAGGACCAAAGAAACATACTGATGTATCAATCCCTCCCTCAGTTATAGTGGTCTCTGAAGATAGTCTGATTGCCCTGTTTTTTTATAATCCTTTTACATGATAACATTACATGAAAATAGTTACCCCCTAAAGAGACTGTAATATGTACACAGACCACTAAAGCTCCCCCACCCTCCCCTCCAGGAGAGAGTATTAATATGTTTTCATATGTGTAAAATGAAAGGATTAATCTATGATTCAATGATGTACATCCTAGCAAGATTAAGATGGCCTTGGAAACACATACTGTACAGTAATCCTTGAAAGATTTACTCTGGACCTACAAGGCTTACTCCAAGTTAACAGTAAGGCCGCAAGTAACGACTATTTTGATAGTCGAATAATCTATCGATTATTGAAACGAATAATCGACTATTTGGATTATGAATCACACAGTTACTCAATGGCTCTGATTTATCTATGGACTTTTAAATTTAGCTTGAGGTTGTTTTAGGCATATGCTAACTAACAAAGACAAAAATAGCTGCAAGCAGCAATTCCGGGGTCCAAGCAAAAATAAGCTAATTGCCTGGGGGTCTTTAATTTTACAAAATTTTCATACAGAAGAATCATCCTTTGGGGTTAAGTATTGACACTTTTTAAGCAACTGTCTAGAATTTATACCCATTTGAACACAATACTTTTTCAACATTGATTTTGAGACCTTTGCAAATTGTTTGGCACGTAGCTCCAGTGTTATTTGATGCAGCAACTATTCCTTCATAATTTAGATAGAGCATACCCCAAAGGCCCTACAAGTGAAATTTTGCATCAGTTGAAGTTACGGTTCATGAGAAGAAGATTTTTAAGTATATTTTTCACATATTAAAAATTGGGTTAAAATGGGCTTGTTCAAGTGCTTGTGGAGTCTGTGTTTTTTGACAGATTGCTTTCAAATTTGGAATATCCTATTAGTGAGGCCTTGTCGTTGTGCACAAGAAATTTCAGAATGATTGATACAATGGTGAATGATATTGGCTAATTTGCATATTAATTAGTAAATGAGACAACTTGATTGGCTTGTGGTGGCCAGGTTTTTTGATGTAGCCTCTTCTTCTTCTTCTTCGCAATTTAAATTGGAATTTGGTTCAAGGTGATGTGTTTCAAGTTTTGTGCAAAACGGCCCAACCATTCAGGAGAAGATGTCATTTTTGCTGAAACTAGTCTACTGGGATTTCCAATACCACTGAACAGTCTGCGATAAATGGCGCCATCTGCTGTTGTTAATGTATAATGACATTAAACAGTCTAGTCATCCCATGCAAGACAACCCCACTTTTCAGTACTTGAAGTAGAAAAATAAAAGGCCAATATGGAAAGTCCAAGTATTTCTTCAACACTATTTAGTGTAATAGTTGTGGCAGTAGGGTAAAAGAATTGTAGGATTGTATCTTAGCAGCCATGCCATTTGGACATTGAACTATGTGTTCATTTCCCAGTTAGGACCTGACATGTAATGATGTAATGATCTATAAGAAATTGGCCGCAATATCTGATTTTCTTTGTGTGGTCCGTGACCTGTGATGTTCATTGGAACAAAATGTCATTAACATCTATGTACACGGTCACATGGGTGTTTAAACCTGTTTTTCAGTATAGCAAAGTGGCCAAATTTCACTAAACTTGGTAGGCCTTATGGTAAGCATGTGTAAATGAGTTTTATGCTGATGAACAAAAGCATTGCAGGGATATGGCCACTCTTCCTTTATGGCGCCTTCACGGGCGAATTTGTGGGTACACTGCAGCCACATTGTTCAACCTGGCAACTATCCTTTAACAACTCTTAAAGACAATGGTCCAAAGAGGTAATACACTAAAGCTTATGTGCCATAACTCCAGGAGGAGGTGGACAAAATCAAAGATGGATGAAACACAAAATGGTTTCATAAGTTCCCAGATAGGATTCTTAACTTTGATGAAGCACAAGAAATTTAGTTGAAATATCTGCTTTTCTGCCAGAGTAATGGGGATTTAAATGATATTTTTAATGGTATAGCGCCCCGAAATGGCCAAATTTCATGAAACTTGGTGCATACCCAGTATTCCTAATACCAACAAATTGTGCCAAGCTTGGCATCACTCCAACAAAGCACTGCTGACATATGACTCACTTCCTGTTTATTTCAGTTACCTTGTCAACCCGCAGGTCAATGACCCCAGCAGACATGGGCCAGTCTGAAAGAACTGCATTTCCTTCCATTACACTGACATGCTGCCTACCATGGAAGGACATTAGATGTCAACTCCTTTCAACCCTGCTTCTCTCATGGTGGTGAATGACAAGTGCCCAATGCAGTGGTTAGCTAGGTAGCTAAACAAGTACAATGTGGTTGGAAAAATGGTTCCACCTGACAGATTTCAGCATGTTCCTACATTATTAGGTCTATGACTTTACAGTAGATTAGTTACTTTTCTTTTTGCATGTGCACAAAATGAACAATTTCAGTGATAGTTTATAGTTAGTTTGAGTGGTAGTTTATATTTCTTGAGAGCTGTAGTTGATTCAGCTACACAAGTAAATTGATTAATGGCAGTGTATACAGCAAAATAGGATTGAATAAATGTCAACACGGAGGTTGTGGTATACTAAGGCTCACCTGAATTTGCAGGTAAAGGTAAGGGACCTTAGTATCCTTAGTAGACCAACGTGGAAACCATAAGGGTTTCACTTTATTTGTGCTGTCATCTTAATTCTATTTTCTTGAATGCAAAAAGCACCATCAATCAACATATTAAAAATTACCATGTTAAATGGCTTAATGGCCTGTTGTTGTCATTATAATGTTCTTGGGTTATTTAATCATAAACCATTAACCTTATTCAGGTTTCCCTTTGCCATAGACATGTTAAATTAGTACATTTTGCAGAACAATAGCAGCTTCCATCACCTGATTGGTGTCATTCACCAAGCAAGAGCATCACTCACTCTGCAAGTGTCAGTCACAAGAGGATTAGTCACCCAGCTGGAGCTTCAGTCCCAGATAATATCAATGGATTGGCTGTGTGCAAACCTCTCCATGCAGCTGCTCTCCAAGCATGTTACTGCACCAGCCAGGTCTGGAATCAGGCCTCTTGTCATTATATGCGGAGAGCCCCACCTGAGAAATGTGATGTCACCTACACACACACACACATACTCACACACGCACACGCAGTGGGCGCAAGAAGACAAGACATTTGCGCACATTTCTCATATGGTACGATGCATTAGAGACAAAGATAGAGCTGAGAAGGAAATCTTCCTTTAAAACCTCTTTTATATGATATATCCTCTCTGTGTATTATATACAGTTAATATTGCCCAACTGGTCTATCACCTTCACCTGGAAGCTCTTAAGGACACACATCTTAATATTAATCAAGCAAATAATTCTAATAATAAAATAATTCTGTTTATGTTCCTACCTTGGATGCATCATTGTTATGAATATTTGGTTGAGCAGCAAACACCCTCTCAAGGCTAGTTTAGGGCATCATAACAAGTGAGTAATAATATAAGAAACAATAACGCTTGAACAAGTAGTGATGCATACAGTGTTGCTCCACACTATTGCCCATTACTGTCAGGTTGAGATTTCAGTCTGTTCACCACATTGTTGCCTTTTTTGTCCCAAATGTAATTATGTGGAAGTAGGTGTAAAATAGGATCTTGCTGATTTTTGAAATGATCACCTGTAAACCCCCTCTCCTCTCACTCTTTTCTTTCTGAAGGTGTTCAAAGTCAAAGCAGTCCAGTTGGCTGAGAAGCTCCTTCCTGCATTCAACACGCCCACTGGCATCCCCTGGGCCATGGTCAACTTAAAGAGGTAAGCAGCTACTCCCCTTTTCCTCGATCAGACTGTTAGTTGTGACCACAGACTTGGAACAAGGCCACAATCCTGGACAGATGAAACATGGCTGTGATCAGTGTGTTGCTCAGACTGTAATGCCGTGTCAGGCCAGAACATGCCAGTGTAACCGGCTCAATTTGTACTCTGCAATGTATTTCAAAGACGGAGACCCACGACGACGTAGCTGCATTCGTATTTATTGCCAGTCATCTGCATAAAAGTGCATGTAACAGAAAAGAAGAGGATCCACGACGTGGAATGAACGTTTCCACCTCGATCATCAGAGCGTACAGTAAAAGGGGGGGCGCCGTACAGTGCAATGAGGTGGCAGCACAGGACCAGATACATAATAATGATACGTATAGCCTAATGATTAAACAAAACTATGTGATCGCCATATCTTTACACTTTCCAAAATAAAGTATACAGAAACACAATGTTTGTAAAAGTAAAGAAAATCAATGCATACCTGCACAAGAGTGCATGTAACAGAAAAGAAGAGGATCCACAATGTAGAATGAACGTTTCCACTTGTCAATAAACCATCGCAGCAATCACTCTCAATAGCCCCGACGACACAACCATCAAACACTCGATTTGGCAATAATTTTTTTTATAATGAAACATCCATGTTACCAAACTCATGTTTGACTTTGACAAGCCAGGAAAATTTTAGCAAGCTAGCTGATTGACAGCCTGCAGCTTGCAGTTAGCTTGTCAATCGTTTAGCATGTAATGTCGGTATACGACCGAATATATTTAAAATAAGTAAAAATTGAAATTCACACTCAATACACAGATAATAAAACCATACAGAACCTATGTGAGACAGGGGATTATATATGTTGATTGTGGATTGTGGATTGTACTTCTTTTATAAAGAAGTTGTACATGGAGCACATGTCACACAGACCTCGATCATCAGAGCGTACAGTAAAAGGGGAGAAATATGGATGCGCAGGGGACTTAACCCTTTGTTAGCCACACCCTCTTTTTAAGTGACCTTCCATGAATCACTAAAATCCCAAAAAGCCTCAACACAGGAAGAACACCGAAACAAATCAACAAAATAAAAGCAGATAGGCGACCACAAAGAGATGAATAATTAAAAAAATAGCTAATCCCAGCAACATGGATATGAAATACTAGTGAAATAATAATGTCAATATTAATCCTGCTACACCAGGATGAATATTCGTAGGGATTTACGTGGGGAAAACATCAAAAAGCCAGAAACACTGTGTGCTGAATGCTGTGTGTGCCACATATTCCAGAGAAAAATGATGTGTCAGCATGTAATAATGATCATGGGTTTATATATTATTCTGTACTCTGGCTCTCACGAGTGGCCTGAGGTTTGTGGCATTCTGTTATGACATGAACTCTTCTTAAAATAAAGAGCAACAGCATACAAGTGTCAGGAGTTCCTCCTGACATGATCGCGCTGCACTCCCTGGGAGAGCGAGGGGGCTCGGGATTGAATAATTGGCAATTGACGGTGTTCGCTGCCTGGTGTGTGCTCCGCACCTGTTGCCTGTCTGTAAGTGATTTCGCCGGGACTATTTAGGCAGGTGAGTGGGAGTAGCACGGGAGAGATGCTGACGGAGGTTGCCACATGGGGTTTCAGCATGAAGCTAGGTTTTTTTGATTTCTTTTTTTTCTTTTGAACATGCCGGCATGGCCGAGTTTAGGGTTTGTTATTTTGGTTTGCTGTTTTTTTTTCTTTGAGCTCTGGGAGTCGCGACCCAGAGCGGGTTTTGAGTTTGTTTTGTTTGGTTAAATTTCCTTTCTTTTTTTTGCTTTGGTGTGCTGGGCCGAGTGTGTTGGTGTGTCTTAGGCGGCCTCAGAAGAGCGGCGACCGAAGGGGCTCCAGCGGTGAATCCCTGAGGGAGCGGAGAAAACATCGCTTGGTTCCGGACGCAGCCGGGGTCGAAGAGAGCCCCCACCCCGTGGAAGCGCGTGCTGGGGAGGTGGATCCCCTAGCTGGAAGGGAGGTGGCACCGCGGAACCTCAAGAGAGTGCGTGGGTCACCAGCACGTGGTGGAGAGGGAGGGCTGACCGGCTGCTGTTTTGTGTCTCCCTCAGTGTGATCCCGCGGAGCCGGCGGAGTTACTACCGGGGAGAAGACGTGGGTCGCTGCCGGAGCCGCCAGCCCCCGCAGGATTGACATGGGGGCCTTGTCTGGAGTTTAATTTTTTTGTTTTTTTGGGACGTAGGCGAAGCCCGGCAGTGTGGCGCGGGCTGAGCTACGTCCCCCCTTATACTTTCGTTTTCATATGTACGTCTTGTGTGGTGTGCGTGCGTGTGAGGAGCCTCCCCCGCAGCGGCAGCACTCCCCCCCCCCCCCCCCCCCCCCCCGGTGGTGAAATTGAGTAGTCCTCTCTCTCCCGGTGTCCAGGTGGGCGGGGACGCCAGATCACGGGGTGTTTGCAGTGAGGTTAAGTGTGTGTGTGTGTGGGGATTCCTTTTTTTTTCTTCCCTTTTTGGTGTGTGCGGTTGGGTAGCGTTCCCGCCTGTTTGTAGCCGGGGAGGGCAGACAGGGGTGGACAGAAGGATAGGGGGAAGGGCTTCGCTGGGAGAGGGATAGCGGCGTCTCAAATTTTATGAATTGTTTTGTTGAATTTGTGTTTTTTTTTTTAAAAAAAGAATAGAGTTGCTATCCTACTCACCTTGTCCTGGCATTCTTGTGGCGGGCGGATCCCTAGGAGGGTGAACTGTTTGGGCATTGTGTCACTCCTGACACAAGTATAGACCCTGTACTCATATACTCAACAACATTATACCACATCCGTACTGGAACCAAGCCCCTTATGTCCCACATCCACACTGGAGCCAGGCCTGCTCTGTATCACATCCACACTGTAGCCAGGCCTCCTCTGTAACACATCCACACTGGAGATAGGCCTCTGTTACCCCCTTTCCACCAACGCAAACTAGGTGCTAGTTCTGGGCTGGTGCTAGTGCCGGTTCAGAGTTGTAAACCTTCTAAGAACCTGTTTGCTTTTCCACGGGGTAGATAGCCACCATAGAGCCACGTCATTACATTACTGTATACGTCGGTAAACAGTCTGTATACAGACTCTGTATACGTCTCCGCTTTCCTGATAGCGCCAAACTCGCGGGAACAAACAACAGCAACAAAAACAAGAGAACAGTGCTTTAAAAAACAAACTTGTCCACTATACTTTATACATTGTTAGCCTTTTGTGAAGCCAGATGTTAGGTAACGTTGGTAGGTGAGTCAATGGCTAATGTTAGAAAGTAGCATGCTAACGTTAGCTACCGTTACCAAGGTTACGGTAGCTAGCTAGCTGTTGGTCAGCTAACATTACCCAAGCAAGCATACCTACTAATTTCCCACATCAATGTTATGAATGTCGAATGTAGCGTTGATGTGAGAAATTAGTAGCTATGCTTGCTTGGGTAATGTTAGCTGACCAACACCTAGCTAGCTAGCCAGCTAGCTAGCTGTCTAGCTAGCTGGCTAGCTAGCTAGCCATCAATGTTATGTTCGTAACATTGATGTGAAAAATTAGTAGCTCGCTAAACAACTAGGAAATACATAGCTGGCTGGCAACAAGGCGAAACATTCGAAAAATAAAAGTCAGGTTTTTCTTCTTCTTTTTAGGCAGACTAGATGCTACACTAGCTGTGGTTTTTTTAAAAATGGGGGTCACAAAGTTTTAGTTGGTCTTGTTGGTCATGATAATCCCACCCCCAGCCCCTGACGTAAGCGGTTCTTAGTTCTAGACCAGCAAAGTGTTGGTTCTGCTCTTGAACCAGTTTTCCTGGCCGAGAGCCAGTTGTTTGACTGTCAAAACGCAAATAACTTGTTTGAGATTAGGCACCGACTCCAAACTGGACCTTGAACTGCCTTGGTGGAAAAGGGGCCTGTAACACGTCCACACTGGAGCCTGACCTCTGTATCACATCCACTCTGGAGCCAGGCCTCTGTAATACATCCACATGCAATGGCCATATAATAATTGTAGTGAGAATTTTTTTCCCCTGAAAGAACTGCCTAATTTTCTGTCATTCCATAAAGATCAATGAAGCCTAAAAGGGAATTTGTAGAGAGCTGCCAGAGAGAGACTTTATCCTTCAGTGAGTTTGTTCCTTGCAAGTCTAAACATAAAGAGGGAACACACTGTACATGTCAGGAAAATGAGTGACACCATTTCTTGTGCTATTTCCTTTTGACAGTTTTAGATTGCTCTCCTGGGGTTGGCAGTTTTTCATAGCTGCTGCTCTTTCCTGTTTTCACCCTAGTTAAGGTTAAGGTTTCAGGCTGCTACTTTCTCTTTCCCTCAACTTCAAGTATTTTTCTCTTTCTTTTTGTCTCTGTTCTCCTGTTCTCCTGTTCTTCTTCATTTATGCATTGCTCAAAGTAGATGTTGCACAGAAATATTTTCTTTTCTCTTGCTTAATGTGTTTCCAGATAATGTATTCAAACTGAGTGAATAGTATGAAGTCCATTGATGTTTAGTAAAGTCCATGTGGAATAAAAAGTCCCCTTTAACACAAAAGCGTATTTTAAAAGTGCATCTAATCCTTTAAGGTGAGGCACTTTGGTTCTGTTCATTCCAATTTGAAAGGGTGACAGTGCTGTAAATCACATCCTTGAAATATGTGAAAGCTGAAGGACAGTGCTACCAGCAGGGGCGGAGCCAATGGCTCATTGCAGAGGGGGCGATGACCTGTAGTGGGCCCTTATACAGCCTATTATAGGCTGTATGGAGATGCAAGACAGATCCAAGGGGAAACTTATGGAGACGGAAGGGCGGAACGGAGAGAAATCAGGATTACAATGAGGTGTGCTATTTCAGCACACTTCATTGTGTGAGACCATTTTTCTAAATACCGCGGCTCTGTCAGCAGTGACGACGATGTGAAATAAAACAAGATAGCTGGCAATTGCTGATTCGGATTTTGGCTATTGGATTGGATCAAATCTTGAAAATGGGTTGTTCAAAAGAAAAAAAAAGAATTCTCAAATCTGATTAGATCACGTAATCCAGTCTTGGTTTTGATCTTGATCAAACCTTCAGTAAGTGTTGTTCAAAACTTTTTAGTAGGATTGGGATACCTTTGATCCAAAAAATCAGGATTATCCTGATCCCAGCAGAAGGGTGGATTCAGGGTGGATTTCAGGAACAAAATGTAATAAAACTTACTCAAATAATACAACATTTGTATCATGTAGTATATATACATTTATTTATATTTTGCACCTGATTTGTTTAACCAGTACAGTGATAAAGCAGATAAAGTAGTGTTATGTCCTAGGACATATTCATGTATGCTTTCTCTCTCTCCCTCTTGCTCCCCGTCCAGGTTATGGCGCGATTTTTTTATGACCATTTTCCCCTGTTTTTGTTAGTTAAGGAGTTAGGGAAGTTGTTTTGTGTTTTTTTTTTTTTTTTTCTCAGTAGGTTAGCTAGCTTCCCTCTTCCCCAGTTAGTTGTGTTTTGTTTATTATTTTGGCCTGGCTCACCCCTTAAGTATTATTTGTTCAAAAGAAAAAAAAAAATGAAAAAGGCTGACGTGAAGATGCAGTGTGTGCGTGTGTTGTTCAGGTAGCAGGGATCAGAGGACGTCAAGTTTATGTTCACCCCACCCTAGATGGGGTCGTAACAGTAGACAATAGGCTACCTATTAAGCCTTTCAGTATAGTAAAGTGAAAAAAAAAGATTTTGTCCCCATAAAATAATCTCCCAAACAGCTGTCATTATCAAACAAAAATAATATATTTAATTTTAACTGTCATTTATCACTGTATATTATTTATAGTGACACAATCATCAGAGATGAACCAGTCAAAACTAGATACTAACAATTGCATCCCTTATTGCATGTCCAGTCAGTCCCTCATTCGGAGAGAACCCTGGAGGATGGTCCGGGTCTTCAACAGGCTCAGGTGCATCATAAATGTCATCACAGAGAGGGACGTTGCGTCTGGTAGCGATGTTGTGCAGGACAATACAGGCAAGTGTTATGTTGCACGCTCCATGTGCTGTTTTCTGTCTCTTCGAATAAAAACACTTAAAGTGACCCCATGCTGGCTATTCTATCTGTTGTTCTTTACATAGGTAGTAGCCTACATTGTGATATGTAGTCCCATTTAGAGCACTGGTAATCCGGATTTGGTAATCTTGAAAAATTTGTATCTGGATCAGGGTGATCCAATCCAATGTTGCTTTGAAAAACTGGCACAAAAGTAAGATGGATTACCTTATCCTGGATAGCAAAACATGGGATTTCCAAATTCTGATCCAGATTAAACTTTTTGAACAACTGGGCCCTAGTTCCTACTTTGGGACTCGAACAGAAGGCGTAATTTTTCTGTTTGTACACTTACACAAGAATACTGGACAGCGAATAAAGTTTTCTGTAACTCTATTGTGTCTCTGCTCATTCAAAATAAATATCACGGCGAGAAACCTAGCTAGGGGTTGGTTGAAACCATTATGCCCTCAGTCTTGACTTTTTATTTTTTTGCTGCAAATAAGACAAACAAATTTTATTCAAAATATTAAACTAAACAACAAAAATGCATGTTCAGTCAGGCAGATTGGGCCCAAGGTGGGCCCCTTTGTAACTGGAAGAACCGTGGACCCGGGGCAGCCGCACCCTCTGCCCCACCACTAGCTCCGCTATAGGCCACCAAGCAATGTTACAAGTAATGAAATGCTGAAAGCATGAGTGTTTGAAGGTGTTTATTGAGAGGTGCTGCCTAACAGAGACACAAAGAGGATGGAACAGAACAGGAAGCAGGGTTCTGTGGGCCAGCTTCACCCCAAGGGACAGTGCTATGTTGTCCAGTGGTTTGGGGGTGACCACCACATCCCCTTCAGTGTGGTCATATTGCACTACAGGTGATCGTCATACAAAGATCTCTTTCAGCATCACAGTAGGAGTTACCATGTCTGTATGCTTTCATCTATGCTTTTTTGTTTCACCCCTCAAACCCCTGCTATCCAGGTGTGAATTCTCTTATAATTTGACAAAATCATATCATTGTCCAGCGTATTATTGGTTTATACCTGAAATAGTCCTACAAGTGTGTCGTTTTCTCAAGAAGCAGATTTGTGGAGAGAGCTGGAAGGGCAGCAGTTTCATCTTCTGGGACGCAGGAAATGTCCCCTCTGAAGTATCTGTACTGTAGACGAGAAGGCATCTGTACTGTCACATACACTGCTAACAGTGTTTGAAGTGGATGCCCCTGGTACCCATCTAACAGAGATCTCAGAGACAGCCCTGTGGCTTGCCTGCCTGTTCTTATCTGCTTGTTTTCTCTCCCTCTCCATCAAAGGCTCATTGGATTGGATCCTCAGCCATTCAGAGATCTCATTGTTCCTAGCTGACTTAAATGGACACCAAGGACACAGCCTTCTGTGCTGAAAAACCCAGACGGGATTGGAGGCTGGAGGATTGGATTCCTTGGAGGCTGATGAAGGCATTTCAGGGGTCCTTTGTCCCAAGGCAGTCACAAGCATATGTACAGTATATACCCACCAACACATGATGCCAAAGCTGGGAAAGGCTGAAATGTGACACTGGCATGTTTAATGGTGCTCACTGTCATGATATAATCTCTATTATTGCATGCCAGAACACTGACTGTTAAACAGTTGCAATGTCATATAGTCTACAGGCTGTTGTGAAATCGCTCCAAATACTGAAGCATTATGTGTCGGTAGGTTGAGATTGTCAGGCCATCACTGAAACCGAGGCTGTGTAATCTATTGAGGTCAAATGCTCACTTGGAGAGGTGTTGTGTGAGAAGAGTGCATGGGTGGTGCACTGCACCTGGCTCCACAGGCAACACTTGAGGCCTGGGTTTCTGGGATTGATCTGATCAAATCAACTTTCAGGCCAACAGAAACATTCAGCTGCATGGAAGGGCATGGAGAAATTACAGCAGTTCACAGCTCACACACACCTAGAGGGGGTAGGCAAAATAATGGAAACAGAAAACAATACACAAAATGAATGAACAAAATGAACAATATGAATTGTTGGGTGCCTTTTTCTTCAGAACAGCTGCTGCTGTTATTAAAGCTTTGAACTGTTACTAGTGGGACATTGGACTATTCTTTGAGAAGGAAAGCCTTCAATTATACACCAAAAATCTATTCAGAGACAAAGAAGATGGAAATCTACTCTGCACTCCATTTAGCAGTGTTTATCATGGTGTTATTGTCTTGGAGAATATGGAGACATCTTGAGGAAACACTGTTTGTAACATAAGGTGTGCCTGGTTGCCTAAAATGACCTTGGTTTTAATTCTACCATGCAGGGTAATAATGACTCAATGAGAAGATGGCTGCCTTTACTATTACAGTTCTACTACCATGTTTAACAGTTGGGAACAGGCAATGTAGGATGAAGGCTTCTTTTGCCTTTTACAAACATGAGCCCATCCAGATCTAGGAGAAAGAGTAAAAGATTACACATCAAACCATATTATTTTTTTCCATGACTAGGAGGTCCAGGTTTTGCACTCATTATACCAGGTTGAGTAGTTGCTCATTAGCCTTGGTTACAAGTGATTTCTGAATGGCATCCCTACTATAAATATCAGCTTGGTGAATCTCGCAGACATTGTTCAGACTGGATCGCAGAAACTATTTAGTTTCATTGTAATTTTTAAGGCCATTATGTTGTGGTTTTTAGGAATTATCCTAGGTGTTTGCCTATTCCTGTCAGTTTGCTTAGATTTGCAAACACTTCCTCTTTCCTGATGCAGTTTTTGCTTATTTGGTGTCTGTTGTAATGGTTTTCGACACTGTTCTCCTTGACACATTGAATAATTTTACTGTCTCTGTGACTGAAGCACCTGCAGTTCTGGCCATTATTTCACCTCATTCAAAATCTGTTAGCTCTCTCATGTTTATTTATAAACTCATATATTAAAGTAGTGATTTTATAATAGAAACATGTTGCTAATTAGTATGGACATTAATATGAAACATACTGTATATACAGATTCCTTTATAAGAAAGGAAACAATGCCACTTTCTTTTTGAAAAACTGAATATGAGTTTAACTATCAGTCAAAGCAGTAGCAAAATAACTGGGGGAAGGTATCCAGTCTGTAATTTCCTAACTGCAACTATGCAAATGACATTGCTCAAAGAAACAGGATAATCTCTGTAGCTAATCTCTCTCTCCCTCTTTTCCTCTTTTTCTCTGTAGTGGTGTGGGGCGGAATTGGGGTTGGGCATCTGCCGGTAGCAGCATCCTTGCCGAGTTTGGGACCCTCCACATGGAGTTTGTTCACCTTACCTACTTAACTGGAAATCCTGCCTACTACCAGAAGGTGCATGTGCCTGTGCATGCAAATGTAAGCAGGTGTGCATGTGTGGTTGCATGGGCTGCTGTGTGTTTCTGGGAGTCTTCCATTCCAGGTCTGTATACCAGAAATCTTCATTATTTTCATAAGTGAGTGTTAAGGATGTCTATTTTCAAAAGCTCTGCAATTTTTAAGTGACAATGGTGAGGAAAGGGCAAATTGTTGTGATGGTGGCAGAATCCAGGAAATGGTAGAAATATAACAATAAATCAAACCTCTTGATGAATTGCTCTCCTCACTATTACAGCAGAGCCCTGTGGTCTCTCTGATGATATCCCCCCCAAGCTATTCCAAATGATGAATCAGCCCCAACTTCAGAAACAGTGTGCCTGTTTTGTTGGGTGAATGTTGGGACTGAATGAGTGAGCTTGGATAAACTCAGCAGGAGCACAGAGAGTGACGGGTAGTGATCATAACAAGACTCTGGCCCAGCTCAGCTGGTGCTCCTCTTGAGAGTCCTTTGGAGAAGGGGGTGGCATGTGACGGGTGGAGGATTCAGGGGAGTGTCAAATACTGTTCTGAGCTGAAGGGTGTAGGAACAAGCAGGTGGTGTTAGTGACTTTCGGCATCAACCTAAAGCACCCCAGGTTTCACAGTATGAGAGAGGTCCACTGTGCTGTGGTAGTGGGGGAAAAGATCCACAATATGTATGACAGTTTCTACAGATGTGCAGAAAGGGGAGTAACAGGGGGATCATTTCAGAGGACACGCTGTAAGACATGCAGCCTTGAAGACTTACAGACTGCAGGAGGAGGAGACAGTCATTAGAGATGAGACAGTTATTGAAGAGAAGAGTTAGTCAATACAGAGAACATGGTCATCGGAGAGTAGACTTGGTCTTTAGCAAGAAGACAGTTCTTAGAGAGGAAACATGGTTATTACAGATGAGAGTTACTGGAGAGGAGAGTTAGGTATTAGGGTGTAGATGGTTAAAATAAGTTAAAAGTAAATAGTTATGAGAAGTGCAGTCAGTGTAGAGGAGGAGACAATCATGAGGAGAGGACAAGATACTAATTATGAGAAGACATAGTTTTAAGATTAAGAGGAGACCATCATTAGGGGAAGAGTCTAGGTAGAAGGAGAGAAGGAGAGTCATTAGGAGAGGACACATGCAGTCATTACTTGGTGAGGAGACAGTTGTTAGGAGAGGAGACTCCTAACGATATATATATATATATATATATATATTCACACACATACACACACACACACACATATATATATATGTGGTGGGTCTTATGTGTTTACGTATCAGAATGTCTGTGTCGGGGAAGTGAGAATTTAATAAAAATTAAATGGTCTGAACCCAGCGGTCTTAGAAATTAATGCCCTCGTTTATCGTCTGGCACTCTGAATACCGAACACAAATGACACGAATTACTAAAACTCCTCACTTAACCAACATGTAAAATAATTAAAAGAATTGATTTAATTTAATGATTATTAATAAAGATATCAATCATCAATTATCCGCTTTTATCTGGCAAAGTCAGATGTAAATCCAAACCGGCAATCGTTAGTTTGAGATTTTCAAGTATCTGATTGGGTTCTAGGTAACTTCATGCAATTCTTAAAGCGGAAATGCAACACCGAAATAAACGTATTGTAACGACTCAGGCAAGGACTCAGTCACAGACCAAGAGAGCTTCAGGTTCCAGGCGGGTTTATTAATGACGACAGACAAGTTGCGAAACAAAAAGCAGGCAGGGTCGAAAACCAGAAGGTAGTCTGCGGACAAAAACAGGGTCGGTAACAGGAGCAGGCAGGGTCAGGAACCGGGCAGGCAAATGATCAGGCAAAGGGACAAGACGGCAGGCAGATAACAAAGGCGAAGGTCAGGCAGAGTCAAAACATGGAGAAATCGGAAATCTAGAAAAAACTGCAGGAACGAAACAGGTACAAAAACGCTGAGACAAACTGGCAAACAAGACAGAAACAAGCAGGGTAGAAATAGGGCTGGGCTGATGAGGATATGGGATGCAGGTGGGCAGGCAGGCAGGTGAAGGTAATGGGGCAATCAGGTGTGGGCGGGGACCAGGCAGGGAGCGGGGCGGGGCTGGAACACAAGGAAAACAAAAAGCACATGGACAGGGAAAAACAAAAACACCACGGCTAGGGGGGCAGAGTCCTGACAGTACCCCCCGCCCCCCCCCCCCCCACGGACGCCCCCAGGTGTCACAGCGGGTTCGCCAAGGTGCTGGCGGTGGAAGTCCCGGATGAGGGCGGGGTCCAAGATGTCCCTGGCAGGGACCCAGCACCTCTCTTCGGGACCGTAGCCCTCCAAGTCAACCAGGTACTGGAGTCCGCGCCCCCGTCGCCGAACCTTAAGCAGGCGGCGCACAGTGTACTCCTCCGATCCGTCGATCAGGTGGGGTGGCGGGGGCGCCCAGGGTGCAGGACAGAGCGGGCTGCGCAAGACGGTCTTGATCCTGGAGACGTCGAAGGTGGGATGTATGTGGCGGAGCGAGAGCGGCAGCTTCAACCGGACCGCCGCGGGACTGATCACCTGGGGAACGACCCGATGAAGCGGGGGGGTGAGCTTGCAGGAGTCCGTTCTGAGGGGAAGGTCCCTGGTGGAGAGCCACACTCGCTGACCCTGGCGATAACGAGGGGCTTTGGAGCGGCGGCGGTCGGCGAAGCGCTTAGCCTGGGCTGAGGCTCGCAGCAGGGTGAGCCGTGCGCGCCTCCAGGTGCGGCGACATCGTCGGATGAACGCAGCTGCCGAGGGGACGCCGACCTCCTCCTCCTGGGCAGGAAACAGAGGGGGCTGGTAGCCCAGGCAACAATGGAAAGGGGACAGCCCCGACGAAGAAGATGGCAGGGAATTGACGGCATACTCCACCCAGGGCAGGTGCTGGCATCACAGCACCATCTCCAGTTGCTGATTTGCCCGCTCGGTTTGGCCGTTGGACTGGGGGTGGAACCCGGACGACAAGCTGACTGTGGCGCCCAGCAATCTGCAAAACGCCCTCCAGAAGTGGGAGGTGAATTGGGGGCCCCGGTCAGACACCACGTCGGAGGGCAGGCCGTGCAGCCAGAAAATGTGATGTATTAGCAGCTGCGCTGTTTCTTTGGCGGAGGGAAGTTTGGGCAATGGAATGAAGTGGACAGATTTGGAAAAGCGGTCAACGATGGTGAGGATGGTGGTGTTACCGTCTGACGGGGGCAAGCCGGTGACGAAGTCGAACGCGATGTGGGACCAGGGTCGTCGGGGAACCGGCAGGGGTTGCAGCAGACTGGCGGGCGGCTGGTTGGACGTCTTATTCCGGGCGCAGACGGAGCAGGCGGAAACGAAGCTGGGGATGTCCTCCTTCATTGTGGGCCACCAGAACCGCTGACCAATGAACACCGCCGTACGTCGGGCGCCAGGGTGGCAGGCAAGTCTGGACGAGTGCCCCCACTGCAGGACCTGGGATCGGACAGACTGAGGTACAAAGAGGCGGTTAAGGGGACAGGAGCTAGGACCCGGCTCGGTCTGGAGGGCGGCGCGGACGGTGGTCTCGATGTCCCACTGCGCCGCCGCAACCACGCACCGGGTAGGCAGGATGGTGCTGGGTTCCGGGGTCGCGTCTGCAGGTGCAAACTGGCGAGAGAGCGTCAGGTTTCCCGTTCTTGGTTCCCGGTCGGTAGGACAGGGCAAAGTCAAACCGGGAAAAGAACAGGGACCAGCAGGCCTGTCTAGGGTTCAGACGCTTAGCCGACCTGATGTATTCCAGGTTTTTATGGTCGGTCCACACCAGGAACGGCGTCTTTGCCCCCTCCAGCCAATGCCTCCACTCCTCCAGTGCAAGCTTCACCGCTAGCAGCTCCCGGTCGCCGATGTCGTAATTGCGCTCGGTGGGCGTGAGATGGTGAGAGTAGAACGCACACGGATGGAGTTTGTTATCGGCAGCTGACCATTGCGACAGGATGGCCCCCACTCCTATGTCCGAAGCTTCCACTTCCACGATGAACTGACGGGCAGGATCAGGCTGTGTCAGAAGGGGCGCAGAAGTGAAATGGTTTTTCAGGTTGTGAAATGCCGCCTCGGCTGCCGGAGACCAGGAGAATGCCCTGTTGGTAGACGTCAGAGTCGTGAGGGGAGCTGCTACTGTGCTGTAGTCACGGATGAAGCGGCGGTAAAAGTTAGCAAAACCGAGGAAGCGCTGCAGTTCCCGACGGGAGGTGGGGTGGAGCCACTCCTCCACCGCACGGACCTTCCGCCGGTCCATTTGTATGCTTCCTGCTGTGATAACAAAACTCAGGAAGGAGATGGTGTCTCGGTGGAATTCGCTCTTCTCAGCCTTGACATAGAGGTGATTCTCCAGCAGGCGCTGGAAAACGCGACGGACATGTTGGACATGTTCAGGCAGGGAGCGAGAAAAAATGAGTATGTCGTCCAGGTATACAAAAACAAACCGGTTCAGCATATCCTGTAGGACATCGTTCACCAGTGACTGAAACACGGCAGGGGCATTAGTTAACCCAAATGGCATAACCAGATATGTGGAGGTGTTGAAGGCTGTCCACTCATCTCCCTCCCGGATACGGACCAGGTGGTAGGCGTTGCGGAGGTCGAGTTTGGTGAAGATGATGGCCCCCTGCAGCGACTCAAAAGCAGAGGACAGGAGCGGGAGGGGGTAGCGGTTCTTCACAGTAATGGCATTGAGACCCCGGTAATCGATACACGGATGAAGAGAGCTGTCCTTCTTCCCAACGAAGAAGAAGCCGGCCCCAGCAGGCGAGGAGGACGGGCGAATAATTCCAGCTGCTAGGGACTCCCAGATGTAGCGATTCATGGCCTCAATCTCTGGTGGGGATAGGGAGTACAGACACCCCCTAGGTGGTGAGGAGCCGGGCAGGAGGTCGATCGCACAGTTGTAAGGACGATGCGGGGGAAGCGAGGCTGCACGGGACTTACTGAACACGGGCTCTTATATTTATTAGCACCAATGAATTATCTAGGCATACCCCCCCCCAAAAACGAAATCACAAAACTAAGCCTTTTCTGAGAAAAAACACGAATTAGTACGCTTTTACTAGGCAGCATGCAGCCATCTTTGTTTTTGCCACAGCTGACGTCACGGGAATGGTTGCGTACCTGGAAGCAGTAGTTAGCTAACAACTGCTACACACTGCGCCATGCAATGGAGCTTGAAGGATTGGATGAATTGGAAGACCGACAGACCAAATCAGACACCCATCAGCCGCATTTGAGCCAGTAAGACCTGAAAGAGTTGTAAGATACCCCACAGAATCGGACGACGATGGTGAGAGTGACGGGATTGTACCCGAATCAGAATGCATTGGAAATACTACTACAAATTCATATTTGGGATTCCCCAGTTTTAAAGCACACGCTTCAAAACTGTTAGTTTCCCTATTTCATTCACAATGAAGTAGGCCTAATGAGCGAAACTCGACAGGCAGTAGTAAATCTACCTCTCGCTCCTCTGCCTGGCAAGCTCGTTTATGCGCCCTGTCTCTGCGGCGGAGAGCAGCACCTGTCAATCCAGCTGTCAGTATTCCCGACACTGTAGCCGCTGAAATTGAACACTGATGGCACAGCGTCTGGCTTCAGCCGATTTGTGGTGTGATGAACAAATGTCCCACACTCATCAAAGCCTCCCTTCTCCTGATAATCAGAAACATTAAAGTGGTCACTGCAGACTCTTCGTCCCAGTCCCACAGGTGGATCACAGTGTTTCAGCATACCTAGCCATCGGCGGAGCCATTGAGGCTTCTTCAGAGGAAGAACATGATAAAGACTACTTTACTCCTCTCCTTTGTTCTGTCCAGGGGCAATACAAAATGAGCACCCTCGTTTTTCCTATGCTCTTTACCCCCTTCCATCTATAGTAATGTAACTAAGCTGACTTTTACATACATGTATTATTGCGCCCCACTACCATGAACACCTGAATAATACACAACAAGGGAGGAGCTTAAGTGGAATGCACCAGGCAGGATATAGGTCTAGGGTTACTGTCTCACACAGGGTGTCTAAGAGGCCTGGGATAGCCTATGGGAATGGCTATAGTTAGTGCTGGATAACTGACCTCCCTTGCATTAACTACTAATAACAGTGTGAGCCCCCACTTTGAGTTAATCTTCAAAGATTGAATTGTAAGCAATGTATCCCACGAATTATAAATAATTGGACTGCAACACCACTAAAATAGCGGACTCTCTAAATGATAGCTGAATGCTCATTAACATCAAAACTCTTATGCATCAATTACTTTAGCTGCAGAAGATGACATTTATTTATCCAAGAAGTGCAATTACGGTTTGAGAAATAAACAGACATGTGCCCAGATAAGTGCACAACAAAATACAGACAGCGTCAAATAAAATAAATACTAAAAAAACACTCGCGTTGTAAACACACACACACACACACACAGTCTGGGGTACCCTTTAGTTGGTGCGCGTGGTGGAGCTCATAATGCCGGACAAAGGCGCGATTTTCTTACTCACGGAACCATTCGTCTACGGACAAAGGAAACTTCACGAACATCCGTGATCTGAAGAGTAAAGCGGCCTACTCCGAGAGAGGGTATCCGATGCGTTGTCCTCACACAATCACCTCAGGCTCTGCTGAACACAGTCCTTTTTTTTTCCCTCACCGTCTCCTCGCAGCAATCGTGAAATGGAGTCATCGCTGCCCTCCGTTGAATCACTCACAATGGTCTGAAACAACTAAATGTCCCGTGTAGCTAACGCCTAATCCACAAAATGGCGATCAAGCACATGAATTTTTACTGCACCATGAACACCTGAATACACAACAAAGTGTAACCCAGAAATAAAAAAAAATGACACACACAAACAGTTCGTAGGTTGTATTTCCACAGAATCTTCTGCTTAACGCCAATAAAACTTTTTTTTCTCTCAACACAACTCGAACTCTCCCTACCCTCGTTAACCAGGCACAATCCCAACGTACATAGCAACAGTAATCCGATAGGCTAGTACTTAATCAGTCGTATTTTTTTCCCACATTTTTGCCCCCATGAGCTAATTTTAACAGCATTATTGACATTGTAATGAACACATATGAAACGAAACCACTTGTAAAAATGGCAACTAGCCCATTGAAAATACACCTTTACCTTGTTTTCTATTTGTAAATAATTTTATTCAAAAATAAAAGCAATGAATTTCCCAGGGGTACTACACTCTCCTCCCCCCCCCTAAAACCGGCATGTCCTCATGATGATGGTAAAGAGAAATAACATATTACTGTAACATATCCAAGTCACTTTTCTCAAGAACACACTTCTACCTCAACCCACCCACTTAAACAATGTACTCACATATCTTACGGTGGGGTTTAGCTTAAATTCAAATGATCTACTACCCATCTGTAATGGTATAGAGGAATGTGTGGTTACTTTTAATGAGGTAGGCTGCCCTGGAGAGTCATAAGTAAGCCTTTCGGGGGCCCTTCTCACTCTCTGTGGTCGGGTAATCTCTTCTGACTGAGGTGACACCTCCTCTGGTCTAGGAGTTGTTTCTTCTTGTCTTTTTGTTTCAAGCTCTTGTCTTATATCATCTAAACTTTTGTGTTCCAGAGAGGAATGCACAGGTAAGGTTTGACTGAAATCGCCAGGTAAAGCATCATGGTCAAGGGTCACTACAGGCCGACCTACATCCAAATCTAGATCAAAGGACTCTGCATGTTCACCTGTGTCTTTACTTTGCATACCCATCTCCTCATCATCTGACTCAGGATCAGACACCTTGTCATCACTGTCTGATGGGTGCTCCTCCACGGCCTCAGAGACTGTTGTTCTCTTATCCCTGAGCCTCTTACTGGTTCTCTTCCTGCTTTTAGAGGCCTCTGTGGTTCTCTCTGGCCTCAGCCTTACCTCCTGTCCAAGTGGCAGAATTAGATTCCGATGGAGAACCTTCTCAGGGCCAACTCCATTCTCTGCCCTCAGCTTGAACACAGGCAGACCTGGCATCTTACTTTCGACAATGTAAGGGGTTGAACTCCAGCGATCTGCGATCTTATGTTTTCCTTGAAGGCCAACATTCCGAATTAACACCCTGTCACCAGGAGCAAGTGGGCAGTATCAGACTCTCTGATCGTACCGCTGTTTGTTCCCTTCATTTCTCTTTCCAGCCATACTTTCTGCTAACTGGTACGCAGCTTGAAGGTCTCGCTTCATGTTCGCAACGTACCTCAGGTAAGACTTTGGGGATGAGCCGTCTTCTGTGACACCAAAGCATATGTCAACTGGCAGCCTAGCTTCACGTCCAAACATCAAAAAGTATGGACTATAACCAGTCGAATCATTTTTCGTACAGTTATATGCGTGGACTAGATAACTAATGTGCTGGCTCCATTTGCTCTTCTCTGCAGTGTTCAGCATTCCAAGCATATTGAGCAATGTCCGATTGAACCGCTCAGGCTGTGGGTCGCCCTGAGGGTGATACGGGGTGGTTCTGGATTTCCTCACTGAGTGCACTCTTTTAGGTAAGCCATAGTGAACAAAATACTTTTCCCACAGCACTTTGGCAACCGTAGACGACTTCTGGTCTTTAGGAAACGCTTAGGCATACCGGGTGTAGTGATCTGTAACGACAAGTACATTGCATACATTCCTGGAATCAGGCTCAATTGACAGGAAATCTATGCAGATAAGGTCCATGGGTCCATCACTAGTAAGATGCAACAGTTCAGCAGCTCTCACTGCAAGTGTCTTTTGTTGAATACACCTGGCACAATTCTTGCAGTACTTTTCAATCTCTGCTTTCATACGAGGCCAATAAAACCTCTCTCGCACAAGCCCGTAAGTTTTGTCAAACCCTAAATGGCCAGAATGATCATGTAATGCCTTCAACTTCAACTTCTCCCACTCCTTGAGTAACAAAGGGACATCCAAGTGCTTCCTTCTGTCCGCACTATTTACATCCTTCTTGGCAACCGCTCTCAATACTTCCCCAATGCATGGGTCTGTGTGTTGCGACTGAACAATCTCAGCTGAACTCAGCTTGGGCAGCTGATGGGTGCTTACGGTAGACACATTGCAATATGCCCTGGGTATAGCCTGTTTAGACGCCCCAACTAAGTCAATGGCTCTATGCGGTCCTAAGTATTTGAGACTGCCGATGTGGGATGCCTGACACATTGCTTTGACACTCGCAGAAGGAAGGATCTCCCACTCATCACCAGGAGTACTCGTCATCGAATGATCTATGAATGGACAAGGCATCTGCATCTATGTTCTGCTTACCCGGGCGATACTTCAAACTGAAATCGTATGTCGACAACACAGCCAGCCAACGAGGTCCCACTGCATCTAATTTGGCTGTAGTGAGGATTTAAGTTAACGGATTATTATCCGTATGCACCACAAACTTCCCTCCATAGAGGTAATCATGCAGCCTGTCAGTAACCGCCCACTTTAAAGCCAGGAACTCAAGCTTGTGTGTGGGGTAATTCTTCTCGGATGGGGAAAGGCTCCTGCTGACAAACGCAACGGGACGTAGACCATCCCCTTTATCCTGATATAGTACACCCCCCAAACCCTCTCTGCTGGCATCAACATGCAGAGTGTAGGGTAACTGCGGGTTGGCAAAGGCTAGGACAGGTGCTTCAGTGAGACTTTTCTTGAGCGTCTCAAAGGCTGTCTCACACTTTGCATCCCACCTAGATCTGAACGGCTCGGAAGGATGGAACAACTGCTTTGCCTCAACATCCTCACTGGGCTTTTGAGCACCTTTATCTTCTCTGGACTTTTGACCAGGCCTCCCTGCAGTGATGCAGCCCTTCAACAGCTGATTGAGTGGGTAACTGACTCTGGAATAGTCTTTCACGAAACGGCGGTAATATCCACTAAAGCCCAGAAAAGAGCGAAGAGCAGATATGTTCTTCGGACTTGGCCAAGTCTTCACAGCCTCCACTTTGGAGGGGTCTGTAGCAATGCCGTCTCTTGACACAATGTGTCCCAAGTAATTCACTGAAGTGCAACAGAACTGACATTTGTCCAAGGACAACTTACTGTAAGTCCTTCCTCTTTCAGCCTGTCCTACACTTTCATCAAGCGCTGCTCATGTTCTTCGAGTGTCCTCCCAAAGACAATGAGATCATCTAAGTAGACAAGAACCTCCAAAAGGTTCATGTCTCCGACTGTTCTCTCCATCGCACGCTGGAATGTGGCCGGCGCACCAGAAATCCCCTGCGGCATTCTCTCGAATTGGTAAAACCCAGCTGGACAGACGAACGCGGTCTTTTCCTTGTCAGCCCTGGCCAGGGGTATCTGATAGTACCCGCTCCTCAGGTCTAGCACACTGAACCACTGGCTACCACTCAGACAGGTAAGAGCATCCTCAATTCGTGGCACTGTGTACTGGTCAGGAACTGTTCTTCTGTTCAAAGTCCTGTAATCCACACACATATGTATTGCGCCATTTTTCTTGCGCACCACCACTATGGGTGAAGCATAAGGACTTCTTGACTCGGAGATGATACCAGCTTTTAGAAGATCGTTAAGATGCTTCCTCACATCTGCAACATCCCCCGGAGGCAGACGTCTGGAGCGCTCTCTGAATGGCTTATCATCAGTCACACGAATGGAGTGCTCTGTGCTCTTTGCACATCCAACATCATGTTCGCCTCGGGAGAAAACTTCTTTTCTTGCCATCATCTTCTTGCACAATCGTTCCTTCCACTTTTGGGATATTGGGGAATCGCCAAAGTTGAATGCAGACGAGGTCAGCTCAACCAAATCTGTGGGATTTTCCTTCACTGGGTCTGTATCCACAACATCCACTGGGAACAAGTGCGCAATGGGCATTCCACGTTTCAGTGTTACTTTGCGAGTGGACATATTCCTCACAATAACTGTTATGCGACGGCTATGAACATCTGTAGCCTTCTTGAGGGTGGGTAAAACCATAAGGTCATCAGGAAATGGCCCCTCTCCAGAATGATCAACTAGGACTGCCTGAGTTGACAGATGACCAGGGAACTTAGGGATGCCGGTAACGGTTGCAGTTCCCCCTGGGGGTAAAGTCATAGGCTTAGCTCTAGCGAGCCATACTATGCCCCTTTCCCTCTCAGCAGCCTCATTTGCAGATTCTTGAAATCTTTGGTAGGCCTGTTTAATCTCAGGATGCACAGTTGTCTCAGAGGTATTTGTCCCCACTATGATGGAAGCCTCCCCTTTGATGGTTGGGTCAGGACACACAAGCACAAGTGTCTCAACTGTCTCTGCTACTCCAACTACTAAACTACTCCAACTATTATACTCAAGCTTCACACACAGGTAACCATCATAGGGATACTTCTTAACACTGAGTCCCCATATCTCCAAACAATCAATCGGAGTCAATGGCATGTGTTTCAAATACTTGTCGTAAAATGAGCGGTAAAGAAGGGTAACTTGAGACCTGCCGTCAAGTAAAGCTTTTGCATATATGTCTTCAATTTGCACTGAGACAATGGAACTAGACCCAATTAGGCCCTCTGGAAGTGCAGCTTTCTGTCTTTTTAGCGGTGCACACTTTGCGGAACGTGTCATCCCCGGGGCACCAGCCCGTTCCTCTACTGGGCCCCTGAGGAGTTTCCCGATGGCCGCTCCAGCTTAAGGAGGTGCTTGTTGACCTTCCTGAGGTTCTCAGGATTCTGGCATTCCCGCTGGAAATGACCATTTGAATGACCACATTTGTAACAGAAGACATCAGCTCGGTTCAGCTTTTGCCATCGTTCTTCTCGTGCATTTGTGAATGGCTTTCCCTCTAGCTTCTTGCTAGCACTCAGTGGCGTGGTCTGTGCAACTGAGGAGGGTGAGGAAACAGAGACAGAGAGCAGGTGAGTTACCTCAGTTTTAAGCTCTTGCACGTCTTTGGTAAGACTCTCTAAGACGGGATCTTTTTCTGCAGAAGCAGATACAGGACAGGACTCAAGCTGCGTGAATGCCGCTGAGACAGTTGCACATTCAACTGGCGCCACCATGGAGTAAGCAGCAATACGTGTAGCACCAGGCCTCTCCAGTATCATATCCTCCTCTTCTCTCACATCGCAGAGCAGCTCAGTGAAGGTAGGGGGAGACTGAAGTTTGTATGTCATTCTAACGTGAAGGGCAACAAGGTCCTGAGGCAAGGTCCCTCTTGCAACCTGCTCGATGCGGGTTCTATCCATGTCAGCCAGGTTAATTCCCCCTTTCCGGAACACCGAGTGAAGCAATTTGTCAATTCTAAGCAGATACGCTGAAAGCTTCTCACCTTCAAGCTGGAATGTGTTACGGAACTTAAACATGAGATCTGTGGCATTCTCTGTAGTTCCAAAGGCTGTCTCAAGGGCTGTTAAGTAATCATTCGCTGTAGCATTAGGGTTACTGACTCGCAGACATCTGACGATATCTGCAGCTGGCCCTTTGAGGCTCTCAGCTATTCTCTGCTTCTTTAAGGAATCTGCACACTTCCACTCCTCAAGCATGTGAGTTGTAGCATCGACAGGCACATTACTAAGCACAATGGCCTTTTTAGGATTAACCCCCTTCTCTTCACACCAGCTCAATATCTGTTCTGCCTCCATGTTGTAATAGGTTTCACAAAAACAGTCTATTTACCACCCTCAACAGCAAATCTAATGCATACAGTATAAGTTCACATGGGATACAGTATTAAAATTCCATTTCAAGCATCATCACATATTCACCTTAGAAAAAAAAACAGCATACAAATTATCCCGGACGAGCCCCCACGTGTAAACCTCCCACTAAGCTGACTTTTACATACATGTATTATTGCGCCCCACTACCATGAACACCTGAATAATACACAACGAGGGAGGAGCTTAAGTGGAATGCACCAGGCAGGATATAGGTCTAGGGTTACTGTCTCACACAGGGTGTCTAAGAGGCCTGGGATAGCCTATGGAAATGGCTATAGTTAGTGCTGGATAACTGACCTCCCTTGCATTAACTACTAATAACAGTGTGAGCCCCCACTTTGAGTTAATCTTCAAAGATTGAATTGTAAACAATGTATCCCACAAATTATAAATAATTGGACTGCAACACCACTAAAATAGTGGACTCTCTAAATGATAGCTGAATGCTCATTAACATCAAAACTCTTATGCATCAATTACTTTAGCTGCAGAAGATGACATTTATTTATCCAAGAAGTGCAATTACGGTTTGAGAAATAAACAGACATGTGCCCAGATAAGTGCACAACAGAATACAGACAGCATCAAATAAAATAAATAATAAAAAAACACTTGCGTTGTAAACACACACACACACAGTCTGGGGTACCCTTTAGTTGGCGCGCATGGTGGAGCTCATAATGCTGGACAAAGGCGCGATTTTCTTACTCACGGAACTGTTCGTCTACGGACAAAGGAAACTTCACGAACATCTGTGATCTGAAGAGCAAAGCGGCCTACTCCGAGAGATGGTATCCGATGCGTTGTCCTCACACAATCACCTCAGGCTCTGCTGAACACAGTCCTTTTTTTTCCCTCGCCGTCTCCTCGCAGCAATCGCGAAATGGAGTCGTCAATGCCCTTCATTGAATCACTCGCAATGGTCTGAAACAACTAAATGTCCCGTGTAGCTAATGGCTAATCCACAAAATGGCGATCAAGCACTGCTTTGAAGTATCGTACTGCTTCGCCACTACCATGAACACCTGAATAATACACAACAAAGTGTAACCCAGAAATAAAAAAAATGACACACACAAACAGTTCGTAGGTTGTATTTCCACAGAATCTTCTGCTTAACGCCAATAAAACTTTTTTTTCTTTCAACACAACTCGAACTCTCCCTACCCTCGTTAACCAGGCACAATCCCAACGTACACAGCAACAGTAATCCGATAGGCTAGTACTGAACAAGTCATATTTTTTTCCCACATTTTGCCCCCATGAGCTAATTTTAACAGGATTACTGACATTGTAATGAACACATATGAAACGAAACCACTTGTAAACATGGCAACTAGCCCATTGTAAATACACATTTACCTTGTTCTCTATTTGTAAATAATTTTATTAAAAAATAAAAGCAATGAATTTCCCAGGGGTACTACAGTAGCGATAACGAGCAACATCCACCTCACATCCACAGAAACCAATGAAGAACAGAGTGGCTCCGCGAACAACCATGTGGGTGACGTCACATTTGGGCTTGTTCAAGGATGGCTGCACCCTTGTGGCAAAAATCTGAAATACTACATCATTTTCCAGCTAAAATACTTGAATTTCAGGTTTAATTGTACAACGATATCCTACCCAACATCAAAAGCAACCGATAAACGCTAACATTATTCAGTACTTCATTTCTTCTTTAAAGCAATGGCTGCTTATCTTAAGTAGGTATATGACCTGAGGTCACTGATTTAGGGGTATTTATGGTGGTAGGCCATTCGCCCTCTTGCCTGCTATGTATATGTTTTTGTTGTTGTATCTTATATATGTATCTTATATGCCCTTAGTCTGGTCCTGAGTAATGAAGGGAACCATAAACCCAGACCAGGGCAAGGAACCATAAAATGCCTGGTACTTTCCTGACATCTGTTACCAATTTTCCACCAACGCGAACTACGTACTAGTTCTGGGCTTGTGCTAGTGCCAGTTCAGAGTTGCTTCAACTTGCAAACCTTCTAAGAACGGGTTTGCTTTTCCATGGGCAGAGAGCCACCATGGTCATTACATCACTGGATATGTCGGTATACATCTCCGCTTTCCCACTAGCGCCAAGCTGGCAGTGGTGGCTGGTGAGCTGGAAACAGGGGAAGCCCAAACACTACCTTTAAATGTATCGTTACTTTCAACCTGTTCCCATTTATCCTCCTTGATTAAGAATAAAATAAAACATTCACAGAATAGACGACACCAATCGCGAGAATAGAGTAAATGATTATGCTCGCGAAACAGCTCAGATTGTCTGTGGTGTGCTTGTGAAAGCTACAATGTAAGATTAATTAACAAGGATGGAATTTATCGATTTAAATTACATTAAATGCTCATAACACATCACAGCTTTTGTGAGGTCTGTGTTCTAAACGTTGTTGTTCATTGCACTCAGCCTAACCTAAAGGTTTATTCTCAGTAATTTAAATCGATTTAACTAAATTTAGCTCCATTCTGTAATTTGAATTTTGTAACACAAGAAAGCTATAGTATGACACATTTAAGGGAAAGGTTTGGGATTAATTGCCACTTAATTATTCAAATTGCCATCCTTGTTAAACAATCTCATGCTGTAGCTTTCGCAATAGCACACAAATTTCAGACAATCTGCGGTGCTTCATGAGCATAATGTTTAGCAAGCATAGTGTTTCTCTAGCTTGCAGCCGCCACTGCAACAATAAAACAAACAACAATAAAAACAAGAGAACAGTGCTTAAAAAAACAAACTTGTCCACTACACTTTATACAATTTTAGCCTTTTGTGAGGCCAAATGTTAAGTGACATTGGTAGGTGAGTCAATGGCAATGTTAGAAAGTAGCATGCTAACGTTAGCTACTGTTACCAAGGTTACAGTAGCTGGCTAGCTAGCTGTTGGTCAGCTAACATTACCCAAGCACGCATAACTACTAATTTCTCACATCAATGATACGAACGTCGAACGTAACATTGATGTGAGAAATTAGAAATTAGCTATGCTTGCTTGGCTAATGTTAGCTGACTAACAGCTAGCTAGCCATCAATGTTACGTTCGTAACATCGATGTGAGAAATTAGTAGCTCGCTACACAGCTAAGAAATACATAGCTGGCTGGCACCAAGGCAAAATGTTTGGAAAATAAAACTTTGGTTTTTCTTCTTCTTCTTTTTAGGCAGACTAGATGCTACACTAGCTATGGTTTTTTAAAAATGGTGATCACAAAGTTTTAGTTGGTCACGATAATCCTGCCCCCAGCCCCTGACGTAGGGGTTCTTTGTTCTAGACCAGCAAAGAGTTGGTGCCACTCTCGAACCAGTTTTCCTGGCCGAGAGCCGGTTCTTTGGCTGTCGAAATGCGAAAAACTGGTTGAAGATTAGGCACCAGCTCCGAACTGGCCCTCGAAATGCGTTGGTGGAAAAGGGGCGTGTTAGGTGTGAAATAGGGCACACTCTGCTGGGTTCCTGCGCACTGGTCTTCTGATGAATGCATACTCTTGTTCCCACCAGGTGATGCACATTCGCAAGCTGCTGGCCAAAATGGACAGACCCAATGGCCTCTACCCCAACTACCTGAACCCTCAGACTGGGCACTGGGGACAGCGTGAGTGCCGTGTCATCCAGCCCTTTCATGCAAATGAAACTGCCAAAGCATCAGGTTCTTCGTGTTCAAAAGGCAAATATATCATCATATACTCTGTGTCCACTGTGCCAGTATCTCTGTCAGTGTCCGCAATGCTTAGTGCTAAGGAGAGTCATTTTTTGGATTCAAGGCTTTGGATTGACAGCAAAGCCACAGATCAAAGTAAATAATTGTTGGATTGATTTATTGACTGGAAGTGTCAACATGTGTTCCATGCTTTACTTTCATCTGACAGATCTCAGCGGCCAAGTAGCTAAACACAGCAGAAACACTCAGTCTTTCTAACATGTAATTCCTACCAGTGCTGTACAACTGAGGTTTAATTACTGTGCTTCTGAGTGAAAATGCTTTTAAACACACACACACACACACACACACACACACACACCGCAGTGAGATTTGCTTACGCTCACCTTCTTTAACAACCTAAACTGATAATCTTTCAGTTGTAATAATTAAACATATATGTTCTAAACCATCACATGCATGAAAAAAGAAAATTATGATTTTAAAATGATTAAGTTAGACCAATTAAAAAAACAAAAAACAAAAACAAACATGCACTGATCTGTAATGCAGGAGTGGAAAGAAAACCAAATTCTAATATTAATGACCTCAGATATTTAATACTGCCTTGTTAAGAACAAACTTTGTTATCTGAAATTTTGAAAGTATACATCAATTAAGAAATGGAAGCCTGGAGCTGTTGATGCCTTTGATTAAATTTCTAATGAATTACTCTGACTCAGCAGTTATGTCTGGAGGAAGAGGTATTTGCTTTAGTCTGGATCGCTGCAGTTCTGTGCTTTGCTCTCTTAGATTTTGGAAGCAAACTTGAACACTTTCAAGCAGGCTCTCTCAGCCAAAATCAAAGGTGACTTTGCCAGTAAAGAAGAGTTTAATTCTGCATTAATGCTGTCTTTCTCCATGTACGTGGGAGAACAAGGACGGCAGGCATTCAAAGGCTTTGCACAGTTGAAGTTGTTGGAATGTGACACTATCAATGATATCACAGACTGATGCAGTCTTCTGTAGGGATGTAACGATACCAAAAACTCACAGTTCAATAATGCCACGATAAAAAGTTCACAATACAATATTAATCGCGATATTAAAAACTAAGAAAAATGATGACTTGAAAAAATGTCCTTTATTAAATAATAAATCAGAATTTTTTTATTCGTATAAAATTTGTTTTTCATTTTAACTTAACGTGCTTCTGCTTTCCTTCTTTAATAAAATAATAAAAGTAGTCAGCCATGACCTAAGCATGTGCAAAAATTAGCATGAATTGTTTTTGGCAATGAACAATTGTCTATGTACAATTCAGTGGCGGCTCCTGATGATGATGGCTAAGGTGACCCGTTCAATGGATAAATTAAGCTAGCTAACTAGACATTGTCACATTGCATTGTGCAAATTAGTCAGCTAGCTAACTATATATTTTCACATTGCAAACAAGGTGGAATAATGGGGTTTCTGGACCCACAGAGACTGCCGACACCAACAGGAACTTCTGCCTGAGGGGAGGGGAGTTCAAAAAGGAAGTGGCTGTGATTTATCTTCCCCACACAGCTGGAAAAGCTACTTGCCTCTTTGTGAGTGATGGAGGTGCAGACAGGTGATGATGGGGTATAACCTAATCTAATTTGTTGTGCAAAAGAGAGGTGTGCAGGTTGTGCTGGGCTGTCACTCCTGTAATACTGGGATGGGGTAACTTATTCCCTCATCAATCTTGGAATGGGCTAATCTTTTGGCCTTTGTTAGTTTTAAGGTAGACAAAGCTCTGTAGTTCCGTGTGGGATGCATCAAGCCCTTCACAACATAAATAAGCAGGTGGGGTTTGAGTATTGCATTTCAGAATTGGACATATACAGCATGCATGTTAAGTGATCAGACACTGTATCTGTACAGCAGAGGGATTTAAAACCACAAGGTAACATCCGTTCAATGTCTGCTCAAAAGCCGTTCAGCATTCTTTCAACATCTATTAAACATTACATTTTATCACTTAGCAGATATTCTTATCCAGGGAGCCGCACAAGACAGTATGTTTAACCTTACATTTACATTTTTGACATTCAGCATCCATTCAACAACTAGAATATATTCTCTTGTTCCAGACACTTTCTGCAGCCTGCTGGTATTTCTTATTTGTAATTTTGGAAGCAGCGTTCCGGTATACCTCTTGGGGTAATAAAGTAAGCCGTTTGATTGGACAGATTGCTGCCTGTGGAGTGATATGTCCCTCCATATTTACCCCACCATGTTCATGCCGGTCATTTACAGGGTCAATGTGTGTCTAACCTCATTTGCAATTACAGAGGTATGAAAAACGTGATGTCTTCAAATGAGAAGAGTGATGGTAATATTCTGCAGCATCTTATTGCTTTATAATTAATGGCTTAATGAAGAGGCAGCAAGTCTGCACTAGGACGCTAGGAGGCCAGGGATCAGTGCAGCTGATAAAACAGAGAGCCGCTGGGTCTTAATGAAAGCGTCTTGAGTGCTGGTTCTCTCTTACCGAAAGCACATTCCTCATAATGATTTTAAATACATTTTCATCATGTCTATGCACCTAACCGTGTGAAAACCACTTTGATATGAATCTGTGAATGTGACCTGCTGCTACATAAATATACAATATATGCACAAAAGTATTTGACCACACCTGTTTTCAGGGTTTGGGCTAGGCCCCTCATCTCCAGTGAAGGGCAATCTTAATGCTTCAGCATACCAAGACATTTTGGACAATGCTATGCTTCCAACTGTGTGGCAACAACTTTGTGGTCCCCCTTTTGCAGCTATAACAGCTTCCACTCCTCTTGGAAGGCTTTCCACAAGATTTAGGAATGTTTCTGTGGGAATTTGTGCCCATTCATTCTGTAGAGCACTTATGAGGTCAGGCACTGATGTTGGACGAAAAGAATCTCCGTTCCAGTTCATCCCAAAGGTGCTCGATGGGGTTGAGGTCAGGGCTCTGTGCGGGCCAGTCAAGTTCTTCCACACCAAACTCATCAAACCATGTCTTTATAGTCCTTGCTTTGGGGCACAGTCATGTTGGAGTAGAAAAGGGCCTTCCCCAAACTGTTGCCACAAAGTTGGAAGCATAGCATTGTCCAAAATGTCTTGGTATGCTGAATCATTAAGACTGCCCTTCACTGGAGATAAGGGGCCTAGCCCAAACCCTGAAAAACAGGTGTGGCCAAATACTTTTGTCCATATAGTGTAGCTGTTTACCAGTCACGTTGCCCCTCCACTTTGCATGAAGCCCAGGTCATCGATGCATGCAACCATCTGTACCTCAACCTCTGTTTGGATAATCTCCGCACCCTTCCACAGGCTCCAGTAGCCTGTCCCCACCTACGTAAGATGCAGGTTCAGATGCAGGTATTCCCGTGACTCTAGCAGTTGCCCAATCAAGTGGCCTCACACGTAGCTTTAGCCACACCAGGAGAAAGATAGAGACTAACAGTAATGATTATTGTACAGTCTAGTAAGCACCCTGTATGGTAATTACAGTCAAGCTCCTACTCGTATTCTTCCTACTGCTATGTCTCTCACACCTTCCCCCTCTGTCTGTCTCTTTTGACAACACACCATGGTCAGTGTGCAGCAATACATTCTCGTGATGACAACTAAATAGACAGATGTAATTTGGTGTACGTAATTAGTTACAACCAAATGGCAGACATGATAAATTCCTCAGTCCTGAGCATGTTTCACAAAGGTACTGCATGCCTTTTGGCAGTTTGCGCTTTATGGTAGTGGCCAAAAGTGGAGCGGTCACGGCTCTCAGTGGAGGAAACCACAATGACAGTGCTGTGGGGAGGCAGCTCAGGATGATCGTGACTTTCCTGAGCTGAACAGATCGACTCATCCACAGTTAATGAGGGTAATATTTGCCATACCACTAATTGCATTTAATATCCCACTGTTAAAAAATGCTGATCATTAACTCTGCAATTAACCGTTTATTGACAGCAGTGAGTGGATAAAGAAGACAATGGCAGGCAGATAATACCGGTTATGTGATGCACAGCCTCAAGTATCAAACCAGTTATCACTAGGACTGCTCTGGGACCATTAGGTTAGGACCATCCCCGCTCATGTCTGTGAGGGTTGGAGATGGTTACTGGAATAGACAGCTGTTTTCATAGCCACTGTTTCTGTTTCTGTTCTGCTTTTTCTACTGGAGTGGTTGCACACCTCCTTCACTGAGCATCTCCATGGTTATTCTTGCTGTGATCTCAATTAGCAGACAAATATTACCATAAATCTCTCACCGTATTGTTTTCTTGCTGTGAACTCACAGCCAGCAATCATGATCTCACAGCCCCCTGGAACTCTTACTGGTAGCTCACAAGTCTACTGTAATCTCAACGCCAACAAGCAGCCTGTTTGTATCTTTGGTTTAAACAGTCATCCGTCTGCACAGAGATGGGAAGACAGGGTGACAGCCTGTCAGTTTATCACACTGCAGATCTGACAAGGTCTAAACTGGCTTCACTTTCTCTCCCATTGACGAACAGAACAGTGTTCTCATTGATTCACCATCTGTTCCACGCCATGACATGCTCCACTGCGTAATGTGTTACTGTCAGGAGAAGGGCCTGATAGGTAAAAAATGCTTGAAGTCCTGGAGAAGCACCGTACCTGGCTTTGTGTGAATGACAGCTGGAACACTGGCACCCAGCAGTTATTTTTTCTCCACAGACAATCTGATTAGTGACAGTGTCGGTATACACAAGTGAATAGGAGAATGTGTCTCTGATGTATGAGCCTGGGGTCCATTGAAGGCAGTGAGACAGAGCCCCCCATTATTTAGTACAAAAGGTGACTCACAGACTGGTCCTCACTTTCTTCAGAGGTCAACTACGGTTTTAAAATTCTTCTACAAACAGCTGTTGTTCAGATTTCCTGAAGAGATTACAGCCTGAACAGCTGTAATTGTCAGGAGTTCCTCCTGACATGGTCGCGCTGCACTCCCTGGGAGAGCGAGGGGGCTCGGGATTGAATAATTGGCAATTGACGGTGTTCGCTGCCTGGTGTGTGCTCCGCACCTGTTGCCTGTCTGTACGCGATTTCGCCGGGACTATTTAGGCAGGTGAGTGGGAGTAGCACGACAGAGACGCTGACGGAGGTTGCCACACGGGGTTTTAGCGTGGAGCCAGGTTTTTTTGATTTCTTTTTTTTTTCTTTTGAACGTGCCGGCACGGCTGAGTTTAGGGTTTGTTATTTTGGTTTGCTGTTTTTTTCTTTGAGCTCTGGGAGTCGCGACCCAGAGCGGGTTTTGAGTTTGCTTTGTTTAATTTTTCTTTCGGTTTTTTGCTTTGGTGTGCTGGATGTGCGAGTGTGTTTGTGTGTCTTAGGCGGCCTCCGAAGAGCGGCGACCAAAGGGGCTCTAGCGGCGAATCCCTGAGGGAGCGGAGAAAACATCGCTTGGTTCCGGACGCAGCCGGGGTCGAAGAGAGCCCCCACCCCGTGGAAGCGCGTGCTGGGGAGGTGGATCCCCTAGCTGGAAGGGAGGTGGCACCGCGGAACCTCAAGAGAGTGCGTGGGTCACCAGCACGGGGTGGAGAGGGAGGACTGACCGGCTGCTGCTCTGTGTCTCCCTCAGTGTGATCCCGCGGAGCCGGCGGAGTTACTACCGGGGAGAAGACGTGGGTCGCCGCCGGAGCCGCTAGCCCCCGCAGGAGTGACGCGGGGGCCTTGTCTGGAGTTTATTTAATTTTTTTGTTTTTTTTTTGGGACGTAGGCGAAGCCCGGCAGTGTGGCGCGGGCTGAGCTACGTCCCCACTTATATTTCCGTTTCGTTTTGTACGTCTTGTGTGGTGTGCGTGCATGTGCGTGCGTGCGTGCGTGTGAGGAGCCTCCCCCGCAGCGGCAGCACTTCCCCCTCGGTGGTGAAATTGAGCAGTCCTCTCTCTCCCGGTGTCCAGGTGGGCGGGGACGCCAGATCACGGGGTGTTTGCAGTGAGGCTAAGTGTGTGTGTGTGTGTGTGTGTGGGGATTCCTTTTTTTTCTCTTCCTTTTTTTGGTGTGAGCGGTTGGGTAGCGTTCCCGCCTGTTTGTAGCCGGGGAGGGCAGACAGGGGTGGACAGAAGGAAAGGGGGAAGGGCTTCGCTGGGAGAGGGATAGCGGCGTCTCAGATTTTATGAATTGTGTTAAATTTGTGTTTTTTAAAAAAGAATAGAGTTGCTATCCTACTCACCTTGTCCTGGCATTCTTGTGGCGGGCGGATCCCTAGGGGGGGCGAACTATTTGGGCATAGTGTCACTCCTGACATAATCTCTCACATGGAAAAGCAAAGGTGGTGGAGTGTGCATTATGATCAACAACTTGGTGCGATCAGAAGAACATACACACTATCAAGATATTCTGCTCTCCCAACTTAGAGTTCATCATGATTATGTGTCGACCATTCTGGCTTCCGAGGGAATTCACAGCTGTAATCGCTACAGCTGTATACATCCCCCCACAAGCGGAAACTGATCTGAGGCTCAAGGAATTATACGATACCATCAACAGACAGGAACAGCACACCCGGAGGCTGCATTTATTGTGACTGGGAACTTTAACAAAGCAAACCTGAAGAAAGTACTATGAAAGTACTCTCAACACATAAACTGCAACATCAAGAAAAAGCCGCATACTGCACCATTGCTACACTCCTTTCTGGGAAGCATACAAAGCCCTCCCCATGCTCCGGCAAAGTAGACCATTGCTCTATTCTACTCTTGCCTGCCTATAAACTTAAAACAGGAGGCCCCCACACCAGGACGATTCCCTGCTGGTCAGAGAAATTGGATGCTATGCTACAGGACTGTTTTGATGACGTGGGAAATGTTACATGCCGCCTTTGACAACATTGACAAGTACGCAGAAGCAGTCTGCGGGTTTATCAGTAAGTGCATAGAGGATGTTGTTCTGGCCCAGAAAATCAGAATCTACCCAAACCAGAAGCCTTGAATGAACAGTGAGATTTGCACTGCTCTCAGTGTGCCTACTGTTATGTACTCGCTACCTCCCTGGCTCGGTTTGTCCCTATGGTGTTGTGAGAAGTACGAGTGTAATCTGGCGTGTGTGCAAATGTATAGAAAAAGAAAACAAAATAAAATAGCACCAGATGGACCTCAAAAAGGACGGGGCCTACCTGCTGCCTGGGTCTCCTGTTGGGCCAGCTCGTCCTTGCCTGCCTTGGTGGCCGGCTCTGTGGTCTCGGGTATCATCCCGTATTATCTTCGTTCAGGTTTTTTTTTTGTTTCTTTTTGTATTTTTCTTAAAATATCCCGTGAGTGGCACCCGTGTAAGTCTCTCTTCCCGTGGGCTTGTGGATGGCGTCGGCGACCAACCTTTTTGGGTTAGTGTTAGGTAAATCGTTCTGCTGAATTTACTCTAAACCTATATGCGCATAACTCAACTTCTGTTCACTGTTAGCTTTTTTCTTTGCTTGTTGCAGCCAGAACCCATGAGGTGATCAGTCTTGCACCATCCTTTCTCTTGGGAGGCAACCAAACACTCAACTCCAGGTGGCTGTTGCTGTCGCCATTACCCGCCAGTTTCCACCACACCCATTTGATCACCTGGAGCTCCTTATAGCAATCAAATGACAGGTAGCCCTACCTTCCAAGGAACCGTCAGCTGCATGATGACGTCAGCAGCAGGTGCCAAAAGAAAATAAATAAACAAACCCAAAACACTGTGTGTGTGTGTGTGTCTGTGTGGGAATGGCGGTCTACCAACTTGTAACACTACCACCACATTCAACTCCGGCAACATAGTGGAATACAAGTCAATTAGTTATTGCTTCTGGCAGACAATAAAAGCAAACGCAGCTACAGGAATACAATTCAACACCGACACATACAGACTTTAGAGGGAATGCCAGCGCACCACTGCCTTTCTCACGGACGAACTTAATATGTTCTATGTGTGGTTCAAGTCAAACTCCACCCGCTTTGAGAGAAGGCGAGCTGATGACGTTACCATGTGTAGAGGACGTGCGCAGGAGTTTTAGAAGAGTGAACACGCACAAGGCTGCTGGTCCAGATGGCATTCCTGGGACTAAGAACATGTGCAGACCAACTGGCTGGAGTGATCACAGACATCTTCAATCAGTCTCTTTGCCTGTCTACTGTCACTGCTTGCTTCAAATCATCAACCATTGTTCCTGTGTTGAAGAACTCTAAAGTGTCATGTCTATATAACTGGTGCCCTGTTGCTCTGACCCCCATAGTGACCAAATGCTTCAAGAGGCTGGTTAAGGCTGCTCCATGTTACCTACCACACTGGACCCACTGCAGTGTGCCTACCGTCAGAACAGGTCCACTGATAATGCAATAGCCCTGACATTGCACACTGCTCTGTCCAACCTGGATTAGAGAGACACCTATGTCTCAGCATTCAACACCATAGTTCCCTCAAAGCTGGACAGCAAGCTACAGTATGTGACCTGGGCCTGAACAACTCTATGTAAAACTGGATCCTGAGCTTCCTGTCAAACCGGCGCCAGGTGGTTAGACTGGGCAGTATCATCTGATCACCACTCACACTCAACACTGGGGTTCCTCAGGGATGTGTGCTGAGGCTTCTCCTGCACTCCCTCTACACTCATGACTGTGTGGCCACTAACAGCTCCAACATTGTTGTGAAATTTGGTGATGACACAACAGTGGTGGGTCTCATCTCCAGTGGTGACGAGTCTGCATACCAAGATGAAGTCACTGCCCTGACACATTAATGTCAGGAAAACTGCCTCTTCCTCAGTGTAGCAAAGACCAGGGAGCTGATAGTGGACTTCAGGAAGTGAAAAGGAGTACATGCCCCCATCACCATCAATGGCATCATTGTGGAGAGGGTCAACTCATTCAAGTTCCTTGGTGTGCACATCACTGAGGACCTCACATGGACAGAGCACTCAGAAAAGATGGTGAAGAAGGCACAGCAGTACCTCTTCTACCTCAGACATCTGAAGAGCTTCGGCATGAGCCCCCGCATCCTCAGGACATCCTCAGGACATTCTACAACTCCGCTATCGAAAGCATCCTGCAACTGGAAGATGAGGAAAATCATCAACGACTCAAGCCACCCAAGCCACAAACTGTTTTCAGTGTTACCATCATGCAAAAGGGACCGTAGTATCAAATCTCAGACCAGTAGGCTCAGGGACAGTTTTTACCACCAGGCCATCAGGGCACTGAACTCTCCCACATAGATCCAACAACAGTCCATCACTGTATCTGTCGTGTCCATTATACCCAACTGTTATATCTATATTGTACAGTCAACTCTAGAATTATTGGCACCCTTCATGAATATGAGCTAAAATTAATATTTAAAAAGAACCACAGATGCAATGAGTGATATTTTGGGCTTAAACAAACGGGTAAGCCTCATGCTTTTATTTTCAAACAGATTTTTGGAACAAAATAAAGTTTTCATTTAGTAACACAAATTTTCGTGAAAGATTCCAAAAATATTGGCACCCCAATTTTCAGTATTTGGTGGAGCCTCCCCAGACAAGAATGACAGCACTCAGCCTCTTTCTGTAGTGTTTAACAAGGTTGGAGAACACTTGTGATTGAGGGATCTTGGAGCACTCTTCCATGCAGAACATTTCCAACTCATAGAGATTTTTGGGTTTCTGTTGATTTTCCACAGATTTTCAACTGGGTTCAAGGCTGGAGACTGAGAGGGCCATTGCAAAACCTTGATTTTGTGTTGCTGCAACCATTTCTTTGTCGATTTTGATGTGTGCTTCGGGTCATTGTCTTGCTGGAAGACCCAACTACGGCCCAGTTTCAGCCTTCTGGCAGAGGCAACCAGATTTTGGGCTAAAATGTCCTGGTATTGAATGGAATTCATTATGCCACTGACCTTAACAAGAGCCCCTGGACCACTGGCAGCAAAAAAGCCCCAAAGCATCAACGAGCCACCACCATATTTCACCATGGATATGAGGTGCTGTTCTTTGTATGCAGTCCCCTTTTCTCGCCAAACATGACAATGGTGTGTGTGGCCAAAAAGCCCAATTTCTGTCTCATCTGTCCACAACACGATTCCAGTTGTAACTCCAATGTTGCTTGGCAAAGTTCAGACGCTGGGATTTGTGTCTTGTTCACAGGAAGGGCTTCTTTTGTGGAACTCCAAAAAGCTTCTGGTCATGGAGGTGGCGTCTCACTGTTGATTTTGAAACGATGAAACACCAAGATTCAACTAAACTTTGCAGTTTTGACACTCTGACCTTTGGGCTCCTCTTTGCCTCTCTTAGCATCCTCCTCACTGTGCATGGGGGCAATATGCGGATGCATCCCCTTCCTGGCAAATTTTCAACAGTTCCATGCTTTTTAAACCTCTTTATTATGGCCCTGATTGTGTTTACTGGTAATTTCAACTGAATAGCTATTTTTTGTAGTCATTCCCCAATCTATGCAGCTCAACAGTTTTTTTTTTCTCATTTGAGTTGAGAGCTCTTTGGTTTTACCCATGTTGATGGATGACAAAAGGATTTCACCTGTGTGCTACCTCATATTTATACCCCAGTGAAACCGGAAATGGTCATAGACAACAATAAAGTCCCTAGACACTAAAAGCAATATCAAGAGTAAGCAATATCAACATTTTTCCCCTGAAGATGCAAATTCCTTTGGTTTTCTTTGTAGTATTCTTCAAGGGTGCCAGTAATTTTGCCACATATGTTTTTGACAGAATAAACTATTCCAAACAACAAAACAACACTTTTGCAGGAATGATTTTTATTAAATGAATAGTTGGCAATTTCTCCAAACATTTGAGGAAAATTAGAATCATGATATGCATTATCTATATTAATGTTTTTGCTCACTTTCTTGAGGTGTGTCAATATTTCTGTAGTTGACTTTTTATTGTGTCCATTATGTGTACAGTGTATTTATTGTAGTTTGCAAATTGTGTATATTGTGTATACTGTGTATTCTGTGTATATTGTTTATAGTGTATATTGTGTATTGTGCACACTCTCTGTACTGAATGTGAACTATACACACAAGATTTTCACCCCCCCTGCAGAACTGTGTCAAGTGGTGTGCCAATAAAGTGATTTGATTTGATTTGATAACCAGGAACCAGCCATGAATGGCTACAGGGGAGAGAATGCTGCCATGATCACAGTGTCAGTCCAGATACTGGTCACTTGCACTCTCAAGGTTTTAGTCCCCAGTCCAGTTATGTCAGAACCCTTATAAATGTCTCCATTAGGTTCATATAAGCATGAGTAAAGCAAACTGTTCTGGGCACTTAAAATAGAAAATAGTTGAAACTGCACCTTTAAAAACATTGCACATTGGCTCCACCAACCATGTTTAGAAACCCACACACATGCCCCTCTATTCGTTTTTACTTCAGTCTCACATCTGTTACTAAACATATGCTCACATGCTTAATGTGAAGAGGTGGGAATGAAACGCGTTAGTCGCTGTCTTTTAAAGTAATAATGTCTGCAGAAGGCTGGTAGCATTAAGCATGAGTGTTGAAAAGTGGAAACCAACCTGTCTCTTTTCCACCCTGCAGACCACACCTCTGTGGGGGGCCTTGGTGACAGCTTTTATGAGTACTTGTTGAAAGCCTGGCTGTTGTCTGACAAAACGGATACAGAAGCAAGGAAGACCTATGATGAGGCCATCGAGGTGAGCGGCCGCCATCACCTTCCTGTCCAGAATATCGCACTCCTACTCCTGGACAGTCACCACTGAGGAGTGCCACCTTCATGTTCACCTCATGTCGCACTGTGAGTTAATCTAGCAGATGAGTGACTTGTAGTGTCTGCAGAGTTCTAGGATGCTGTGATCAGTATATCACTTGGGTTTCAAATGAAGCAAATCAATGACTCAGAGTGCAGTGTACTAATCACCTTTATATTCTGCACTGTGTGGGAGGGAAAGAAAAAGAAAAACACTTAGAGCTGGTGAGAAACTCAATTAAATTTTGTTACAACCAAAAAGGGCTAAAGCAAGAGGTTAATCCTATCCTAACAGGTGCACTGTCTAACTAGTGAGACTGTAAATGGAGTCTTTGTATTATGGGTACAGGAAGGGAGAGTAATTCTGTTTAAGTGCAGAACAGGGAGCAAACTCCACTGCTGTCCTTTACCTGTGGTTGAGTGTTCCTGCTCCTTCACGGGAGGTGGAGTTTTCCATGAAGAAGCAACAGTGTGGTTCCCCTCTGTGGTTCCTCATCCTTTGCTGTCACTGTCTACACACAACCCCCCCCCCCCGCCCCTGGAAGGCCATAGAGCGCCACCTCATCCAGAAGTCAAGCAGCGGCCTGGCCTTCATTGGGGAGTGGAAAAACGGCCACCTGGAGAGGAAGATGGGCCATCTGACCTGTTTTGCCGGGGGCATGTTCGCGCTGGGTGCCGATGGCTCACCCCATGACAAGGCTGGGCACTACCTGCAGCTGGGTGCCGAGATTGCCCACACCTGCCATGAGTCCTATGACCGCACAGGTGAGACTGGGGTCAGGGGCGGGCTTAACGAAAATATCACTGATTGATCTGAGAACAGTCACTCAGTGGCGGATGTGTCTGTAGCCTTGGAGTATTTCATGGAGCGATGCGTTCATTGTGCTGAACAGCATTACATAATTAGCTACCTTTTGGGATTCTCAGCATTAACCAATTGGGGTCTAATGGCTACGTCCTGTTTTAGCATCAGGTTGGCATAGGAATGGTCCACACAGCTTCCCACAGTATTGAGTTGCTATTGGAAGGTTACACAATCCTTTCTTAGTGTTAGATTGCTATGGGAATGCTACAGTTTGCTTCTTTTAGTATTACAGCTTAGGAAATTGTTAATCAGAAATGTTATCATGTTTCCTTCAAGGTTGAATACAAGGCTGTGTCAGCCTGGTGTGCACATTTTGATGAAGACGTGTTGACCAAGGCTGCCTTATACTTCACAGCACTGTGGGTCACTGGGTTTTCCACAGCACACAGGGTCACTGAGTCTCTCATAGTACAAAGGATCAATTTAATTACAGGATGCTGCATCTCCCCCTTCCCAGTGTAGCCAATACAAACATCTTATCCCTAGCAATACACTTAGTACTGCATAATATCCCTGTTGCTTTCAGATAGCCTTGTATGGCAACATTTCTCTGAAAGAACAGGGCCCTCCTTATAAAAACATAACTCTCCAGGATATATTGCCTCTGAATGATGTTTTCTCCCGTGTATTCCTCGGCAGTGCTGAAGCTGGGCCCAGAGGCGTTTAAGTTTGACAGTGGCCTGGAAGCAGTAGCAGTCCGGCAGAACGAGAAGTACTACATCCTGCGGCCCGAGGTCATCGAGACGTATTGGTACATGTGGAGATTCACCCATGACCCCAAGTACCGGCAGTGGGGCTGGGAAGCAGCACAGGTGAGACTCACAGACATCTCTCAGGGGTGCCCCTCAGTCCAAGAGTGACTGAGAGAGAGGGGGGTGAGAGAAAAGAAATGTGCTATAATTGCCTTATGGGACTGAGACAAACACCCACACACATACAGACACACAGATACATAAAAACATACACACAAACACACAGCATCTCTGTCACAAACACACGCATTCTGCTGGAAACACTCACAATCTCCCAGCCATATGTATCAGTCCTGTCACAGGCACAAAGACTCCCACACTGTCACAGCTATAAAGCTGGTGAGAGGAAGCCTGGAAGACCTAACCCACAGCTCGCTCTCTAACTGAGCATGTCTCCCAGAATGGTCACATATCCACCACCAGGCTACTCAACATGTGGATTCTTAAACATGCATGCTACACATAGATGGGCCTCTCTGCTCTGCTGTCATGTTCCCATGAATAATCTGAAATGCAGAGACCCATATTGGTCCAGATGGATGGGGTTCAGTCTGTGCACGCTTTAGGAGAGATTCAGACACCCACAGTCTTCCTACAGCATTAGACCTGAATAATGGAGGTCAGTCAGTATGTGTTAGTGAACCCATGTAGCTCCACCAGAGGCTCAGCAGTCTGTGCAGTTCACTGGTAGTAGTCTGAGGTAGTGATAACTTTAAGGGGATTACAGAGAAGCTGGAAAGTGCGAGGGAGGAATGCAGTCATGTAATATGTGTAGAATGTTGAGTGATGTATTAGCAGTGTAGTATGTGGAGCGATGTACATGTAATAGTAATAGTTGCAATTGAGTATGTAAAGACATGTAGTAGTAGAGGGTTTATGGAGTGATGTAGTAGTAGTGGAGTATGGAGGAGTGTTAGGACAGTGCAGGGGAGTAGTTGCAGGGGAGAGTGTGTGGAGTGATGTTGCAGTAGAGTGTGTAGTAATGGGGGGGGGGGGGGGGGGGGGGGTGAATTGTACAAGTAACAGTTCCCTGTGCCCCCCACAGTCTGATCAGTGGCACTAGCTTCAGCAGCCATTCACCCATGCTGCCCTCCTCAGCCTGCAGATTCATCCCTGTCAGCAAACGTGTTATTTTAAATGCTTTAAACACATTGCTGTCAATGTCTCCTCTGATTACACGAGGGTGCTTCAAATAACATTTAAATGCCAAGCAGGAAACACACTGCGGCACCTAAGCCAGGGCCAGGGGGCATCGTTTCAACCAGCACTCATGTGAGATGGGATTCAGCCCAAAGCAAACACGTTTGCCACGTCTCTGAAATACTCCATAGATTAATTTAAGCAAAGTGCTTGGTGCTTTGTTGTCAAATGTGTTGTTGCAGAAGGTGTATCCGGCCTCATCACCAAACAGTGGCAAAGAGTTTGAATGGCTTCCCGTCCTGTAATTTCCTCCAGAGATTAGCTCTCTTTCTTTCAGCTCTCTGGCTCTCTGCACCAGCCTCCCGGGAAGAATCAAATCCCATCATGAGAAATCATGGCTGGGATTCAGATACAACACAGCACAAAATTATTGTAAGTCTGCTGTCATTTTCATCAGAGCATTATTAAGAGTGGTCTGTAATTATACGATGTTGACATTCGGGCTGGGTAAAGCGCCTCTACAGCTCTAGGCTTCTGTGTCTTTAGGCCTAGTGGAGCACGGTGTCTGAAGGTCATAGGGTCAAAGCTCAGCTGTGACACCATCCTGTCTTGTTTTCTATAAAAAAAGGCACAGAATGTACAAGGAGTGATATTGTGAATATGTTGAATCAGCATGTATTAGTGCACTGGACAAAGAAATGGATCATGCAGTTATGACACCCGCCAGACCCTGACTGAAACAGAACACTTCAGAACCATGACTTGAGCCCTTCCAGATATCTCTGAGGCCCCAGTCTGGTTAGAGCCACCTCAGAACTGTCAAAGAAGATGTACTCTATTGCTGCTTCAATATTGGCTGTACACAGGTTTGTCTACGGATCACTTTCTACTCTCATTTTAATTACGTTAAGTTAAATTTACATTACAAGAGCTTAGCAGGCGCTCTTATCCAGAATGATTTACATAGGATACAATTCTTGCATATTATCCACTCATACAGCTGAATATTTGCTGAAGCAATTCTGGGTTAAGTACCTTGACCAAGGGTACAATAGCCGTGTAACTGCAGTGAATTGAACTGGCAACCTTTGGGTTACGAGCCCTGTTACTTACAACTTCACTACACTGCTGCCCTCTGCTGTTTTTGGTCCTGTATCGACCCCCTCCTCACACTCACACTCTCACTCTCATGGTAATGTATCTCTGCTGTTGGATTTCAAAGAGCCCTTAGAAGTGGAGTGTCCTTATCCATTGTTTGAGAAAAGTGATGGGCAATTCTTCTTTTCCTTCTCTGTGTGCTGTAATCTCCCCCCTCGCAGTGGGCTAGCGTTTCCGATTTAAGAATTAAATAACTTAAATTTAAAACAGGTTAAATGACTTGGAAATTGAGTGGAAATTGGGTCTTTGATGTGAGGTTCACTGACATTGTCCTGTTTTATTTACAGCGCTCTGATCGCTGCATCTGAATTGAATGTAAATGTATTACTGTAGTGAGCACAGTTTAAACTTTTAAGTGTAATAAACCTTTAAAGGTAATGGGGCGGCAGTGTAGCATAGTGGTTAAGGAGCAGGACTCGTATCCGAAAGGTTGCCGGTTCGATCCCCGCTGGGACACTGCTGCTGTACCCTTGGGCAAGGTACTTAACCCACAGTTGCCTCAGTAAATATCCAGCTGTATAAATGGATGACATTGTAAAGAACTGTAACCTATGTAAGTTGCTTTGGATAAAAGCATCTGCTAAATGAATAAATGTAAATATCCTAATAAACTCAATTAAGACAAACAAATTAAGTCTGAGAATGAAAAGATTTTGGACAGTTTATATAATAAACAGTGAAAAAAAGACTTAGTCTCCAAAGTGTTTCCGTAGAATATAAAAAGCTGCATTGCTAGTCTCCCTGCTGTTGTTGAACCTCTGCAGCTTCTCTTCTACAGTGTAACTGAAATGCAGTCCCATTTGTTATCACAAATAGCTGTCGCACGCTATGGAACAGACTGTGCATTTGTACTCCGGTCCCTGCAAGCTGTGGGACTGAGGTAAAGGGAGGCGAGCATTGTCACTGTGGCAGCAGGCTTGTGTGAAATGACAGTGTGGCTACTGCTGGGAGGCTCTTCTCTGACACTCCTGCTGTGAGCTACGGAGCAACGGAGCTCCGCCCCCACCAGAACAGCCGCTGCAGTTAAGGAGCTTTTAAGGTGGTCTGGTAACGTTGGTACTGCATCACAGAGAATGACTCTGCATACCGAGTAGAGGCGGTGAACCGACACACAAGATGCTTGTGGGGTTGGGGGTTCAGGAGTGTTTGGGGGGAAGCCCTGAAAAGCCCAATGTCGCCCTCCTTTTGATCTCACATTCCATCCCTGGGATTCATTTTAACAAAATGTCTGATTGTTGTCCTTAATTAGTCACCTTTTACCACACTTCATTTTCCTGGCCTGTGTGTGCTCCACCCTCCTTTTGTATAGAATGTTTTTATTCTAAGGCTTTCATTTTCAACTGTAAATTTAGTAACTGACAGTGTTTTACCTTTTTTCTATGGGAAGTGAAAGCTATAAGTTTGCCTCTTATCACTGCCTTCCAGGCATCCCACAATACACTTGGTGACACTGTTCCATTATCATTATTTTTATTCTTTTATTATACATAAAAGAATTATGCATACATTATTTGTATTCTTTCAATTCCCTCTTGACATATTTTTTGCATAGATTATCATTTAATATACTGGTGTTAAGTCTCCACAGCGTATTTCTTTCACTCTGTTGTCAAGATGCAATGTAAGATAGACCCCCGAATGGTCCGATATATCTCTTACACCTATCTTACATTTACTAATCCTGTGTCTGTCTGAAATAGACATACAAAAATAATCTATTCTTGAGTATTCTGTATGGCAGGGTAAGTAGTAGGTAAATTGCTTTTCTGTGGGGTGGAGGTCCCTCCACACATCTATCATACCAGACTCACTTAGCATTTTCCTCATTAGCGGAGAATTTGGACTTTTCCTTTTTAGTAAATTCGTGAAGTCAAGTTTGGGTTGCAAATGGGTATTCCAGTCTTCCCCACAAATTAAGGTTCCTATTGATTCTAAAATTAATAAATTACATTTTTTAATGAAAGACTTATCTTGTCCGGGTTGCATATATACATTAAGTAGGGTAACTTCTTTATTATCTATCTTCCCTTTAACTATTTAGAATAGAAGGTATTTCTATAACCCAATTTTTAAAACTTTAAAACACGTTCTGAATTAGAAAGGTGTCTCTCTTGCCAGAAAATCACTGGTATATTTTCCTGTTCCATTTTAGCAATAAGTTTACTTCTTTTCACTGGATTATGTAACCCGTTAACATTTAGTGTTATTACCCTATATTCCTGGAGATGCATTTTTCCAGTATCATTAATGGTTTAACGACCCACGGCAACCTGAAAACAAATATCCTTAAGTTTAATCAAGAACAGTTATTGAAACACACATGTCCTCTGCAGCCTCTCTTGCGTTATTGTAGATCTTTGGACCACTTTCCAGAAACACTTTGAGCTTGGTGGGTGGTGGGGTCTGGAATCAGACTCCTTTCTCCCTGAGTACTCTTCTTATTCCCGCATACTCCTTCCTTTTCTTCACGATTTCTGTTGGGTAATTGTGGTCAAGTAAATTCTCTTCTCTTTGTAAAATATCTCTCTTTTTTCCCACGCTGCGGACAGAACCTGCTCCTTAGTTTTGTACTCAAGAAAGTTTATCACTATTGATCTTGGTGGTCCATCGCGGGGAGGGCGAGCACCGAGTGCTCTGTGACAGCACTGTATTCTCAGGTCAGCATTGTCCAGGGTAACCAATTCTGATTTAATAAATTTGTCCACAAAGTTTTATATGTTGTTGTTTTCTTCTCCCTCCGGAATCCCGTACACCCAGATATTATTTCGCCGAGAATGCAATTCTAGATCTAACAACTTTGCCTGCATATTTAACTGTTCCTCTTGCATTTGGCGGAGTGCCTCTCCATACTCGAGGTTGCACTCTTCTACCTCTGTAACATGCAGCTGTGACTCCTGAGAGTGTATACCAACTCAGGACATTGCTGAAAGAAGAAAAATATAAGATTTGGTCATGCTTTGATGCCAAGCTAAATTTTATATGTTTGTATATATTTAGCAGTTTTTGTTTTAAATAATTAGGGGCCAAGCACCGAAGGTGCAAGGCACCAAGTTGTAATTGTTAGAATTTTTCACTATAATTATACTTTCTGTCTATGGCAGCCCATAGAGCCCTTTGGTGGATTTTGATGAAATTTGGCACATTGATAGAGGACAGTCCAAAGTATCCAGGCAAATTTGGGGTCAATCCATCCATCTCTGTAGAGCAACCAACAGGCCAGAAAGGTACATTTTTGCTTATAAGTTTTGAACCGTTTGTCCTACTGAACCATTGTGATCTTTTTCCCCCTGAATCCTTGGGTTCTCCGGATTTGAATGCACCCATTGCTGTTAAAGTGTGCGATATTGGATTTTCAGCCATTTTGAATTTTTCAAAAAACCTACTTTTGCGAACTAGTCCTAGACCATTGACCACATAACCATCAATTTTGGAATGAATCATCAAGGTAAGGTTCTGACCAAAAGTTGTCAAAAGAATTGTGATGGGTAAACTGATATAGCCACAGTCATCAAATGAAATTTGATGGTAAAAGACGCCAAAACAGGAAGTGAGTCATATCTCAGCAGTGCTTTGTTGGAGTGATGCCAAACTTGGTACACTTTGTTGGTATTAGGAATACTGGGTTTGCACCAAATTTGGCCACTTCGGGGCGCTATACCTTCAAAAAATCATTAAAATTCCCATTACTCTGGCACGAAAGCAGATATTTCAACTAAATTTCTTGTGCTTCACCAAAGTTAAGGGTCCTATCCGGGAACTTATGAAACCTCTGTGTCCACCATTTTGTGTTTCATCCATCTTTGATTTTGTCAAAAACACATTTAACCATCTCCTCCTACAGTTATGGCACAATGTGGTTTTGTGTATTACCTCTTTGGACCATTGTCTTTAAGAGTTGTTAAAGGATAGTTGCCAGGTTGAACAATATGGCCGCAGTGTACCCACAAATTTGCCCGTGAAGTCGCCATAAAGGAAGAGTGGCCATATCTCTGCAATGCTTTTGTTCATTGGAATAAAACTCGTTTACACATGCTTACCATAAGGCCTGGGTGGCACACACCAAGATAAGTGAAATTTGGCTGCTTTGGGGTGCTATACTGGAAAAACAGGTTTAAACACCCATGTGTCCATGTACTTAGATTTTAATGACATTTTGTTCCAGTGGACATCACAAGTCACAGACCACACAAAGAAAAGCAGACATGCAACCAATTTTTTAGATCATTACATCATTACATGTCAGGTCCTAACTGGGAAATGAACACATAGTTCAGTGTCCAAATGGCATGGCTGCTAAGATACAATCAGTTTGTACTTAAAATAGATACATCTCCTGCACCTTTTGACCTACTGCTACAACTAATACACTAAACAGTGTTGAAGAAACACTTGGACTTTCCATATTGGCCTGAATGTAAGACAGGGTT